>NC_133769.1:129656115-129911599 GCF_003597395.2 Chelonoidis abingdonii
AGGGGAGTGATTAAGAACTGGTTCAGAGGCAAGCAATATCGCCCTGAACCTACCCCAGAGAAGAGAAAGCGCGAGACCCAGAGAACAGTACCGGCAATTTGCCACAGCACATAAAGTGAAAATTGCATATAGTCAAAATTACATTGAGTGTAATGGCGGGCGGAATCGCCTGCACTACAGAAACAGTATTTAAATTGTTATTTTTTCTCTTTTTTGTTGTTTTTTTTTCTTGTTTTTGCCAACTGCGTAAAGCTGAAGTTGCACATGTTAAATGCGCCTAAGATGCGACAGACCTGTAGGCAGTAGTGAGTGGTTTTCCAGGACAGGGTGAAAGACACCGGGTGTATTTTATCCCCAAGGGTTTTTAACATATACACAGAATTTATTATGAGACAAATCTTGTAAGGTTTGATAAGTGAAAGGAGCTGGGAGTTCTCATGGTTGACACCTTTTAGCTGAACTCAATACACTGATGACACAATGTGCTTTGCTACAGCTACTGACGCAATGCTAAAAGCCACACATATAAAATACCAAGAGAGGATGAGAAAAGTAGTCCAGTGGTTAGGCTGTTCGCTTAGAACATGGAAAACCCAGGTTCAATTTTCCTACTCTGTCACAGACTTCCTGTTTGACCCTGGACAAGTCACTTAGTTTAACTGACCTCAGTTCCCCATTTGCTAACCGTTCCCAACTGCTAATAGCACTGCACTACTCGTTAAGGATAAATACAGATTTTCTCAGATACTGCAATAGTGGAGTACCTAAAATACCAGCCTCTGATGAGAACTCCAGCTGCTGCCAATGGATAGCAGTGAAGTGGTGGAGATTTGATAACTGCCACATCTCAGGTCAAGTGACTATGTTCATATCCCAGGTGTATGGTAAGTGTGCACAGTCCTAAAAACATAATGAAATCTATACTGTAGTTTGGATTCCAGCCCAGATACAGATGGGAAAGTTCACATGTACATATCAAGGAATTAGTCTAACTCAGTACTGACACATGAAAGCTACTCTGCTGATGCTGGTCTCTTGCTATGAAGCCTCTGATGAAGAAAATCATATGGAGAACGCTGAATGGTGGGACTTAAATACATGGAAAAAAATCTGCTGATATTGGTTGCTTGCCTGTTGCAGAACTTTGTGCTCTGCAGCCTTAGAATAATTAACTTTGGTGATACCCTTGAAAAGCAGGAAACGAGCATAATGAACCAAACATGAGTTACTTCTGAGGAGCTACACTCTTAACCAGCCACACCATTTTTCAGGCTGATTAATTCATGACACATCACCAGCTGAGACACAGCTGTTCACTAGGAAACCAGCAGAGTTTATCTGATGCGTATCAAAAGGAAAAACTCATGCACAGGAAAGTAACACATTAACCAAACACTTTTGTGCTTCCTCAAATGCTGTTAGATTTTCTGTCAGCCTGACAAAATTCGAATCTGAGTGCTAATTGTGACTCTCTTTTTTAAAATTGAATTTTGAAGCAGGTGTTACTTCATGAGCGGTCTAATGCAATATACCAGCACTGTGCTATGCTGCTGTCTCTAGTATTTCCTGTCCCGCAGTTTCTCATCCAGATGTCTCCCGGTCTTCTCTGTCTAGATAGCTGTTGAATACTAAATCACAGGTAGTAATGAGCCCAAGGTGCAGCAAAGAAAAACTGTATTGCTGTAACAGTTCAGCAATGGAACCAGCTGCTAATGGCAGTTGTGGATTCACCTATTGCAAATAGTCAAGACTAGACATCTGTCAGGGTCTGTTTAAGGTTAATGCTTAACTCCTGCCATGATTCAGAGGGAAGGGGCTAGAAGGCCAAGCTACACTAGGTGGATTTTCAAAAACACCTAAGGGATTTAAGAGCACTAGGAAAGTCAAACTAGGATGGGAATCTTAAATCCCTGAAACATTTTTTTGAAAACCTGTCCATAGTGTGCAGTATTTAATTTAAGGTCACATAAACCAAGAGACTTCAAGGCTGAAATTCTTAGCTAAGAACAAGTTATGTTTAGGGTTGCCGGCACATATGTACCTCTAACCTACTCTTTGCTATGAAGGCCAGTTGTCATTTTACACCCAAAATTGACATTGTTCAAGAAAATCATGGTGATAGTCCATTTTTATTATTGAAAATTACTTCCATATCATTTGTTTAGGTTATATAAAATCTGTTTAGTATAAATAAATTAATCCCATGCCATTAAAAAAAGATCACTAGGATTATTAACTGTGTAGGTGGTGATATACCAAACAACACCATGAGTAGAACACGCAAAAAATGTTCAGTACAAGCATTTTACTAGACACAGGCAGAGAGCAGGTGATCACATAAAGTTTAAGACTAAGACCAAATAGCAGGGCTAGACAGCACTGAAATCCTGCAAATTTTTATTCTGACAAGATGTTGGCTCCATTGATAGAAAGCTCATGGGAACAGTTGCTATGAGAAATCCACCATTTTGGCCCCAAATCCTGTGAGAATAGCTGCTGTTGTATGACAAAAACAAGGAATATAGAAAGAGAACTCCTCTTGGTTTGTGCTCACTGCTTGAATCAAAAGTATAGGAGCACATTCAATTCTGGGGATTTTAATCCAAGCAACTTCATGCACATATCCGCCCCCAAAAATCCAGAGGGTTCACATTTAAGGTTCTGTTTTGGCCCCTCTCTAGCTTTTTTACTTTTGTGAAAGTTGAATGTAGATGACACAGGACCCAGTCTTGCACGAAGTTGAGTGCCTTCAACTTTTGTTGTCACCTTTCTGACCTTCTAATATCTATGGATGTTCAACAGTTCACAGGCTCACTTCCATAGCTATTTAGAGGGTCTTGTAACAAGAGGCACATGAGGACAGCATCCCAATAAATCCCTTTTGGAAATCAGATTCTCCATTGACCACTGAGATCAGTGATACTCAACCTCTGGCTCAGCCCTAGAATAACCTTAACCATCCTTAATGACTCATACCTAGCATCTCCTATCAATTAAAATGCAAAATTGGTATGAATTAAAATGTTCTCCTACACTACTGCTCTGGCAATCCGATCAGTTAAGTGTAGGCCTCACTCACTATTTGGGAGTGAGATGCATCGCAACATTATTGAGTAGGGATTGCAGCACTGGGAGGGACATCAGTGAAGCGAAAGGTGTATTATGCACATGATTTGCTGATACCAATTAACTAGGTTATGAAAAAAAAACACTGCTATCTTGTGTGTGACACAGTTTTGACCACAGCCAAAATGTATGTGTGGGACATGCTATGCATTTACTAGATGTGCTTGCCACTTGCTTCATTCACATTTTATAGATAGTCTCTTTTATTTTTTTGTGTTCATTCATAAGACTGGAAACAAAAAGAAAATCGCCCCTTTTCAGTCATGCCAGAAAGATGACATTTTACAATAAGATGCCAAATTTCCAGTCTCAGACAATTCTCAGTTCATTCATCTTTATAAGTTTTTCTTTTCTTTTGAAATGCCATAATGCTGATCAAAGGAAAATGGATAGTTTTTCTGGGTCATGTGAACAATATTGGAGCAAGATTTATTTACTATATTTATTGCTCTTTGTAATTCATTAATTGGCTTATGAGCTCAAAGTCCTCCTGGGAGTGTCACAAATCCACATATTGGGCCAGTCTTCAGCTGCTGGATGTTGGTATAGGAACGCTGAAGTCAATTAACTTATGTTGATTTACACTAGCTGAGGATTTAGCCCAATGTTTCAGAGCACTAGAGCCTGCATTTGTTTCTCTGCTTTACCTAACAGATATGAAAAAACATGTATAGCCTAGCCATATGACTCCCTAGTGACTGCACAGCTGCGTATGCTTCAGAAAAAGTTATTATCAATAAAGTTTGCATTAGCTTAGGTTTAAAAATGTTCCCCCCAGATCTGCTTGCACATGCTGGTAACATACCGCTTTAATATTGTTTTGTGCTGGGTCTACTCATTTTTATCAAACTACACTGAAGACACATTTCTTTGTCAAGTGGGAACATAAAAGCAGATACTCAGTTAAGATACAGAATACCTACAAATAAATAAATGATGTTACCCACTCACTGAACACACGCACATAAATTTCAGAGCTCCACAGTGCTGCTCATTTTGTGTGTGTGTCCCTTAAAGAGAACATACTTATGTGACTAGCATTGTTTTATTGTGGTAAAATCCAACTGCTGCAATCAAGATTGATTAATAGATTATTAGGCCAGAAGGAACCATTATGATCCCCATAGAACTTCCCCAAAACAATCCCTGTTTGAAGTAGATCTTTTAGAAAAAATAGCCAATCTTAATTTTAAAATCACCAGTGATAGAGAAGCCACCATGACCTTGGTAAGTTGTTCCATTTGTTAATTAACCTCATTGTTAAAAAATTGTGCCTCATTTCCTGTCCACATTTGTCTAGCTTCAATATCCAGCCTATTAGGCAATACATATATGATAGGCATAGTGTACACCATGTAAATAGTTATTATGTGTCTCTATTTATACGATGTACATTATATATGTATATTAGGAAGTTATGTTAGCTGAATGTACAATGCTCTTCCAACAGTTCCGTTCACCCATGTCCAGAATTCCACAACCCTTTGAAAAGTCAAAGTCAGCTATGGCATTAGAAAATAGGAAACTTGTCAAAGCAAAGATGCATGAATACTTTCTGTGATGTACAATTAGGGAGTATTCACAATGAGATAGGGCAAAGTATAGGGAGGTATCTTCATGGACCAATACCTGGAGTGCTAGTATCCAAAACAAAGATAATGAACAGAACAGCAAATTAAAGCACTGGTATGACGTGGTGGGTTGTGTGTTAGCTTTATACAGGACTCTCTAATCCATGGTCTCTTGACTGTAGAGGCAGACTGAAATGGCCCTTTTTAGCATAGCTATTATTTAGTCTTTGCTAGAAAGAGTCTTCTGCATCCCTGATGGAACAGTCCATTTTCCTCATTTTAACTCCATCCAACTTCCGTTCTAAACGCTCTACATGGATCATCCTTAATTTAGCTAGAGAGAAATGGACAGAACTCCCTTTTCAGCCTGTAACACCCCACTGTAATCTGTCAGATGAGTCTCCTAGGGCTAAGTGTGCTGCCACTGCCGCATTCCCTACCAGTCCCTACCAGTACATGAAGAACAATCACGAGAGTAATTCCTGGGTCTCCTGCATGCGAGTGCAAGGTGCTACCAGTAGGTTACAACACAAAGGATTGTAACTGCTGTCTTTACAGTGGTATTAAGGGCACTGCTCACATAACACCACTTCACCGACATGTCCAATGTCTGCCACTGCCTGATTAGCACCTGCTGTGAAATCCTCATCCATGGCTTCCTTATCTCTTTCTTGGGCTATTAAAACAAGTCACAGCTCTCCAGTCTCCAATATGTGCAGAATATTCTCTCCAGCTTCTCACATGTAGAAAGAAGCACAGCTGAATCACTTGTATCCACTGACACCTGCCCTAGCTGAGAAGTCATTTCCGGATGCAGTTAAAAATGGCAAGGTACTCACTCCAACCTGACATCGTGGACCTTGTCTCTTTCTACTCCCATCCTAGCACAACTCCTCCCCACGGCACCCTATCACTCTCTGTGCAGGGCTGCCACAGGATTCTCCAGGATGAGGGCCTTTCTTGGGTCCATAATCAAGGGAAGAATTTCACAAGTGGTTGCACATAACTCCTATCAAAGTCACTGGGAACTGCCCACATACATCTGAGGGGGGCAGAATTTGGCACACAGCTCCCTTTTTTAAAAAATGTGTATAAAATGCTTTGATTCTATTAGCTTCATAGATTCCAAGGCCAGAAGGAATCATTGTGATCATCTAGTCTGACCTGCATAATACAGGCCTTTGAACTTCACCGGGTAATGTCTTCATTTTATTCTATTGTCATGAAAGATCAGCTCTTCAGTATTGAAGGAAACAGGATGCTGTCTTCACCTGTGAAATGCCAAGAGCTGCTGACAGAACTGCATTAATATCAGGTACCCCGATGCTTCCAAAGCAAAAATGAAGTCCAGGATTAAAAAAAAAAAAAGCCCTGACACTAACAGAGGAAGGATATAAGGTTTGAGCAGAATGAAAATCCTCCCTACCTCCATTTTTGAAGTGCTGCTGCTATGTTCAGAATTGAATGAGATGAATTTCTGAAACGGTCCAGAACATATTTTGACAGCTCGTGTCTTTAGAGGACCTGCATCAGTCTTTCGGTACTCCTTTGATGTATATCGCCTCGTTAACACAGATGGGATGGCCTGCATAATTTTTTTCTGAAAAGCAAGAGTGCAGATTGTATTAATGTTCCACTATATGTAAAACAAAACATGTTTAATTTAAAAGTACGACTGCATATATAATGCAACTATGGTAGCTGACAGCCCAAACTCATTATCATTGCTACCAGGGATTGCCTTGGCTGAGAGATGATACAGTACATGAAAGGTCTATGATTTGAAGGACTATCTGTTATATCATCATGGGAAATTTAGTCCAGATTTTGTTTGGCGGAATTGAAATGTCCACTAAGGCTGGCTGTGGTTGGTTCTTCTTTTTTACTTTGGTTTAACTTGCTTTATATTGAATTTTATAACAAATACAATATCAGCAGATTATTATAATACTAAATAAGATACTGTATTATAGCGTATTTTAGGGGACAGTGTGTAGTCTGATGGTGGAAGACTAGCAATCAAGACTCCTCGGCTTTATTCCTGGTTCTTAATTGGCCTGGGTAAGTTATTTACCTTTCCTATGGTCCAATTCCCCCATCTGTGACATGGGGATAATAACAGTTCCCTTTCTTTATAAAATGTTATGAGACTTAGATGAAAGACATTACGTGAGTGATAAACTGTGGTTAAGCAATAGCATGGAGTGATGCTTAATTAGCACTGTGAGATCCTTGGATGAAAGCTGCTATAGAAATTTAGGGCAAATCGAAGTGCACAGTCTGGGAAGTGGGACTGAGCTGTTTTTTCTTTTTCATGGCGGGGCGTTGGGGAGAACAGGGATCTTCCCTTCTCCCCCACCTCAGGCTGCAGAGTCCTGAGGCAACAGGCCCACCGACAGCAATTCCAGGCCCCAGGACAGAACAGTCAATGGGCCCCCATACACGCAGAAGCCATGCCCATGCGCCTATGGTCCACCTGACGTTTGGGCAGTGCTGCACTTGCGCTGGCTGGTGCCCAGCGAGCTGCCGGCTGTGCTGCTGGGTGCGCTTTTCCGGCACAGCCAGGGTTGCCAACTGTCTAATTGCACAAACTCAAAGGTGCTTGTCCCACTCCCTGACCCACCCCTTCCCTGAGACCACACCACTGTCCCGCCCCTTCTCTGAGCCCTCACCCCTGCTCACTCCATCCCTCCTCCCTCTGTTGCTTGCTCTCCCCCACCCTCAATCACTTTCACCAGGCTGGGGCAGAGGGTTGTGGTGTGGAATGGGGTGAGGGGTGCAGGCTCTGGGAGGGAGTTTGGGTGCAGGAGGGGATGCAGGGTCGGGCTCTGGGAGGGAGTTTGGGTGTGGGGTGCAGGCTCTAGGCTGGGGTGGGGGGCTGGGGTGCAGGAGGGGGTCAGAGAGTTGGCGCTTACCTTGGGCAGCTCCCAGAAGTGATTGGCACACCCCTCTGGTAGAGGCTCCTAGGCATGGGGCCAAGGGGGTCGCCGTGAGCCACTTCCCACAGGCACCGCCTCCACAGCTGCCATTGGCCACAGTTCCCAGCCAATGGGAGCTGCAGAGTCAGTGCTTGTAGTGGGGGCAATGCGCAGAGCTCCCCCCCTCCCCAGGGGCTGCAGGGACACGCTGGCCACTTCCAGGAGCGTCACGGAGTGAGGGTGGGTGGGCAGGAAGCCTGCCTTAGCCCTGTTGTGCTGGCCTCAGGCCCTTTTAAATCATCCGGGCCTCATGGCAATTGTCCCGTTTGCCCCCCCTCCCTCTTCCTCCCCCTGGCAGGCCTGTGAGGCAGTAATATTAAATCCTGTGGATGCCCCAGTTCTGCTCTTCAATGGCTGGCAGCTGTTGGATCCGTATAGCGGCAGATCAAGATGTTCTTCAGGGTCTTTTCTTCCCCTCCCCTACCCTGACATACACTCCTGTTACCTTCCCCAGTTGTGATTCAACTGCACCTCATGGGAGTGCATCAGTGCACAGTGCCCCCTTTGGCCACTCGTGGCACAGCCCCTGGGCTCACCTAGCCTTCCAGGGCTGTCAGTCTAATCCCAGTGCCCAGGAATCTGAAAAGCCTTTCTTCAGTTCCAAGTCCGCCAGGGAGTTGGTTGGGGAACTCAGGCCTGCTCACCCCACGGTTCCAGCACAGGGCCCGTAAAGTTAGAGAAGCAAAATCAGGGTTCTTCAACTCTGACAGTGCTCTGAGCTCCTTACAACTGACCCCTGGATCTCTGCAGGCTCCCCAGCCAGTCAGTCAGTTCATCTTCTCCTGGGCTGTTGTCTCTGGGCAGCTCTTTAGTAGTTTGCTGGCAGGAGCTCCTTTCTCTAGCCTGCTCACTCCTCTAGTAGCCAACGCGCCTCCCTCCTTCCCAGCCCTTTTATCCTCCCAGCTGCTGCAAGGCTTCCAATCAGCAGTGACTGTATTAACTCGGCAGTTTCTAGGCCAGTGTGAACTATTTACGCCCCATGACATACACTGTTAAGCCACTGCTCCAACTGGCAGAGTTCAGATGAGGTGAGGAATTAGCAGCGGAATTGCGGGTTGGATTGTGGGGGTTGAGTGACATGTAAGATAGTTTGACCCACAGATCCTATGGGTCAAATTCTGCTCTAACTCACACTGACTTTGGCAGATACTTTGGCCCAAAATTTCGCCCAAAGTCTGCCTCTGGAACAGTGCCTCTGTAACATAATTTTCAGACCTGCTGAGCGCCCACAGCTCTTAGGTAGAGCTATGGTTGCTTGGTGCCTCTGAAAATCAGGCCATTCATTTTTCATTTTCGTAAACATTAATCAGGAAAGAGAGGTTGTGTGCTAAAGCAATGTTTGCCAGGGTAGGCTACATTTCCTCTGTAAAAACTCCTATGACATAAGAGTATGCCCCTGTGTATGGCAAGCTGCATTTAGAAATACATCAAAGGAGGTTGAGGCAGGGTCGGATTAATGCAAGGGTTTTAGGGGCTGCAGCCCAGGGCCTTGGGCTAAGGGGGTCCCCACAAAAATAAATCCATAATTATATACAATTCGGTGGTCACCAACCCATTGATAGTGATTAGCTGGTCAATTCTGGAGCCTCTGCCAGTCAATCACACTTTCTAGGCCACTAAAAGTCCAGCAGCGCAGTAGGGCTCAGGCAGGCTCCTGGAAGCAGCCGACTGCTGACACATCTCTGCAGTCCCTGGTGGATGGGTGGCAGCTCTGTGCACTGCCCCGCCCCCAACACAATCCCTGCAGCTCCCACTGGTCGGTTCCTGGCCAATGGGAGCTGCAGGGGTGGCGCTTGCGGGCCTGAGCAGTGCCTAGAGACCATGTCTATGGCATGCAGGCAGCCTGCCCTGAGCCCTGCTGTGCTGCAGCTGGGAGCCACCTGTGGTAAGTCCCTCCCAGGCAGAGCCTGCACTCCCTCATGCACCCCAACCCTCTGCCTCAGATCAGCATCCCCTCCTGCACCCAAACTCCCTCCCAGACCCTGCAGACCCTCCTGCACCCCAACCTTCTGCTTCAAGTCAGAACCATCCTGCACCAAACTCCCTCCCAGAGCTCACAGCCCTCGCCCTCCCTGCATCCCAACACTTTGCCCCAGCCTGAAGACCCCTCCTGCACCCAAACTCCGTCCCAGAAAAACACTAATGTAACAGCTGTTCTAAGGTAAGAAGCAGGCTATTTTGAATTAACTATATTCTACATGTTTTAAGACTTAAATGTAACCACAGAATGGCTTTGTGTTAATTAAAAGACAAATTTAGTATAGTGTTAATAGCCTCAAAGCCATAACTGTGATCATTTTGTGTTAAATTAGGAAAAAGACTTGTATTCAGGGGCCCCACAAAATCTAATAGCCCCAGGCCCACAGGAGAGTTAATCCGGCCATGGGTGGGGGTGGTGTCGGAAGAGTAATTTTAAAGTTAATTTAAACTTCTTGTTGAATTCACTCTCCGGATCATTGAGTGAAAGGAGTTTTTTCATCTTCACGGTCACTGAGTCATCAGATATTGTGCAGCCAGAGAGGTGGTGATACAGGCTGGAGGCAAAACGTGAAGTTTTCTGAGATGTGAGATGCTGCTATGCATTGTTGATTGTATTATTTTATTAATTTACTTATGTTCTTGGTTGTACTGGCTTCAGGGTATGTGGCTAGCTATTACATATACCCCTTTTCCCTGCTTCTCGAGGATTATATGCCATTGCAGAAAATAAATTTCCCTTAATTCAGTATAATAAGAACTGTTGTTTAAAGCTCCAGAGCTTATGTATTCTTTTTATGATTACTATTTTCTAACAAAGATACTATTACTTCCAAGTATATGACTAAAAATAAATGCAGGGTTTAGAAGGTAACTGAGCATAAGCCAGTTTTCCTAAACCAGTATAGAACAAACCAAGCCGAGGTCATGTTAACATGAGCCCAATTTAGTAAGAGGGAAAAATACACCCAGCTCCTGCAAAAACATAGAAACTGATTTTTTTTAAAGAACAAAAGGCTCAAATGTTCACAAGTACTCTGTGCATGTTTCCATGTATATTTGTAATGATTAAGGGTATGGAATAGCTTCAATAGGAGGAGTGCTTAAAAATACTGGGTCTGTTTAGCTTGGAAAAGAGATGACTGACAGGGATATGATAGAAGTCTACACAATCATTAATTATGTGGAGAAAGTGAATAAGGAAGTGTTATTTACCCCTTCACATAGCACAAGAACTAGGGGTCACCCAATGAAATGAATAGGCAGCCGGTTTAAAACCAACAAAAGGAAGTACTTCTTCACACACTGCACAGTCAACCTTTGGAACTTGTTGCCAGGGGATGTTATGAAGGCCAAAATTATAACTGGGTTCAAAAAGGAATTAGATAAGTTCGTGGAAGTTAGGTCCCTCAATGGCTATTAGCCAAGATGGTCAGGTCTGCAACCCCATGCTCTGGATGTTCCTAAACCTCTGACCGCCAGATGCTGGGACTGGATGGCCGGGGATGGAACACTTGATAATTGCCCTGTTCTGTTCATTCCCTTTGGAGCGTCTGGCATTGGCCACTGTTGGAAGAGAAGATACTGGGCTAGATAGACTATTGGTTTGATCCAGTATTCCCATTCTTATATCTTTAACTGAAAATTTTAAAGTGTATTGTAAATGGCAGGTTGTAAATATAGGAATCATTTTATCATAAGAAACAATCAACAAAAGTGTCTTCTAAAAAATGAAGACACACATTTCTTTTGTAAGATATTAGTCTGGTATAGACGTGATCTTTATCTCAACAAAACTAACTTTGTAAGGTATGTTTTTCAGAAGATACCTGTCTGGGTAAAAGAATGTGAGGATGCTTTTTATTTAGAATATTCCAAAGAGAGTGATGTGATGTGAAATATATCAAACAAATTCAAAGGGGGCCTATTTACTCGATCTCTTTGCCAACAAAATAACCTTTAATTGTTAATCTCACAAAGAATTTTAGAAATATCCTCAGTGAAACATTTCTTTTACAAACTCTATAAGGTCTTCATTCTTCAAGGAGAACATTTATGGTTGGAAAATCTTTTACAGAAGATATTGGTTACTTCTGACTTACATTTCCTCATGAAAACCTTTAACAGATTCATAGATTATAAAGCCAGAGGGGATTATTGTGATCATCTAGTCTGACCTCTTGTACAACACACCAGAATTGTAAAATTTCCTGCTAACAGTCCAATGGGCATTTGTGAACAGAGAACCTCTTTTAGAAAAACAACCACTATTGATTTAAAAATATCCACTGAGGGAGAATCCTACCATTGTTCCAATGTTTAATTACCCTCACTGTTAAAAATGTGCACCATATTTTTAGTCTGAATTTATCTATTTTTAGTTTCCAGCCATTAGTTCTTGTTATACTTTTTTCCAGATAGAAAAGACCCCCATTATCAAATTTCTGTTCCCCATGAAGGCACTGTGATCAGGTCACATCTTAACCTTCTCTTTGTTAAACTAACTAGATTGAGCTCCTTGAATCTTTCACTGTTTTCCAATCCTTTAATCATTCTTGTGGCTCTTTTTTGAGCAATCCCCAATTTTTCAACATCCTTCTTGACACAATATTCCAGTAGTAGTCACGTCAGTGCCAGTACTCCTACTCATGATTCCCCTGTTTACATATCCAAGGATTGCTTTAGTTCTTTTAGTCACAGCACTGCATTGAGAGCTCATGTAATGCTGCTTATCCACCATGACCCCCAAGTCTTTTTCAGAGACACTGCTTCGTAAGTTAGAGTTCCTCATTGTGTAAGTATAGCTTACATTCTTTGTTCCTAGATGTATGACCTTTCATTTGGCCATACTAAAATGCATATTATTTGCCTGTGTCCCACTTAGCAAGCAATCCAGATAGCTCTGTATCACAGGTCTGTCCTATTCACTATTTATCACTATTCCAATATGTGTGCCATCTGCAAACTTTATCAGTGATGTTTTTATTTGCTTCAGCTCATTTGATAAAAATATTAAAAAGTATAGGGCCAAGAACCAATCCTTGTAGGACCCTGCTAGAAACAAACCCATTTACAATTACAATTTGAGACCTACCAGCGAGTTTTTAATCCATTCAGTGTGCACAATATTGATTTTGTATCATTCCAGTTTATTAAAGATATCTTGAAGTACCAAGTCAAATGTCTTAGACTTCTATAAATATATTACATCAGTACTATTACCTTTATCTACCAAATTTGTAATCTCCACAAAAAAAATCGTTAGTTTGACAAGACCTATTTTCCATGAACCACTGTTGACTGGTATTAAGTATATCTCTCTTCTTTAATTCTTCATTAATCAATCATTCCGTTATTTTGTCCAGGATTGACATCAGCTGACAGGCCCACAGTTACCCAGCCAGGTCATCCTGTTTATTCTTTAAAAATATTGGCACAACTGTCATAAATAGATAGCTAAGGGTTAATGTTTCTTTTACCTGTAAAGGGTTAACAAAGGGAACCAAATACCTGACCAGAGGACCAATCAGGAAACCGGATTTTTCAAAGCTCAGGAGGAAATTTTGGGTGTGTGTTCCTTTGTCTGTGTCTCTGTGCTCTCTCGGCTCTGAGAGAGGATCTCTCTACCTTCAGACTTCTAATCTTCTGTTTCCCAGTTGTAAGTACAGGTATAAGACAACATAGGTTTTATATTGTTTTGTATTTACATGTGTGTATTTGCTGGAATGTTTTAAATTGTATTCTTTTTGGATAAGGCTTGTTATTCATTTTGTTTTCTTTTAAGCCATGACCCTGTATATTGTCACCTTGATACAGAGACCATTTATGTCTTTTTTATTTCTTTTATAAAGCTTTCTTTTGAGACCTGTTGGATTTTTTCTTGGGGGGGGGGCCCAAGGGGATTGCGTCTGCAGCTCACCAGGAATTGGTGGAGAAGAACACAGGGGGAAGAGAAAATCTCTTTGTGTAGAGTTACAAAGCTTGCTATTGCAGGGACTCTGATAGGGTGAGAGAACCTGATCTCGCTGGTTTGCATTTCAAGAATTGAGATAGGGTGATCGTCCCGGCCATCCAGGAGGGGAAGCCTGGAGGAAGTAAAGAGGAGACAAGGAAGGGGTTATTTCCCTTGTGTGAGACTCAGGGCATCTGAGTCTTGGGGTCTCCCAGGGAAGGTTTTGGGGAGACCAGAGTGAGCCAAACACTGGAATTTTTGCCTGGTGGCAGCGCTATCAAATCTAAGCTGGTAAATAAGCTTAGAGGAATTTATGCTAGTACCTCATATTTGAACGCTAAGGTTCAGATTGAGGAATTATACTATGACAACAACATTAACTTTCTTCCAGTCCTCTGGGACTTCCTCAGAGTTCCAAGACTTACTGAAAATCAACATTAACAATCCAGCACCTTAATCAGCTCTTTTACAATTCTTGGATGCAAGTTAGCTGGACCTGCTGATTTTAAAACATCTGATTTTGATAGTTGATGTGTAACAACATCCATACTTACTGTTGGAATGGAAAGTATACCATCATTGTATTATATGACTACATCTGCTTTTCCCCCCAAATACAGAACAGAAATATTTATTGAATATTGAATAATGCCTTTTCTGCATTATTATTGATTCTGCCATGTTTATCTAGTAATGAACCACTTTTGTTCTTGATATACTTAAAATCCCTCCTTGTTATTATCTTTAATTTTGCTGGCCATAGAGTCCACCTTGTGTCTTTTTGCTTCCCTTATCAATTTTCTATCCTTCATATCTTTTAATTTATATTAACTGCTATCAACTTCCCCCATTCATTATGTACTATAGGGAGGCTTTTAAATTTTTTTATAGCTGCTTTCACTTCAGCTCTAAGTCAGGCTGTTTTTAACTACCATAGTCTTCTTTCTCGACTGTAGCTTTTTTGGGCATGTGGTAAAATGGATTGTGGTTTTGTGAGCATTTTGTATGGTGTTCTTAAGCAGTTTCCAGTTATCATTCACATTTTTTTCTGTTTAAATCCTTTCTTCTAGCTGATTTGGCACATAATTGTTTTCAACTTTGTGAAATTGGCCTTTTTAAACCACCAGATACATATATTACAGATTTAAACTTTAATCTGTTTGCACATATTTAATGTAATCAAGACATGATCACTTGCACCTGATCTACCACTAATTTTTAGTTCAGATATCAATTCCTCTTCTGTGTCATGATGAAGTCTAAAACATAATTCCCCTGTGTTAGATGCAACACTATTTGAGTTAGGAAACTGTCATCTATAATTTATAGAAATATTTTAGTATTGGCAGCATGAGACCTCTAGCATATGACACTTTAATGGTCCTCAAATGCTTAAGATGGCATAAGCTTCCTTTGAGACGTTTATTTGTAAATGTTTTATACCTACATGCAAATCTTCATATAATAACTGCCTGAAACCATTGTTATGTGACTGCTAAGATGTTTTATGTACAAGTATAGCAAGGTCTTTGATGCCACAACTGGTTACTATGCTATGAGTATAAAAATTTATATTAATTGGATAATTAAATAGTTGTCTGGCAAAGCTTAAGCAACAACTTACTGAGCTCAGGCCAACAAGAACCTTTCCATAATTGGAAGGAAGAAAGGACAGTAACTTCTTTGATGACCATTTTGGTTTAAAGACTTTAAGAATAATTTAAGTTTAAAAAAAAATTATTTTAAGGGTTGAAAGACTGATATAGGAAATAGGTGTGTCTGGATTTGTTTGAAACAGAATTTCAACTCCTACTAACCCCTGACAAAAGTAAAGGGATATATTAGAAAATGAACTGAATAAAATAAAGATAGTATTCTAACTCTCTTTCAAGATGTTCTGAGAAGTTCCTGCCACAAACCCAAAAGCAATTATCCATAAAGTTGAAGAATTACAACCCTGCTGCATATGCATTAGTATATTGCATATTCATGAGCCAGTGAAAGGTAGCAGTGACTGATATTTCAATCCAGCCAAGCCTTGAAACAGGTGTGCCTTCCTCCTTCAGTGAGACTGTGGAAAGAAGCATATAAATGACTCTTGACTCAGATGCGCACAGGCTCACACACTTTTATTCTCATATTCTTGTGCTCACTCACACCTACTTTTACTCTTATGCACACACGTTCACTTTCTTATGCTTATGCCCTTGGTTCAGCCTATTCATCTCATCTCAGCAGGAGCAGCAATAGAACAGATAAGAAGAACAATGAAGCCACAGCACAGCATCAAGAAGCAGCATTATCCTGGTTCAGTGCAGCTTCTGCAACAGCATAATGAGAGCTGGTTTAAAAAAAAAATCAGACATATCAGTATTCCATTGGAAAATACTTATTAGATAAAATAGAAATGTTTCACAAGAACATGTGATTTCATCAAAATTTTTGTGGGAAATGATCTACGTTTCATTTTGACTTTATAATTTTGACTTCTAGGGTGTATATTTCTAATACACAACTCAAAAATAAAGTCAAAACTGAACATTTTGGCTGTATTGAAACAGTATTTTTGGAATATTTTGTTTCATGAAAATTTCTGAGATTTTGACATTTCTTCCCAATTCAGGATTAACCAAATTTCAAAATTTCAGAACTCCCCCTGTGATGGAAATGCCAAATTTCAACCACCTCCTGTGATGACATGACCAATGAATTCAACACCATTGGTGAGATAGAACTTGCAAAAGCACTGTGAAAGGATTGGATTTAAATTGCTCCTGTAATAATTTTAATGGGATATTGAAATATTATTTTAGTTGACAGTACTAACAGTTTCTCCTATTAAACATCAGATTGTTTATACTGTGTGCTCCTGGAAAAGAGACATCAGCTGACCTTGGTAGACAGAAAGAAATAGTGGGATTTAACTTGAATGTAAGTGAGACATACTATACCTTGGGGGAGCATACTGTAACCCCCATATTCCTCATTTACATAGAATTGTGATCTTACCTTACAAGGCATGCTTTACATGTATCAGGGGAAAGGTTATGATCTGCGGAAAGTCATTTCTCTATCCATATATGAACAGCCCAGGAGTGGGGGGTTCTCACAGCAGAGCAGGGTAAGGCTGGCTCCTAGAGTCAAGGATTGGAGTGACCTAGCAGATCACCAGTCCAGATAACACCAGAGGGGAACATAACAGTAAGATTCTTAACCATTAATTTATCTGTTTCAAGACTGTTCCTTGCTTTTCTTAGGTAACAAATTTAAATATTGTCTTTGTTTTCATAGGACTTAGTTAAATTCACTTACTTTTGCTATTTATAAACTGTTCAGGTTACCCATGCTAAACCAAACAGGATTAATCAACTCTTAAATGAAAGTTTGCCCAGCTATAAACTGTTCTGGTTATCGGTAATACAAGGAGACAGGAATAATATTACTTGTCTTATGTTACCTAGAGGAGAGCATCCCCACCAAAAGAGGACCCATTCTTAAGGTCTCTCTGTTGAAAGCTGTTCACAGAAAGACATGCAGAAAACATTGTATCTGAAGTAACCATTGGTCACTGTCTGAGTTCTGTTTAGTTTTATCTTATTTTATTTCTCTCTTTGTTGAATAAAATAGTTACAGTTAAGAATTATGATGATTCTACTTGTCTTTAGTAGTGGTGTCAGCTAAGGCATGCCAAGAATCCCAAAGAGTGGGAGTCACCTCCTGGAACTGGCATTAAGAAAGATAGTTACTAAGATCTGGCCCTGCCATTTCTTGTTTCTCTAGATTACAGATAAAATTACTTGGCATGTTAGAACACTCATTTCTATCCCACATACATCAGGGATGAATGGAGTCCCTGGTGTACAGTTATTTCCCAAGTCAATGAGTCAGAGACTTTCAAACCACATAATACATTCTAAAGATGTCAGTCCAGGAACAAGCAAATACAAGTGTCACAAACTCTTGGAAATGGGAAGCAAATGCAGTTCCTGTTCACATAGTAGGAGGATATTGTGACCTTCCCTCAAGGTCTTGTGGGCTTTAAATACTGTTGTCAGATGCTATGGGGGATGACCCAACATGTATTGTCTTCCTCTTTTTAAAGCAGGAAAGCTGGTTTCGTGGTTAAAGCACAAGCCTGGGAGGTTGTGTTCCTATTGACTCTCAGGTTTTAGCCCAAGCTCCCCTACCATCCACGCACAAATCAGTCCCACTTGGGTCAGCAAGCACTCAGGACCTGGGTCCTAGGACCCTGCTGGAGGGGGTAGATCAGAGCCTGAGTCCCACTAAGATTCAGGATCAAGCCCTGTCATTTTGCATTTTGAATGCAGATCAAGCTGCAGACCCAACTCAGAGTCTTCATAATACAGTATTGATGCATTAGCTTGGCTGTGAGACTTAGGTCCAGCAATTGTAAACCCAGGCTTACAGTGCAGTGCAATGACAGTAAAGTGCGGGCTCGGAAAACACTGGCTTACAATGACCTTAGGGTATATCTACCCTGCAGTTAAACACCTATAGCTTGCACGGGCCAGTTGACTTGGGCTCATGGAGCTCAAGGGAAGGGACTGTTTAACTGTGGTGTTGAGATTCAGGGTTGGGCTGCCGTCCGAGCTCTGGGACCTTCCCATCTCAAAGGGTCCTAGGCTCCAGCCCAAGCCCAAACCTCTACCCTGCAACTAAACAGCCTCTTTGCCCAAGTCTCACAAGCCTAAATTAGCTGGCACAGGCCAGCCTTGGGTGTCTAATTGCAGTATAAATACGCTTAGAGGCTGCAGCTTGGAGCAAATTGGACCAAGATATACTCAAAGAAACTGTCATGCAACTGATTAAAAGAGTTCAAGTAAAAATAAAAGCACCTGTCTCCCACACATTTCTCTAGTAAACAGTCATGTGATTAAGGGGGAAGTTGTGAGAGGACATCATTTCTGTGACTAAAGTGTACTAGGAAAGATGCTGCAGCAAAGGCTCAGAATAGGTGTAAAATGAGCACATGAGAGTCCTCCTAAGGGTCAAGGCTGCAGATCTATGTGGGGATGCGATGATGTTGAACACCCAAAATAAGACAGTCGAGCACCCAAGTGTAGTGGCTGGGTGAGGCATGATATGATTGACAGGCTAGGTGTGCTGCACAATGGGCTTACAGGTGTCTAAAGGAAAACATCAGACACAACAGATGTTACAAAGCAGCTGGACTATTCATAACAGCTATTACTAGGGACAGATAGCAAATGCACCTCTGCTGTTTATTGCTGTGTCCATCAAGCGGGCTGTACCTTGATACCATTTCTCAGTACTTCAAAAGACCCAGGCTCCTTCACCCTGATAACCATTGCTGGGTGAACACTGCACAGTCGTGTGTGTGTGTGTGTACAGACAGAGTAGAATTACGCTCATTTTTTTGCACATCCACAAAAGGCCTCATCATTGCAAGTTAGTCCGGAAAAGGGTGTAAACAACAAAGTAATAGATTTTACACTTGATAGCTCATTTTATAGCTTTAAGTAAGTCACAGCAGATTTTTTCCAGATCTGAATCCAAGCTTCTTCAATATTAGGAGGGAGAGTTCTGACTGAGGCTTGATCCAGCAATTAACTTTAATAAGAACATCAAACAGGAATTAGTGAAAAAATTTCATATAACTCTCCCTCTCGATCTGAAGAACACTGTACTTGCATGAACTCACTGAATATTACATTCAGATTAAGGTATATTTCTATTAAATTGCAAAACTGGAAAATCTCTGAGGTAGAAAAGCAAAGTTCTTGCAGGGACAACGGGCCTAGAAATTTGACATAAGGATGTGAAATTGATTTTCAAGTTGCAATCTCTTATTCACGGCTCCCAACAGAAGTGATCAACAAAAATAACAGGAAGAAAAAGCCCCTTTCACACACCGAATCTTGGCAACAAGTAAAACACTACCACTAAAAAAATATGCTGTCATTTGATTACTTCAGTATTTCCTGCACACACCAGGAGGTTGTCCCTCATGCATACTCAGGGTAAGTGGAGCTTATACATTTTATTTTTACATCACTCTTCTGGATATCTATTGCAACTCATCTGAAATTTGTTTCCAGGTTCGAGCTGGGCAGAGTCCAGGAATTAATTACTCTATTTCACACATAAAAAGTGTTGTATTTGAAGATTTCTTACTCACTTGAAAAGAATGTGTAGTGGCTGTTGACCTCTATTTCCCTGCTTGTGTCGTAATGGAGGGAATAATCACACAGAGCTTGCAGGTAAGAGAAAACATTTGAGAGAAGCATAACCTTGAATGGGATAGAATTAGTTATACTGCGCATCCCCCCGAATGGAAAACCAAAGGGAACAATTAACAGAAGATTAGGTCTTTGCAAGTTGCCTCTTCTCTAAAGCATCTTTTGAGTGATTGTGTTATACCAAGTCTACAGGACAACTCTACACAGCCAGATAATTCCACTTACCACTAATCTGGGATTCTGAAATGAAAAAAATGCTAGATTCTTTTCTTCTAATGGCAGCCATACCAGTTTAGGCTATGACTTTGTCAGGTCACACACCTGAAGTCTTTTGGATTTGCTCAATATTTGGATAGAAATCCCAAGCACAGAAGCAGTATTGGTCGTTTGCTGGGTCTCAGTCTTCCTGCTGAGAAATTTTAAACAAACTGTAGAGCCGTGATTCCTGACTTCTGCATCACTGTCCTGTGAAAGGCTTTTCCCATCAACATATCTACCGTTTCTCAGGGAGGTGGATTAATTACACCAGTAGGAAAAGCTCTCCTGTCAATAATATTTTCTTCACTAAAGCACTACAGAGGCGCAATTGCCCCAGTGCAGCTATGCCTTTGTATGTGAAGACAAGCCCCTAGACCATTTCCACTGGGGTTGCATCAGTTTCTGAGCAGAGGTTCTTTGTTTCCTACCAGATATTTCACTTTATGCCTCAGACTGCTTGGTTTGCTACACTGGCATCAAATTGTTCTGGAGACTTTCTTTGTTGTTTCTCTGATGTACATTCAGCCATCATCACTCTGGCTCTCATCAGCCTTAGTTATACTGCAGGGTGACCCCAACACACCCCTATTATATTTCTCCCAGAAATGTATGTCCTGTTCTGCCCAGCCCCTGCTGAACAATACAAGTTTTATAAAGTTTATTATGTCTTTAATATGCACACAAACTTGCCACCCTAAATGGAATTTTCTAGACACTCCAATTTAAACACTGGATTAGCTAAAACAATAAAACAAGTTTATTAAATACAAAGAGAGAATTGAAGTGAGTATCAGTAATGAAGCATAAGAGTCAGAAATGGTTACAAGAAAAATAAAGACAAGACATTTACTACTGCCTAACTTGACAAACAATATCAGATTCAAGCACAGTTTCTCACCCTGTGCTTTCAGCAGTCTTACTGACCAAACCTTCTAGGTCAGAACCCCTTCTCCCAGAATCCAATGATGGCTTCATTTGTTACTTCAGGTGCAGTGAATTCAATGGGAAGGGAGAGAGAGAGAGCAGTGCCTTGGGTGTCCCTCCTTTTTATAGCTTCAGTCCCCCTCTTGTAACACATTTCCAGCTGGGTACCAGGAGACAAAAGGTCTATGTGGAAGGATGATCTCTGCTGCTTTTTTCTCGCCTATTTTGAGCTTCCTTTGTTTACCTTCCTGCCTGATGACTCGGTTTACTGCTTTTACAGGCAAATTAAGCAGAGCACACATTCCTTTGTTTAAGACAGTCCTGTTTGCCAACCTCGGTTTGGAACATGTGTTATTAACACCATAGAGTGGAATCTTATAACTTCACATACAGTGTTGCCACACGTATTTTATCAGGATGATACTGATCAGCAAAGTAAGAGTTTTCAAATGAGACCTCACATGGCATACTTTGTACAAAGATTATTACAATACTGTGTAGTGTGTGAATATAGGAGTATATTCTGTCATAATAATATTTACCCACCTACCTCAAAATAAATGTGTGTAGAATAGGGTAATAGCCCCTCACCTGAGCATTGTAAGGATAATTACATTAAAGATAGTGGGATGTTGAGATACAACAGTAATGAGGGCAAAGTAAGTACTTAAAACAGACAGATACTCTGTGAGGATTAATTAGTTCTTCTGTACAGTGCTTTGAACATTTAAAATGATATATCCATGCTAATCCATACAAACATTTGAGCTATTCACTGGAGTTAAAAAGGAAAGCTCTTGTACAGTATGTATCTTAAAAATGCCTCTGGCAGCTCTCAAAATTTTAAGCTCAACTATACATACTCATTTTGAGCCACAAATACAGAGACTATTGTCATTGTGCAAAAGATATTAAACAATGTAAAACATTCTAGAGCAAATATCTGGTTGTGACAATCTCCTGTTGCCTTGCTAAGAGGGTTCGGTGCAATGTTTGTTTTCTCAAATGTTGCATTTTCAGGAGCGTATAGAAAACAACCTTTCTTACAATTCAGCCTGAAGGAATAAGGGCTAAGCTATTTTGGGAGATGAGAGATAAGCAAAGCAGAAAACCTTTTCAGAGATTTGTCTTGACTTGCAAGGTATTTTCTTTAATGAAAGAATTCAAACAATGGTCAGAAATGCTCTGTCAATTTAGATTTGTTTTCAGACAAAACTCGCTCGCACAGCCCTCCTACCAAAATAGGCCTGTTTGGATTAGATTCCTGAGTGTTGCTCTTTGACTTTCAGGATTAAAAACTAGTTAAGAGGCAGAAAACAAAGAATGAACAGAAATAAATGGACAATTCAGAGCACAGACAGAGATTAGTAGTTTCACCAGGGAATATTGGTTCAACATTTTATTAGGATCTGAGTCCAGATCCAAACTTTTCTAAAGCTGACAGGAGGAGTGAAAGGTTTAGAGCCAGGATTTTTGTGTTTGAACCCATCCCTTATATTTATTAATTGTCTGGAACATAGGGTGCATAGCAAAGTGGCAAAATGTGCTGAAAACTCAAAATTAGTCACGGCTTGGGAGAATGTCCAGAAATTAGGTAACTGGGCAATATAATGGCAGATACATTTCTGTATAGATCTGTTCCAGGTAAAATACAACTGTTCTCATACACACTGATGGGTTTTAACTCTGTTGTAACTTCCCAACACAATGATCCAGGAAGCCATCCTGAATAAATGAAATAAGAGGGTGTGTTGCAGCTAGTAAGATGTTAGGCTATATAGAAAATGTCATTGTACAAAATTGATGCTACAGTATATCCTCATTTTGAGTACTGCAATTAGTCCCCTAATTTCTGAAAGGCTATAACAGGAACAGAAAAGAACAATAATGTTTTTAGGATTGTGCTAATTTATTGTGGGGAAAATTCATTCCTGTGCAGACCTCCAGCAAAAATCTCAGGCTTCAATCCCTGACATAGGATTTATGTGGGACTGAAGCAATTCATAGGACTTTTGCTGGCCATTTCACCTTGCGAGAGGGAAATCTGGCAGAGGTGGCTAATTTGGGGGAGAGTTTGGGTGGATGGGATCAGTGGATGCTGGGTTACAATCTCACACCAGTTCTACACTCATGTCATTCCATTGACTTCATTGGTTTATATCAGTGTAAGTGAGATCATAATTCTCTTCTAACCAGATTCTTTTATTGCTGCTTATCACTGTAGCATTTGAGTGTTTTCCAGAGCGCATTGAGTGATATGACTACCATCTGTCATGTATGGTTCTTTCTCACCTCCCTTTCTTGAAGCATAAATTTTGTGGGATTTTTTTATTTGAATTTTGGGAAACTGATAAAATGGCTCATTTTTTGTGGGATAGTGACAGAACTAACTGAGGTGAAGAGTGGGCAAGTTACACAGTGTGACAAAGATCATGGGCCCAACGGAAGGGTGGCAGCCACAGATGAGTCACAATTGGCTTCTTCTGACTCAGAAGCATCTAGCTGGGAAACAAAGTTGGGTCTTCCCAGAAGGGGTGGTGAGGCTGCTTAAACTACAGGGGGTAAATATCCCATCACACAGCAGGGGCCAGTACCCACTATCTCCAGAAGCTACTTTTACAAAAAGGGCAGTATACAAACTAATATCCTTAAACGCTTGCTGTTTATTATTTATTAATTTTTAAAGGTAATGTTGGCTTTTAGCTTATGCAATAGAGGGTCATGCATTGAGCTTCAGAGATCCTGGGTTCAGTTCCATCCGCTGGTGTTACCTTTGTATGCTGATTTGTAACAGGGACTTGATGGATTAGGTTGTTGGTACAGTCTAGCTCTCCTATAGAGGCAAATCATGAGGTCCTTAATTCATTTTTAAGGGCGGAGGGATAGCTGAGTGGTTTGAGCATTGGCCTGCTAAACCCAGGATTGTGAGTTCAATCTTTGAGGGGCCCATTTAGGGATCTGGGGCAAAAATCTTTGTGGGGATTAGTCCTGCTTTGAAGGGGTCAGCAACCTTCGGTATGCAGCTCACCAGGGTAAGCACCCTGGCAGGCCAGGCCAGTTTGTTTACCTGCTGCATCCGCAGGTTTGGCCAGTCATGGCTCCCACGGGCCACAGTTTGCCATTAGGCCATAGAGGGTGGCGGGAAGTGGCACAGGCTGAGGGATGTACTTGCCACAGCTTCCCACCACCCTCATTGGCCTGGAACAGCGAACCGTGGCCAGTGGAGCTGCAATCAGCCATTCCTGTGGACGTGGCACATAAACAAACTGGCCTGGCCCACCAGGGTGCTTACCCTGCCAAGCCCTGGACTAGATGACCACCTAAAATCCATTCCAACCCTGATATTCTATGGATTAAAAGTGGTTTGTATAATTGTTAGATGATCCCAAACATATAGTAAAAGCGATGACTTTGCAAATAGCCCCTAAAGGAGGGGACTTGTGATGGTTCTTCCTGTTTGGCTCATTCAGAGTCTGTGTACTGCTGCTGACTTAGTGAATATTTGCTGCTCTAAATAAAGCCTGAATTCAAATCCAAATACTGCAAGCATGCTTCATAATTAGGAGGGAACCAAACTCCGGGGATGTTTGTGTGCAGGAGATTAAGGGAATGCAGAGTTGGAGGAAGCTGTTCTTGTTTCCCTCACTGCTCTGGTTTAGGCAACTTTCTGCAGAGTTCTCCTCATACCTTCTATGGGTCATCTTAATTATCGCTTCAAAAGTCTTTTTTTCTCCTGCTGATGATAGCTCATCTCAATTGATTAGACTTTTCCTGTTGATGTGCATACTTCCACCTTTTCTCGTTCTCTGTATGTATAAATATCTCCTGTCTGTGTGTTCCATTCTGTGCATCCGAAGAAGTAAACTGTAGCTCAGGAAAGCTCATGCTGAAATAAATTTGTTAGTCTCTAAGGTGCCACAAGAACCTGTTCTTTCTCCAGAGTGCCACAAGTTGCTGGGGTCTAGCTGGTAACAAACACAGGTACCAGCATGGGTTGCAAGAAGTAGATCTTTGGGGGGAAGGGGTGTGTTGGGGGGGGCGGGGAGTTGCAAAGACGTTGATCTTTGGTGGGTGAGGGAGAAGAGTGGGGCAAGAAGTTGAACTTTGATGATTTGGGGGAAGCTCTGTATATGATTTCGAGCTTGTACCAGTTCTAAACAATCTGCATAGGAAACATCGCGAAGAGAGATACTGTGTTGCAGCACTGGTATTGCTAACACTTTTAAGTGTGTCCCAAGGTGGGTTTGTTTACACCTTCCTTTTGGGATCTGAGGGTAAGTAACAATAATAAAAAAATAATAGCGATCATGAATAAAGTGCCCAACGTTTGCTTTCACAGAGCTTCATGAAATCACCCCCTCGCCGGCCAAGAGACACGGGGCAAATCGCATCCATCTCCCACCCCAAACCCTTATTTCCAGCAGGACTCTCGCTCCAACCCTGGAACGCTGAATGTTCTGAGTGACGGTTCCGGGCCCCAATCAGCCGGAGCCTGTGGGCTGCGTTCCAGCCCCTCCCCGGCTCTCTGTGGCCGTTCCCCGCGGGGAGGGAGGTCTCTGGAACTGGCGTGACGTAAGCTCTCAGCTCAGTCTCTGCTTGGATTCCCCTGACATGGTGTGAGAGCGGAGGGCGAGCCCAGGACGGGGAGAGGGGCGATCCATGGTTTACAAGGCTGCCCAGGGAGAAAGTGCCGCTCTCAGCCTGCGAGAAGGTGTAGCAGAACTTTTGGGAAGGGACTTGCTTGTTTTCCACCCAGGTAAGGGGGTCTGATTGCACTTTGGTGGAAGTCAGGAAAAGAGGGTGGTATTGCAACACCCTGCTGTCTGCAGCTGCTATTCCTGGGGCTCAGCTTCCCTCTGCAACTCCTGCTCCTCCTTCCAAAACAAAACCAGTCACTTTTCCTTCTCTCTTGGCCTTTGGGTTTCTTTATTTTAACCCACTTTAAGCGCAGGGCTGTTCAGTAACGGATCGTGCAAAGCTACTAGTGAAGGGTGGTGAGAAAGTACCTAATTCAGTCTGCCGTATAACATTACGGTGTTTGTGTTTAATGGGAATATTTCTGTAGAAGGTTTGTTTGCAGTAGTTGGAAGGATTTGGTTGAGGGGAGATAACAGAGTCTGAAGGAAAATGCGGGGAACTTGCAGCCAGAAAAACGGGGGGTGGGGGGTGGGAAGAGTGAGTGTGCTTTGTAGTACATTTCAAATCTGGTGTTTCTGAGCATCTCTGTGTGTTTTAAATTGTTTCTTTCTCTGGAGAAATGGAGGAGGGAGGATTTCTTGAAAAAGAAAACCTGTTGCCTTCAGGTGCCATGAGTTTCTGGATTCAGGCTCACACCATATTATGTGGGGAAAAAAGAACAGGAAGCATTAGTTGGTTATAATGCTGTCTCAGATAACATAATTAATTTGTTGCAGTTTAGGGACTGAGACTCTGGTTCTCAATGAAATCATCTAATAGAAGAAAAATTTATTAGCATTGTAGGTTCTATGGTCCCCAAAAAAGACTACAAGTGATTTTTGTGTAATTAAAAATCTGCTCTCAATAAGTTATTTGCATTCTGTGGGATGCTGTGTGAAATTCAGCTACATGTGTTAATTGCAAACCTTTCTTTAGATCTAATGGAAAGCAGCCTCTTGGGAAAAACTTCAGTTGAACAGCACAAATATTCCTGCTCATCTCAGTCACTTCTCACCTCCCCCACCCTTAATTTTAACACAGGAACATTTTCTGTTGCTTTTAAAGTTCTGCTCTGTCTGGAAAATGAAGGGCTTATGTGAACATAGATGTCTTTATTTCCCTTCTTGCCTGTAAAACTGGAGGCCACAGTAAAGTTAGGAGAATGTCTGGGTATTGCTTAATCATTGCAGCAAGACAAATCCACCTTTTGACTCCTAAAATATGGTAAAGGTTGAGCTACCTGTGTCAGGTTGGTAGGTAATAAACTGTTCAAAATTTTAAAAGCTACACCTGCGTGTGTTACTTCTACTTCTTGACTTTTATTTTAGAGATTGTGTGGCCACTCAGTGGGGGAAGGGAATAGCTTTGTCCCATCAACAGGCATTGCCTGTTTCTGAATCTTTAGCCAGGGTTTAACTGAAAGAGTATAGGGTGATGAGTCATGTTTCCAATTCCAGTTTGCTTTCCTTAGTCCAAAGGAAAGTAACCCCCTTTCCTCTCCACCTTGTGTCATCTCCACAAGGGAATGGGAATCAGTTTCACTGTGAATAAATGGCTAGCTGACACCCAGACTCATGGCTAGACTGGTGTATACCGAATGGCATCATCGCCAGCCCTGCCGATGGGAATGAAAACTGGATGTGATTTGTGCTCCTCATCAGGGTATGTCTGTATTGGGAAAGTAAACAGGTGATGACAAAATTTAGACTACTGGACTCTTTGCTGACTAGCCACTTAATAGGCTTGAAAAATGAAGTTGATTAGAAGGGCTAAATTTAAACATGCCATACTTCTGTTACTGCATAATACAGTGCATTATAGCAGGAGGGTTGAGAGTGAATCTGTGTTTGGGTTGCCATACTGTGGGCACCAGAGTGTATTTATAGACAGTCACTAGCTACAAGCCATGGAGAGAGACCGCTTTTAGGAGAGTGGTGGGGAAAAGGCGTTCTTATGTTTAAGCTCTAACAATTCTGGGATTTAGTAAGACTCTTCCAAATACAACCACTAAAATGCTAGGTGCACCTTGAATTAGCAGTGTTTCCCTCTCCAGGGCCTGCTCTACGCACAGTTCTTATATAACTATTTTGATTAAGCTTTTTTGCAACAATATTTATACCAGTACAACCCCTAGCGTGGATGCAGCTATTCCAGTATAAAGATGCTTCTAACTGGTATAGCTTATTTACCTTCCCTTATGGCAACAGTTATGCTGGTGTAACTGTATCCACACAAGGGGGATTGTATCCCTTTGACTCTTAAACATAGATGCTTGTCTATGCACAAGAGTTGTATTGTTTTAACTACACCTATACAGCTATACCTATATAGATAACGTTCAGTTATCTTGGGAGCTTTCAAAGGCTTTGCTGGTTTGGTTTGACCCCAGAAAGGAATCAGTATGTTCATATGTTCTTATGTTTGACCCCAGAAAGGATTTCAGTAGTAAAATGTGGAAGTGGCTTGTTGGAGAGACAAAGGGGATGAGTTAATATCTTTTATTGGGCCACCTTCTGTTGGTGAGTTGGTGCCATAAAAGATATTACCTCACCCACTTTGTCCCTCTGATATCCTGGCACCCGCCTGGCTACAACTACAGTGCATAAGTCGTTCTTTGTGGCACATACTGAAATGGCAGCAGGGCTGAGCAAAACAAATATCTGCATTCCTCAAACTGAGTCCTCAAAGGGAACATGTTCTTCATGCTTCTGTGATCAAATATCTGACAATAAAATATCTTGCTGTGTCAAATCCAGATTTATTGGTTCTATTACAGGCAAGAGTCAGAGCTTAAGAATTTACATTGCTGAAGAGCAAGTGTGACTTCTAATTTTTGGTAATGTCATAAGTGTAGATTTCAATAAAATCAGTAGCAAGGTAATCAGTGAGGCAGTGTTATAGCACTGGGTTGGGAACCAGGAGACCTGGGTTCTGTTCTTTGCTCTGATGCTGACTTGATGTATCAAGGAGCAAAGAATCCTGTGGCACCTTATAGACTAACAGACATTATGGAGCATGAACTTTCATGGATGAATACCCACTTCGTCAGATGCGTGTTGACATGCATCTGACGAAGTGGGTATTCACCCACAAAAGCTCATGCTCCATAATGTCTGTTAGTCTATAAGGTGCCACAGGATTCTTTGCTGCTTTTACAGATCCAGACTACCACAGTTACCCCTCTGATACTTGATGTATCAAGTCTTCTAAGCTCTGAGTGCCTCACTTTCCTCAGGTCTGGACTGAGGATGATAATATCTACCTTGCAGGGATGTTGTGAGGCTCAGTCCATCCTCTCCTGGAAAGTGATACGTATTGCATTATTTATTAATTCATAACTTGGATTTTAAAAAAAAACTCCTGTTTTCAGATACTGATATGATAGTAAATAGGTATTCTATTGCTTACTGATTAAGATTGGTGTTATTGGTCTTGAAATATAAAGTTTGTTACTTTTCTCCTCAAAGTCAATGGGAGTTGCATGTGTTTATCTGAGAGCAGAGCTTGGCCTGGAGGGTGACGATTCTCTAGTTTCAGTGGCGTTATGTCAGTTTTTGAAGCATGCTTCCTTTGAGCAAGGCAGTGTTATGCTTAGCGTTCATTAACCCTCTTACATGAATGTCATGGATGGCCTGAGCCAGTGTTCAAATCCAGTGTATTCATAGCTGGATTTTGGTTTGGTCCCATTTCTAGTTAGTGTTGCATTTAACAGCTTGACTGAAGGATATTTAAGTGGGTCCATCCTGCCCACTGGCATTAAAAAAGAAATCCATATTCCTTTATTTAAAGTTTGGTGTGTTGTAGTATTTCTGGTCAGTAATATTAGTTTACTGAATACCTGTTAAATTTAGTATCAGAGGGGTAGCTGTGTTAGTCTGGATCTGTAAAAGCAGCAAAGAATCCTGTGGCACATTATAGACTAACAGACGTTTTGGAGCATGAGCTTTCGTGGGTGAATACATCTGACGAAGTGGGTATTCACCCACGAAAGCTCATGCTCCAAAATGTCTGTTAGTCTATAAGGTGCCACAGGACTCTTTGTTAAATTTAGGGGACATACGGAGACAATTTATGCTCTATAAACAACTTGAAGTCAGTGGAGTTACATGAGGTATAAGTCAGCACTGAATTTGGTCCATTCTGCTACCTGGGCTGTCCTCTGCTCTGTGCCACAGGGGCATGAGGTGTTGGTAAAACTCCTTCCTTCCTAGCTCCACCTACCACCCCCATTCATTACTACCACTAAACTGCTCTGTAGCCCAAACACATCCCTCCCACTGGGAAGGATCTACATGACAGAAGGCCTTTGGGATTCACATCTTCCACAGTGCATCCTGGCTGCATACTCAACCATTCCCTGCAGAGCTCAGCTTTACGCAAGGGGTCCACATCCTGCATGGCCCGCTGAGGCCCTGCTTCCCTCACCTGGTGCAGGGGAAATGCCTGAATTGTACTGCCAAGGGAAGCCTCTGCAACCACAGATTTTGCCCTTGATATATACACCTGTTCCCTCTAAATTCTTGATCAAGACCCCCTTCCCCGAGAATTCACCCTAGAGTTTAGGTAGAGCCCTTAGATGGTGAGCTGTTTGCAGAAGGGATCTTATCTCCTTATGTGTTTGTACAGTGCCTACTAAGGGACCTGGTTGGGAGAGGGGCATTTAACTGCTACCACAGTAGAAATAGTAATAGTCCAGTGCATGTTGAGACAGGAGAGAGGAGATAATGGAGTACCATGTGAACACTCCTGCAGTGCAATATGGTCAGCAAAGCTTTCAGGTATGTACCTTGCTTTTGTCTCCATGCCTCTGTAACCACTTGCAGAGCTCTCATCATGGAGATATACATGTCAGCTGGACAGTGTACCCGAGACAGCTGCTTCTGTTGTTGAACTCATTATTTTCAGTCTTCAGAGAGAAATTCAAACTCTTCTGCAGTTGTAAAGCTACACAATTACTGTGTGACCTATTTCTATCTTGCATGTTAAAAATCTGAATATGGCAAAATTATTAACTAGTCTAAGTGGATAAATTCTGACTGACTTTTTTGGAGGCCAGATTTACTGTATATTTCTGCAGTGAGGTTAATCTCAAATAGAGACCTGATGATGAGGATGATGTCCCCTAGCTTGTATATAAGCTCTTTTCATCCCTAAATCTCTTTCAGTGCCCTACAAAGGGGATCAGAATCACTATCCACACTTTTTTCAGATGGGGAAACTGTAGCTTAATAAAAACAATTAACTCCAAACACCCTGGAATCTAATAGCGGTTGCTCACTGTTACCAGTCATTCATAGGTTGCGCGAGTCCTCTGTTTGGGGAGGCTCACACACGAGAGCTGGAAGCAACCGAGAAGTGGGGAGGAACCACTGGTGCCTGGACCACGGCCCTGCCCCCGCTCTACCTCTTTCTCCTGAGGCCCCGCCCACTCACTTCTCTCCACCCCCTCCCCCAAGGTCTCTCCGCCCGCTGCTCTCTCCTATCTGCCTCCTTCCTGGAGCAGGAGGGGCCACGGCCTCATCACTTTTCCTGCCTTAGAGGAGCAAAGTGGGAGGAGGGGCTGGAGAAGAGCAAATGGCAGGTGAAGGGAGGCCTCAAGGGAAGAGGTAGAGTTGGGGCAGGAAGAAGCAGAGTGGGGGTGGTGCAGAGCATGGGCCAGGCCATGGTCCAGGGACCAGTGGTGGTTCCCTCCCCACCACCTCTATGGAATTTCACTTCTGGCGCTCCAAAGGTGGTGGCGGGCCACCCGTGCAGTCATTTCATTAGTAAAACTTGCTCTGGCTCTGGGACCTAATCCTGACATGCCTCAGCAAGAGACAGTCTCTTCCCCAAGGAGTTTACAGTCTAGTAGGGTTAGTAGACAGCAAGTGTGAAAAATCGGGACGGGGATGGGGGGGGCAATAGGCTTCTATATAAGAAAAAGCCTTAAATATCAGGACTGTCCGTATAAAATCGGGACAGCTAGTCACCCTGCAGCCAAGGGGGAAGATAGTCAAAGGCACAAAGGGGAGTTAAATGCCCAACTAAGTGTATGCCCACGCTGTAATCACAGGGTATGATTGCAGTTTCTGTAGATATACCTGAGGTAACTTTAATCTAGCTAGCTCAGGTACTGGAGCAGTGAAGCCATGGTAGCATAGGCTTCAGCACAGGCTAGACAGCTGGGTAATTACTCAGGGTTCTGGATGGCCTTGTATAGCCCATGCTGCTGCAGCTTCACTTCTCCACTAGGTAGATCAAAGCTAGTTCAGGTATGTGTGCATGAGTTGCAATGACTCCCCCTTAGAAAGTGTCATCCCACCCTTTCCTCATAATCTTTTTAGTAGAACTGGCCAATAATTATGTTGCAACACCATTTAAAAAAAAACAGAAATACTGAGTCTAATTCTCCTCCCACACTAGGTTTATACCTAACTCTGACTTCACTGAAAGTCGGGAATAACTCCACTGCTGTGAGAGGTGAGTTGGACCCCTCTGAGTTTTGAGATGAGTATCCAGTACTCTTGTATTATGTAGGTGATCTGAAAACTGTGAAGAAACTGCTTAAAGCTATGTAAAGGCAGTTTCAGAAATCCAGATAAAATATAGCAAGTTTATCTTCTACATGCTTTACGAATGCTAATCTTCACAGCACCCTGTGAGAGAGGCTGAGTATTATCCCTAACAGATATTTGTCTTGCCCAAGGTTTTTGAAGGAGTTGGTATCAAATCCAGATTTAGAACTCAGTCCTCTTCTTGGAGAATTAAGCTATGTTTCTTCAGCCAGTAGATTACCTGGAAATATGAATGCTTCACTGTTGAGCAGGGGGATGCACAGGAATTTAAATCTGACTGCTTTTGGAGGGGCATGTTAGAGCAGTAGCTGGGGATGGGTCCAGGGCTAGCACAGAACTAAATATCTTTTTAGACAAATATTGGGGATGGAGGGCCCGTGCCTCTGCTTGCCCCCCTTGTGCATGCTCCTGCTGTTGGGTTACATATCTAACTATTTCTCTTCACAGTTGTTGTACAACCAAGGCTTCCAATGATGATTACATCAAGTGAGGAAAATAAGGCTATATCAGTGGGATACTGTGTTTTCAGATCTTTCCTGTGGAGGTTGGCCTTGTTTAATTGTTTTTAAACAAAATATCCAGCCAGGGGATTAACTGTGAACATTTTCCAGGGTGCTGTGATTTATGCAGTCACTTTTCTGACTGAACAAGATAACTTGTATTTTTGATTCAGATCAAACTAAGGATAGTGGCGCTCTCCGCTATTTTTCTAATTGTGGGGAACAAACTGTTCATTACCAGTATGGGGATTATTAACAGAAAATTCCAACCTTTATTATTTTTACTAATCAGTCATCAAACTTGATTTGCAAACACTTACCTGTGATGTGTGTTGTCCTTCCTGTGAACTTATACGGTTTCCCTATATTTGTAGCTTTTATTTCTTTCTATCTTTGTTGTGGACTGGAAAAATGTGGTGGATAAAAGCTTGATTTTTGCCATGAATACGTGCCTGGTTTTGTCAAAAGCCCAAACTAAACCAACCATGTAATAGAGCTGATTGTGCTGCATGAAAATGTTTAAATAACACATATCGCAGCCATGGCCTTTCTTAAGCCTCTGTCATTCCCTCCTGCATGGAAATAATTTGTGAGGGAAGGGGACATTGAAAACTTAGGCAAGGTTTGGGAAGGCCAGAGGGCAAGCCCTTGATTAGCTGCAGAAGCTGTGGAACTGTGAAAAATTGGGACTCGAGCACCATGGATCCCACATCAAGATGTGCTGCTCCTCCACATTTCTCTAATGGTGGAAAGGGTACTTCTGCAACTGAAGCAGCATTGCCTTGTGTGCCAGGCTCAAGTTAAACCCTATGTTTCTTCTGAATGTGGAGGGAGTTAACGCTGCTTTAGTACTCCTTCAGGTTTTGGCAGAAATGGTCCTATGTAGGCAGGACATGCTGCATAGCGGCTGTTCCTCTCCTCCGCTCCTGGCCCGCTCCACCTCTTCCCCCACAAGCATTTTAATAGGGTGAATGTAAATGTATACTCTAGGAACGAAGAATGTAGGCCGTGCTTACGTGATGGGGGACTATCCTGTGAAGCAGTGGCTGAAAAAGACTTGTGGTTCATGGTGGATAATCCAGCTGAATGTGAGCTCCCAGTGCAATGCTGTGGTGAAAAGAGCTAATGTAGTCTTTGGATGTATAAACAAGGAACTCTCAAGTAGGCATAGAGACAGTGGCGGCTCTAGCTTTTTTGCTGCCCCAAGCACGACAGTCAGACAGTCTTCAGTGGCTTGCCTGCCGGAGGTCTCTGGTCCCCTGGATTCGTCAGCTTGCCTGCGGGAGGTCCGCCGGTCCCGCGGCTTCGGCCTACCCGCCGCCAAATTGCTGCCGAATCTGCGGGACTGGTGACCCTCCCGCAGGCGTGCTGCCGAAGGTTGCCTGACTGCCGCCCTTGCAGGGTCCGGCAGGGTGTCCACCATGGCTTGCTGCCCCAGACATGTGCTTGGAGTGCTGGTGCCTGGAGCCGCCGCTGCATAGAGGGGTGGTTTTACCTCTGTATTTGGCACTGGTGTGACCACTGCTGGAATAGTGTGTCCAATTCTGGTGTCCGCAATTCAAGAAGAATGTTGATAAATTGGAGAACGTTCAGAGAAGAGCTGCAAATACGTTTATGACTTAAGGAGCTTCATTGATTTATCTTAAAAAAAGCAAAGGTTAAGGGGGACTTGATTACAGTCTGTACATACCTACACGGGGAACAAATATTTAATGATTGGCTATATAATCTAGCAGAGAAAGGTAGAACGTTATCCAGAGGCTGGAAATTGAAGATAGACAAATTCAGACTGAAAATCAGATGTAAAAATTTAACACTGAGAGTAATTAACCATTGGAATAACTTACCAGTGGTGGATTCTCCATCACTGACCATTTTAAAATCACACCAAGATGTTTTTCTGAAAGATCTGCTCTAGGAATTATTTTTGGGGGAGGAATTTCTATGGCATATGTTAGACTAGAGGATCATTATTGTCCTCCATGGCCTTGGAATCTGTGACTTTGAAAAGTCCCATCAAGTGCACAGAAAGTGTAATCTATACAGACAGTGGAACATTCTCTTCTGTTGTACAACTACCCACAACATTTTCAAGACATTCCTACAGTTTTCTCTCTGCTGCACTGTAGAATGGAGAGGAACGTATGTTGTGTTTTCTATGGTTTATGTTAGAGACCCTTTCATTTGGGGCCTGAGACATGAGTATGTGCGAATACAAATGTTTGTGGTTTTCAGTTGGAGCACAAATGTGACATTTAATACTTCCTCTTGTGTTTGTGAACCCCCAATACAATTACAAAACATGTTAAGTCCTGGGAATCAGACAGTGACAATAACTCTACATGTAGATCCATAGTAGTTTCATTTTCTGTATCCCATCCAAATGTAAAAAGTGAAGTCCACCTAAAGACGCAGCCACAGCTTTTAACTGGGAAAGCAGCTCATTTAAGAACCTAAATATAGATTTAGGTTTCTACTTAGAACTTTTTGAGCTAACTGCATAAATGGCGGACAGACTGTTTATGTTTTTATAATGTTTTAATATTACAAAGTGTTATTGAAAAGAAATATGTTCTAGCAGTGGTAGTAATGCATGTGTAGCACTTTTACATCTTCAAAATGCAAATGTTAATCCCCACAAACATCCTTGGGATGTAGATAAATATCATCCCCATTCATCACATGGGGAGAGTTAGGCAGGAAGTTTGAGTGACTTGTCCAAGACCAGAGAGGAAATCAGCTTCACAGCTTGTATTAAACTCAGGACTTCCTGACTCCCAGTCCTCTGTTCAGACCACAAAACAGTGCTTCTCTAGCCAAGGCATTAGAGCCAGAACTAGAGCTAACTAAAGAGTACCTGAGGCCAGTGCTGGTTTTTTGTTTTTTTTTTGTTTTTTTTTTAAATCTTGACGTTGTCTTTGTACAGCAGATTGCGTGGCTGGGTACATTAACATTGACACCCATACACTGGTCATCGTACTTCAGCCCTTACATGAGTGTTCTTATGGGAACAGTCCCACTGACTTTACTGAACCTTCTGATGGGAAGTCGTATGCTGATCTGTCTATGTAGGTGTATGCTTGTCCCCCTTCATTGTTTGCTTATAAATCTTATTGGGGAGAGTCAGGTTCAGACTTGTGAACCACCTGCTGCAGTACCTGAATTCCTTTATCATAGGACATGGATGGGAATCTAATTATAGGACTTGAAGTTTGTTTTAAAACATACTGATTTATGGCAAGTAGTTATTTTCAAAGGCTTTTAAGGCACCATATGAGACTGGTTTGAGAGAGCAGTTTTATTTGATTGTTTTTCATGAGAGAAGTGATTTAAAATAACAGAGGGATGGAAAAGTTAGGACCATAAAATGGATGATGGGCTTTAGGGGGATTTTATTTTGGCTGACTTTGTACTTGTTTAATGATTGGTCATAAGTGCCTTATTGACTAGTCAATTTGTAGGTAACTGCCACTGGAAAATGTAGAACTTCCATTTCAAATATAAAAATAGAATCCAAGTTCTCGTTACCAAAAGCTTATCAAACACTTTAATGTTTGTGAAAAGGGAATTGAAACTACTAAATGTGATTAAGCTGGAGACCTGCAAAATAGCAAGATGATTTTTTTTAATTACTGTACCAAAAAAACCCCAAACACCGACTCTTATTTTCAAGTCCCTACCCTATAGTGCCTTGTCTGACTGACAAAAGGATACAATTAAGAACACTTGCATTTACCAAATTAACAGGGTGGTGTTCTGGTACTAGCGGAAAAGATGACACTCTGCTGATTGTGTGACAGCTTTACACATAGCTGCCCATGTGTTTTCTGTAGCATGGAAAGTCATCTGAATTCTAATCCTGTATCAGTTATATGATACAACTGTTCTTGGACTGAATGGTTTTAATTGAAAACAGTGCTAGTATTAGGTGAGTTCAGTCAGAGTACCTCCATTCAGAGATAATGCTGACTCTGCCTCCTTAATTAATTGTGCTATACACTTTTTTGCTTCCTGCAAAAGAAATCAATTCAGTGGCACAAATCAAGAAAACTGGAACAATTCTCCCCCGTTGCACCTGTGAAGGCTGCAGAACCCTCAGAGCCAAATCCCATGCTTGGTGTATGCAGGCCCACTGAAGTCAGTGGGAATCAAGCGTGTTTATCTCCAGGGATGATTTGGCCCTTTGTTTCTTCTTTGTATTACAGTGGAACCTATAAGCCAACTTTTGGACACTGTACAAACACACAGCCTGTACCTCAAAGAGCGTACTATCTAAATAGACAAGGTGGACAATGGGTGAGAGAGGAAACAACTGCAAAGAGAGGTGATCACACACAGGATCAGTGACAGAGCAGGAAATAGAGCCCAAGTGTCTTGGCTCCCAGTCCTGTGGCTTACCCACTGGACTGCTGCTTCCTCCAAATGTCTTTACTTTTGTCTGTCATAACATACACCAATTATATGGTCAGTTTCTTGAAAAGCTGCACTTTGCATCATGAGTTGAATTTTCCTAAAGTTTAGAGGTGATCAGAAACCTGGCTTTTGGGTCAATCTTTTTTTTAAAGGATCAGAATCACCCACGGAGTCTGGAGGTGCATTTCCCCAATGTTTGGAAGTGTTCAGATCAGGGTTATACAACTCAGGTCTGTCTCTTGTAAATGTGAGTTTATCTTGGCTAAAGAGTGCCTGAGGATCAGGCAGAAATATCACTCTTCTACAGGGATTTGAAAGAGGGTGAGCGTTAGCGCAGATCAGTTGTTTAAGATGGCCCAGACCAAAGGGAGTTTGTAATAATATGCAATAAGATTAAGAAAAAGAAAATGTAGGTTCACCAGAGGCAGGAGACTTCTGAAAATGAGTGAGTAACATTGACAGGTAAAGCTGTCTGTAAGGCCAAATTAAGATAATGTGTTATGATTCAAAACAGGATTCTCATAATTGTAATTAATGCTTTCCCTGGAGAGCCTTTGCTGCTTAGACTGCATCTCGGGAAAGACTTCTTGCTGCTGAGAGAGATGCTGTTGGACTTCTATGGTAATTACTCTACCAACCTATAGTTCAACAGAGAATCCGTTTCTGCTGGAGAATCCTGTAGCCTGGTATGAAATGTTCTGTGGAACGGTGGTTATTCACTATTACATTTCAAAGGACTTTTTCATAAGGGATGCTGAAGGGAGATGGACTGGATGAGCATTAACTAATGTGATTTCCTCATTATGTATATTCATAGATGCCTCTCGTGTCTTGGATTTTTTGAATCTTCTGAATCTCAGATTACTACCCTAACCACTAGACACTCTCTTGAGCAGATTTTAAAAAATCCACCAGCGACCACCAGGTATTTTCAGGGAACCTGTCCATTGTAGATAACTGGGGTGTGTTAGGCGCTCCAAATGCAATGGTGATGGGTGGGGTATAAAAATTAAGTAGAACAGAATTGGGTAACTGGGATACCATGGCAATTTCCGCTATTTCTATCCCTGCTTGTACAGAATATAAGTCAGGGCATGATATGGCTCAGTAAGAGGTAGGTGCACTGAGAAGCCTGGGTTAGCGGCCATAGGAGTTAGTCCTGCCGTGCAGGAAGAAGGAAATGCTAACTGGGAAAGCCCTGTTCTGCTGGACTTTAGTCTGCCTGCCTGCACAAAACCATCTTTTTGATGAATTCCATTTTAAAATTAGGACAAAGGAAACTTTTTGAATTCTTAATTTAAATCTCTGTGGAAAGTTTTCATTTTGACAGGGCCCTGAAAAGCCTGTCGGTTGGATTTCCAAAGCCTGTGGTATTTGTGTCGCACCCAACTGAGGTTCATTTAACCTGTCATAGCACCTTATTTGTTTAAAGAAATTTCCAAACCTTCCTGGATGTATTTCCTTGCTAAACTCATGTAGATAGGTTTCCAACATTCTCTTTTAATTATTTCAGTAGGTGTGCTTCAGTCATACAGTTTTTCTTGCTGTGTCCAGGGCTGATGCAGGCATTTGCTATGGGGTAAAGGTAGAGGGAATTCTCGAGGTGATCACACAAGTGGAGGAGGACATATGTTTCTACCCACCATCTTTCTGGCAACAGTTACTTTCTTTTGGTCTACACCCTGTTGGCAACCACATGCATAAATCCATAGCTTCTAGCTGAAAGCATCTTCTAGGGTTCGGTGTGGGGTGGTTATAATAATAGGGAAAGCTGTAGTGTTGGCATTTTTAACTTCATCTAAGTTTGCTCTTGATACTGGTAAAATCATCAGTGTCCTGTCTACATTACAGTATACACTCCCACTAGATGTAATTCATCACAACATAAAAAAGCCCAAAGGTGATAATGCCACTCAAGAGTATGTAGGTGGAGCCTATGCTGAAGGAAGGGGTTTTTCTATTGATACAAGACTACCACTTTCCCCGATGATGATAGTTATGTTGACAGTAGGGATGTAAATATCTGTTAAAGTTAATAGGTTAAATAAAATTATATTGTTTAACTGGTTAACTGTTAACCAAGGTCACTCCAGCAGCCCGGTGTGGGGTGGCAGGGGCTGGGGTCCCACTGGGGCTGCGGTCCCTCTGGGGCTGCAGGCCTGGGGTCCCACCTGCCCTCTAAGGCCCGATGTGGCCAACCGCTGGGGTAAACGGTTACAGTCCGGTTAATGGTAATCCTAGTGCTTACCAGTTAACCATTTAACCTTCTTCATCCCTAGTTGGCAGGAGCTCTGAGGGTTATGTCAGCATAGTTGTGTTGGTTGGGGGGTGGGGGTGGGGGTGGGGGAGAGATGGAGGTTTCACACACATGATAGGCATAGCTATGCTGCTGTAACTCTAAAGTGTAGACCAAGCCTAGGCAACTTTCTAGGGGAGCTTAAAACTAATTGATCCATTTCTCTCTTTTGTTCCCTCCTATGTCTCATTGCCCCAGTAGAAGCAAAGAAAGTAACATTGGGGATACATCCACCCTGCCCCCTTCAGGGTTCTTTCTGTTACTTAAAAAGTGCATTATAAGTGAGTTTAACTTTAATAGTGAAGATGTCACTGCAATAATAATTAGTTTCTTGTTCAACATTCCTTTATCACTTGCACGGCTGGCTATGCTTGAGATTGTTCTTGCAACACAGAGATAAAAAACTCAAATGATGATCTTCTAAGGGTGATGCAAGTAAACTTCCTGCTTATTTCTGTAGAACAACTCACTAAAACAATTCTGTGGGTTTTGCGCTATTGCTGTGATTAATTTATTCTGAAATTAATTTTTAAAAATATTTTGGTAAGTGAGATAATTTTTTTGTTAATATAAGGTAAAAAAAATCTCTTACTAGATTTCACTATATTTTTAGAATGAGATCTGAATCCCTAATTTTTGCATAGCTTTATCCACATGGCAGAGAGTAAGGATGTATACGTGGGGAAAAGTCTTATAATTGCTTGTCATGCTGGTTGGTCATAACACAAGGTAGAATGAGACCCTTCTGTACTAAAGCTGAGGCTGAGATGTCCATATGACAGAAGGGATGCCAGCGTTCTCCTAGGGTGACTTCAGACAGCATGATCAAAATTGATAACTGAAGGTCAGATTGCTGTACAGCCTGTAAAAGTAACGATAGTTCAGTTGTTAGAAATGAGGGTTAAGGGCAGAGTTGCTCAGCTGAGCTGATAATCCATCACTAGGCTGTAACGCATGGGGGAAGTAGAAATAACTTAAGGAGAAATCTTCTTACCTACTATGCCAAGGTCTGTGAACTTGTTGCTATTCTAGATAAGATTTCGAACTTACCCATTCAGAGGCATCCATGCCAGTTCCTGGGCAGCTGTTGGCTCTAAGTGGTAGCTTATTTGTAGTGGCAATCATGGAACTTCCCCTAGTGACTTGGTTCTACATAGTCTATAACTTGCTAGCTATTGAATGCTTTCCCTCTTCTGTAGTTTGCACTGCCATTGCTAAGTCTGTTGAAAGTGACGGTAACAACTGGAGTTCCACACTAGTACAAGCAGTGCTGCTATAACAGAGCCCCTGCAGGAATCCAGAGCACCACCCTTCAGACCAGCACTATGGCTACTAGCGGGCTGGCAGCTGCACTGCATAACTACAGAGACCCTCTCCTTCTGGACAAGGTGTACGCCACAGCCCTGTCTGGAACTGGAAGCTAGATATTTTATTTTGGACACAGGTTGGAGGCTATCCCCTTCTCCCCTTTGTGTTGTGTAGAGGTAGGGCTTAGGGGGGCAATATACAAGGCTTGTTGGAGACAGAGGAAGAGCTGGAAGCTGCCTGTGCTAACAGCTTTATTGCATTTATATGGCAGCTCCATGCTAGTAGCAGGTTGAGTTGCTAGCATGGAAAGCCCGTGGTTACAGATCCAACCCCTTTCAGCCCACATCTTCGACGCCTTTTGGGGTTTAAACGTTCTCCTTCCATTCCCCCTCTTCTTAAGAATTTTACAAATAAACCCACTCGCTCTGGGTAGTTATGACAGGAGGAATGAAAAGCAGAACTGGCTCCACAGTGATATGAAAAATACTTGTGAAATATCTATGGAAGAGATGGTACCACACAATTATCCCTTACATTCCTTCAGGACATACTTGAAATTATTTGCATCAGTTAAGCAATTCTTGCAAGTTTGTGCAATTAAACATGTTCGCTTATTGTGGTAACCTCTCTTCAATTTTGTAGTGCAAAAAAGGAAAAAAAAAAAAGGGATCATTGCCAATAATGGCTCTCAGTTCTTGATAGATGAACTACTCCTGTTAGACTAAACCAGGATTATCAATCTAGTAATGCTCATATTTCAGTCAAGGGCTGAAAAGATCTTAAAGCCCTTCATTATACCTTACAGTGCACATAACCGAGTGCCAGTTAATTTTGTGGCAAACTGATTGAATTATTCCTGTTTGAACAGTTCCCAGCATGTGATCTTTAGTACTGTTTAACTTGTGCATCATGTCTAATTTGAGTTAGTCTCTCAAAGCTGCAATGAGTGAGATGAAAGTAAATTATTCCTAGTTTGAAACCTCACACTGATGCTAAGGTATTTGCCTTAATTTGTGATGAAATCATTGCAGAAGTGTAGCAAGCAATAGACCGCGATCTGCACATTTGATAAATACCCCAAAATAAATCTCTGGCCCTGATTGTTTCAGTTAGAAGGCTGTATTTAGAATTTTGTCCAACTGTTTTGCATTGCTCTGAAAGGTCATCTTGCTCTCAGTGAAATATAGTACAGTGTGTGTATATAGGCTGAACAAAACACATGTGGGCCCTATTTGTACCAGTGTTATTCCATTCACCACACTGGGATTCCATAGATGTAACCGAATACCTAGAGGAGACTATCTTATTGTTAGGTTTATGTAAATGCAAACCGTGAGAACTATTGCTTATGTTTCTGAAAGGGCATTCGTAGGCTTCACTGTGCTTCCCAATAAACTTTATCATGTAGTTGAATAAAATACTAAAATACTAAAATAAGCACGTAACATTTTCTTTGGATATTATGTTAAACCCAGTTGATATGGTCATTGGTGTACCTATCGGTGGTGGTACATCTGTGTATTTAAAAGCAAAATTGGAGGACACAAAGGCTTGAAAATCTTTTGTTTAAGGTAGACTTACTCTGTGTTTTTATTCTCTCACACACACACACCCACCTCTGGAGGAGGGAGAATAGTAAGCTTCAATTCTTAAGAATGCTTTTCATTAAGAAAGATCCCAAAATGCCTCAATCTTTTCTGTAAAGGAAACACTTCTGTGCAGCTGCCTATTGGGAGAAAAGTGGCACTTGGTGGTAAATGTTAGGTGCTCACTATCTATATACTGATACTGGAATTTTGCCGTGATGGTGCAGTTAAAATCCCTGTTCTCCCAAAATGTGCCATGTTATCTTTCAGTGACCACCAGTGGGTAGGGTCTGGGTTTTCTATTTTATCTTCTTAGCTAGTAGATGGAGGTTCATTTCCTCCATGATTGTATCTTATACCTTACTAATGCAGTTGGTGTAGAACATGCACTTAGGGTTAACATGGGGCTGTTGCCTGAGTAATAGCTGCCGGATTTGTTCTTTAACAGTTAAAAAACTGAAAAGAGACCTGGAATGTCCTGATATCCTGCTCTTTGTTTCTTCTGAACGTCACGTTTGAACTTCTGGCCTTAGTCGCGCTGAGGAGTACCTTGTTCCAAAAGTGGCCCACTGAAATCGTAGGTTGTTAATAAGGTGTAAGCTCTTCAGGAACTGAATGAAGACTGAAACCCTGGCCTGCTCAAAGCCGATGGACGTTTTGCTATTGATTTCAGTAGGGCCTGGATTTCACCCACTATCTTCTTTGTCTGAAACACCATACGCATTTGTGGTGATACAGCCAATGATGTCATCATTTAATACATCTAGTCTGAAACAGCCCACATTTATTAATTTTTAGGGCACACTGCAAAAGCCACTTAGTAGGGCTTCTGATGTGAGCTGGGAGCTTGGTGTTGGGTGGATGGTTTTCTGATTATGTTGGGCTGCTGGGGGATATTTTAATTGATTGTAAGTGTAGTTGTCAGGGCACCTAGAGCTTGTACACAGGCACTATTTGTATGTCATTTTAAATAAATGAGTGTTTTCTTGAAAAATGCATATGATGATGCACAATTGTAAGTCATTGTTCAGTATTGTGCGTGTGGAAAATTTGTAATTTTAAGAAATAACCTAAAGTCTGGTGATTACTAGACTTGTGGGAGAGGAATTTGACCTTGGAAAAATTACTCGCTATCCCGTAACAGTGAGACTGGTGAATTACAGAACTGCAGTTTGAAATCCAGTTCCTCCCGTTCCTCTCTCCTTTAACTACCAAAGCTCTGCTCCACACTCTTGTTGTCTTGTGCCTGCATTATTGTAACCTGGTCCTCTCTCCTCTGCTTACCTCTCCCCATTCCAGTCCATTCAGTACGCTCCAGCTAAAATGCTCTCCCATATTCCTTGCCTACCATTCCGATTGTTACTCACCCCCACAGAAACCCTTCCTTGGCTTTCTGTTTCATTTTACATTACATTTAGATGTGCTGCACTGTGACACCCCTGTCTACATCTCTGCCCTAGTTTCCTACCACTCTTAGCCAACTTCACCTGCTTTATCAAACCCGTAGTCTTCTCCCACTCACATTATGACACTTCTGCCCCCCTCCCCAAACCATTCCCTGCATCTGGGGCAGTCTCTTACATTCTTTACGGCCTAGGGTGGCCAGACAACAAGTGTGAAAACTCAGGATGGGGGTGGGAGGTAATAGGAGCCTATATAAGAAAAAGACCCACAAATCGGGACTGTCACTATAAAATCGGGACATCTGGGCACCCTATTACATCCCTTCAAAAATCTGATTAGTTGCCTCCTCTTTGCCATCCACCCCTGCTCTTATGCATATTCTATCCTGTAAAGGCTCTTAGCCTGTGCTCGTCACTATAGTATCTGCATGCCTTCCAGTAGTGCATTGTAACGTGACTTACTGCCTCCTACTTAATCTCAGTCTATTATAATATAAATATAAAGTGGTGGGGTTTTTTAAGTCAAACTCTGAATTAAGAAGACAAATATACAACCCATCCCAAACAATTTACGTTGTGGCCCTTTTTGTGTAACTATTGTCTGGTTTAGACTGTAAACTCTCTGGAGCAGAGGCCTTGTGTTGTATATCTAAAGCCCCATACATGCGAACAGCACTGTGTAAACATTAAACAGTCAAGTAGAAAGACAGGGAGAGGTTCTCCAAGTTTCTGGCAGAACTGATGGATAACCACGTGTCAGGTTAAGTCCAATTTCCATTATTTATTGTATGGTAGATCCAGCTTTCTAGCACGCATTTACCATGTTGCATAGTTTAAAGTATATGAAAAACAAGGAAAAGTGAGTTCTTTTCTTTTCCAAAAGTTGGCCAAGTCTGATTGGCCTTTTTGAAGTTTTGAGACAAGCCAGCACATAGTTGATTGTGTAGGCGTTATGAGTAAAGAGATTAGGCGAACTACTTTACTTCAACTACTCTAGTTTAAAAAAATAAAAAAGCAACACCCTACTTCATTTGTACTCATAATCCTCCTCTCTAAGGCAACTAAACAAAAGATAGGTCTGAATAAAAGCCCTGCATATGAACACTCCCTTTCCTGGTGCCTAGGAGGTTCAACGCCGATCTGAATTTAGAGGCTCAAGCCAACTCTAAAGTAGGGGCTGGGAGGGGAAGTGAAGTAGGGTTGCAAGTGCAGGCTTGGTTGAAACTCTTATTGGTTAGAATTAACCCACATTTGCCACAGGATACACAGCTGGCTTTTTGGAAACTCATGTTCCTCCGCATGCGCTACAGTATTAGAGCATGAGGAAGAACTGTGAAAACCAGAAAAATGGGTGGGTCCTGGAGAAGATGGGCAAGGTTCTGATTCCTTTGTGATGCTCAGGGTTAGCCAAAGGGCCAGATTCTGGCTGTAAGTGGCCAGTAGAGAATTCTCCTGGCAGAGGGAGGGGAACTCTCAGATGGTGTAAGGCTGGCAAAGCTGGCTCCTGTGCCAGCTGTCTCGATCTCCCCCACCAGCATTAGGGGCAGGGGAAAAGGTCAACGTGGCAGAGCAGAATCCTCCATGTGGTAAAGACTCACCTGTGGCGCAAGTTAGAGCGGCTCCATGGCCAATCGAATGCGCGCTGGGGCCAGTATAAAAATATAAACCAACCCATGGGTCAGGGAGATACAACCCGCACTGTGAGCTCAGACATAGGCAATTCTGTCCCAGTGCTGGGATCTCACAGTGGGCAGGGTTAGGCCTGGCCAATAATGAGGTATTCATAGAAGGTTTCCCATCTGGATGCCACAGGAAGTGGTGGTAGCCAGTCCCTAGGTGGCACTTTGCCCTCTGAGCCTGTACTAAATCATTACCCAAAAAATGTGTAATGGGGCACTGTGGTGCTTGTAGCCAAACCTTTCAGACAAAACACATTTATGCTATTAGCCCTATGAAGCCTAATGTTAATAACCCTTTATAAAGCCATAACTTAGCCCATGTGAATTATTAACCAAAGCAACCACATCATCTTCTTGTTGTCACCCTTGTCTTCCCTTGCCTCTACCCCCACAGTTTACTATACAATGCCATATCTTCATTTAGATCCCAATCCTGCAAGTTTATTACATTCAGGTGGAGCCCCACTGAAGTCAGCTTGCAGGACCTTTGATTATAAGCGGTTTGGGCGGGGGTGTTATTAACTCTTGTCAGTAGAGCACTGGGGACGTTTATGCTATCACATATGCAACATGGAGGTCCCCTAAATGGGAAGAAGAGAAGGCCCATGTCTCCCAACATCAATCTGTAAAGTGCAGCATTTACACAGAGTAGTCCCTCTGTTTAGATGAATTAATCCTATGTCCCCATTTCTGTCAATGTATGTCGATTTCCTGCATGCTGCTTATTCCCTCATATGAATCCAGTGGGAGTCAAGAGCCCATGTGAATACATAAATCTGATGTTTTGTAAGGCCAGATGAGATGATGTGCCTGAAAGGTAGAGAAGAATATACCAATTTTAGTTATGAAACTTTTCCAAGGAGACTGTCCCCCCCCAACTGTACATCATTGGCTTGGTGCCTATAGCATTTCAGATTTTCCAGATTGGGACCTGTGTTAACTTTTATGTTGCTGCTAGGTTGGTTGTTTCCCCCATCGCCCGCCCAGCAAAACCCAGGGGGAAGCTGTATAACCAGGGCTTGAACTGAGTCTGCGATATTATTTAATTTAACATTTATTGAATGTAGGATGAGCACAAAAATTTGTCCTGAATATAACTTGGCCCCAGGCTGAAACATAACGAGCATGTTCTTAGCTGAATCAAAGTTTGGTTTTCTTAAATAAAATTGTTTCAGTTCTTCTCTTCTCCAAAATTAAAGACAGTGTCTAATGTACTGTATGCTGGGTAAAAACAGAAGAAGACTCTATACTTGTAAATGTAACCTGATTTTCCATTGAGAGAACTATTTACAGAGATACTGCATTTAGCATCCTAGCCATGTGCACAGAGACTGACTTCCTGGTGTGAACTTCAAACTCTTCTCTCCTGCAACTTGTTCCATGTAGATTGCTACCATATATGAAATTAAAAAAAAAAAAACGAAATAAAAAATGCTGTTCCTTTCTGCTTGTTTTGTCATTGTCCATCGTTTGGTCATTTCACTGTCTTTCAGTGTAAGGCTTGGGTCCTACATCCAACTGGAGTGCTGCTGAAATCAGTACTGGGGTTCTGTGCAGGTAAAGGGGGCTGCCCTTATGGACTACGTTGTATGATGAGGCCTAGGGTTTTTAGATCATAGTTGGCAAGCTTGTATCCTAGGTCTTTATCCCCTTGATCCCCCCCCCCCCAAAAGAATACAAAGCATAGAGTACTCATTTAATTATTTTTTTTATTACAAATATTTGCACTGTAAAAAAAAGCATGAAGGGACATAAGAATGTTTAGCATATCTGGCACGTAAATCCCTTGCAATGCTGGCTACAACAATGCCATGCGAACGCCTGTTCTCACATTCATGTGACATTGTAAATAAGAAGCAGGGTGGTGTTATCTCCTGTAAATGTAAACAAACTTGTTTCTCTTAGCGATTGGCTGAACAAGAAGTAGGACTGAGGGACTTGTAGGCTCTGAGGTTTTACATTGTTTTGTGTTTTGAATGCAGTTACATAACAAAAAATAATTCTACATTTGTTAGTTGCACTTTCATGATAAAGAGATTGCATTAAGAACTTGTATGAGGTAAACTGAAAAATACTATTTCTTTTGTTTCTTTTCTACAGTGCAAATATTTGTAATCAAAAATAATAAAATGAGCATTCGATATTTTGTATTCTGAGTTGTAACTGAAATCATATTTGCAAATGTAGCAAAACATCCAAATATTTATAATACATTTTAATTGGTATTCTATTGTCTAACAGAGCGATTTAAAACTACAATTAATCATGATTAATTTTTTGCATAGCATAGACTGTTGGTCCTTCATCAGTTGAGACTGAGCTGATCACAACACGCCTTCCAATTTTCTCTCCCTCTGGCCATCTTTCGCCATGCTTATCCATATCTCCTTGTTAGAAAATCACCCCACCTTTTTGGAGGTCGACCGTGTGGCCATTTCTGTTCTTGCGGATACCACTCGGATATAGCTGCAGTCCATCTGTTGTCACTGAGTTGGGCCACATGTCCCGCCCACCACATTTTGCTGAGCCTGCTTTCAACAACAACATCTCACGCTCCAGACTGGTGCGTAATTATTTCGTTGGGGATGTGGTCGCGGAATGAAATGCCCAAAAATGTTCGTTCCATTGCCCTCTATGTGACAGACAGTTGATGTTCTTCAGTCTTTGTCAGCAATCAGGTTTTGCTGCTATATAACATCGCTGGAAGCCTGGTCGAGTTGAAATGATTTGCACGAGTTGTTTTGCTGATCTGTCCTTGGAGGATGTCATTGAATGCGCATCACCCAGCTTTTTTTCTGTGCAACAGTTCGCCTTTCTGATCGTGGCGCATGTTGACTTCCTGGCCCAAATAAATGTATTTATCAACCTCTTGGATCTGCTCTCCTCCAAGAGTTATTTGGGTTCTTGGCAGAACATCTGATCTCATGTATTTTCGTTTTCAGCTGATTCATTTTTAATCTGACTTGACTACTTTTCATGTTCAGTTCTTTAAGCATTCTCTCAAGCTGGGCTGTATTTTCGGCTATCAGCACTATATCATCTGCAAACCTGAGATGGTTTAGGCGCTCGCCATTGATATTAATCCCATCTTTCAATTCTGCTCATCGAAAAACCAATTCAAGAGAGGTTGTGAATAATTTTGGTGAAACTGTATCTCCTTGTTTCACACCTTTCTCGATGGGGATTCAGAGGGGAGTATCAAACAGCGATATATCCGTGTTGCAGCCAGAGTTCGCTTCCTTTAGTAATGTGATATATTTCGCTCTGATGCCCTGTTCTGAAAGAACTTCAAGAATGTCATTAGTCTCTACACTGTCGAACGCCTTCTCGTAGTCCACGAAGACAATGCACAAAGGGAACTTATATTCCCTTGAACGCTCTAGTAGTTGGTTTAGAGTGAAGAGGTGGTTTATCGTGCTATAATTCCTTCGAAAGCTGGCCTGCCCTCTAGGTTGCTGTTCATCTAGGTTTCACGATCGTTGATTTTGTTATTATTTTCGTGAACAATTTATAGATATGCGAAAGCAGGCAGATGGGGCGATAGATCTTTAGATTTTCTTGATCACCTTTCTTATGCAACAGGATGGTGTTGGACTCTTTTCAACTGGACAGTATCTTCTGGATTTCCAGGTATTGGCTGAACCTTTGGGCAAGAGCTTTCTAAAGTTCCTGGCCTCCTGCCTTAAGCACTTCTGCTGTCAGACCATCTTTACCTGGAGCCTTCCCCTCTTTCATTTGATGGACTGCGTTGCGAACTTCGCTAATGAGAACCAGGAATATGCATTCATTGGTTTGTTGAAGTGATGGCATTGGGATGTCTATATGGGATGCAAACAGCTGAGTATAGAAATCCATGGAGATTGCTTCCATCTCTGTTTGATCAGTTACTGATTCTCTGTCCCTGTTCTTCAAAACCAATAATGATAACCTGTACAATGCCAGTTCCTGTTTGCATTTTTTGAGACTTTTATAATCTTCAGCAGCCTTTGGGATCTTTTCGGTTTGAAATTTCTCTTGAAATCTTCCTTCAACTTCATTTGTATGAGCTTGCAGAGAAGGGAGTACTCAAGCCTATTAATTTTTTTAATCGAATTAATTTTGTTTTGTCTTAATTGTTTGAGTTAACTGCAATTGGCAGCTCTAAAAAATTTTATTTCTATATTTTGGTTTAAAAAAAAAAAAGGGATAAACTGTCATATTTCCATGGCTTAATCCACCAGTGTCCGAATATTTATGAAAAACGGAAAACTATCAGACAAGGCAATAATGAAAAAAATGACTTGATACCTGCCAGATTTGATAGACTGCCTTTCAGATGAGTGAAATCTGAGGTCTTAGCCGCTTGTAATCATTAAAAATCCCTCAGTGCTTGTAACAAGTAAGTAGGGTTATTACTCACGTTTCCTGGCTAAATTCCAGCTCAGCGTATGTCTTCGCTTCAGAGTTAATTTGAGTTTTCTACACTTGTTACTCTTTTTGAATTAGCCTAGCTCTCCTGAGAGAGGCCACACTGTGACATAACACTTGAGTCGCTAGTTCCACTCTGGCCCTGCACTCACTCATGCATAGTGCTAAGGCCGTTGGGGTCATATCCCGTGACTTTTAGTGCTGCAGTAAGATGAGCTGCTCTATGCCTCCTTTCGCAGGATATTGTGGGAGAATTTATCTATCCTTTCTGAGCACGTGGGGGGAACTGTGAGGAGACTTTGGAGGACTAGCAGCTCTTAAGTGGCAATAGCCTGTGTCCACGCTGCAGAATGGTTGTGTTAGCAGCTGACAAGTTGCACTAACGTGAGCTTTATTTTTAGCCTATGCCCTTGACAAGCCAACCAGCTTGATTTAAAAGCACCGCCACTCTTGAGTTCAGCGGTTGTGTATGTGGATGGGAGTTAAGTTAGGGGCAATGCTCAAGTTACAATTTTGCAGCAAGGCCAACCCCTCAGTAAATTAGTCTGTTTATCTAAATCCTACGGCAATTTAACGTTTCATCATTCTCTTATCTATCATAGTGTTTTGTTGTACAATGTAACAGTTGTTCTGTGTCACTCTAGAAATGGTTGCATTTCAGTAATGCATTAAGTGATCTCTGGGTAGTTTATATTATAAAATGCATTATGCTATAGCTTCTCTTGTCATTTGTTAATTTTCTTTTATAGCTGGAATATGCTAGAACATAATTTGATTCAGTCTTTGACAACACTACTGTGTGAGGTAGAGAGAGAGTAGTAGAATCGACTGAGTTTTCTTTTTTACTTTGTGCCTGTACAAATGCTCTTTTCTTCTTTACTGCCCATGCCCCTTCCTTGCCCATCTTTAATTCCAGTCCATTTTACTTTGATCTGCCTCTGTCCCCAGCTCTGAGTGGGAGATGGTTAGAGCGTGGGGTTGGTAGTCAGGACTCCTGGGTTCTATCCTTGGCTCTGAATGCGGAATGGGATCTGGTGGGTTAGAGGGAGAGGGGAGTTGGGAATCAAGACTCCCGGGTTCCGTCTCCAGCTTTGGGAGAGGAAGGTGGAATCCCACCATTAGTTTGCTTGTGAAACAGTGACACTGAGATTCTAAATCATGCTTCCATTGAGAAGTTTGATCATCTGCCTTTTTTTTTTTAATTTTTAAACTGGTTTGCAGATTAGTGGCAGTTAACTGTCCTTTTTTATGGAGCAGGAGTAATCACTCAAATGGAGCAGGAGTAATCACTCAAATCACTCACATTCAAACAAAATACATTTCAAAGTGTAGTACTCTGCTTTACTTCATAGTTTATGCAGAGTCTGGGTGTAATAAGCCATTCAGATTCAATTACTTCTTCTTTTTTTTTTTTTTAAAATAACTACCTGATGTTATAGCTCACAGGAAGTATATCTGCAGTGCTTGGTGTTCTCTAAATTATTTGAAAAAGCTCCTGGGAATATATTCTTTCAGTGGCCTTTTTCTTCTTTGTTTTCTGTTCCCTATACTAATAATTTTGGCCCCTTGTTCACTTTCTTTTCCTTTTTTAGGAGGGACTAGGAAAACAATGATTTCTTTTTGCTGAAGAATTTGCCGCGGTATCTTATAGGACAAATAAGTCTCTCATTTTGCTTTTTCTTGGCATGAGAAAAGTCTTTCATTAGAAGGAAATCATAAAATAAGGAAAAATACAGTTTGACCTTTATTAGATAGAAAATAGAGTGATGTAATCAAATGGCTATTGGAGAGTATTTGTGAGACGAATAGTACGGATCTAAGGCCTTTTTTCTGTCAGATCACTTGCATTTTGCCTGAGTCTGTTTTCCAAAAAGTCCTGTAGTTTGCCAGAACTGCAGTTCCCAGCTCTTGTAGTTATACTATTGTATGGAACTTGAATTTTGGATTTTGAAGATACGGGTCTGGATAACACACACATGCTCAAAATAGAGCAGTTACAACTCTCTGATCCTGTGTCCAGCTCCAGGCAGCATATGCGCTATTCTAACCTGTGTCAGCTAGCTATCATCCCCAAGACATCATCTGGCAGCTGAGCGTACCCAGAGTGCAGTGTATACCCAGCCATACCTCCTTCCTGACTCTGGCAGTTTCCTGCAGCAGGAGCTACGGGGAAGATGGCTGCGCTCTGCCACATTCCTGCCAGGTTACAGGGAGGTGGCTAGTCTCGGCAACTTTTATGCCGTTTGAGTGGCACAAAGGGAGCAAAATGGGGAAGAGAATCTCTTCCTGAGTTTCTAATATGGACCAAATTCTGACCCTCTTGTAAATGGCTCTAAAATGGATATGTGTTACCTCTTATTGTACACCTATCTTCTGACCAACAGTATTGCCCCTCCCTAGATCCCGAGTAATAATGGCTCCTGCTGGGAGCACAACATCCCTGGCGGGTGGGTGATTTCCATTACTGAAGCAGTAGGCATATGCATGCGGCTGTCTGGACTGCCCATCTGGAACTCATCACCAGAATGCCTTTTCACAACTCCCACCATAGAGGGTCTGGGACTGACAAGTTAGAGGATTTTGGAGAGCTTCAGAATTGATGGAGAAATCTTTCAACAAGCACCTTCTCTGTATTTGTTGTATGCCAGCATTACAGACAGAATGTGATCCTACAGGAGTAATTAAGTTCTGGTTCAAAACAGTGTAAATTCAAGAGTTACTCAGTGGAGTTACACCCATGTAAAACTCGTGTGAGTGAGATGAGAATTGGTCCCTGTATGTTTAAAAGGAGAAAACACGTAGTTATTGGCATGTGCTATCGGAACCTGCTATCAAACTAGTCTGAGACTTTCTATCCCTTTCCTGTATAACACATAATCATATGCTTTATTTTGCTATTTAGCTTGCTTCAAGACATGCAGTTGCTAGATGGAAAAATGCAAGCCATGATCCCCAATTTGCTGCAAGTCTGACTGAATACTTTGTTACAGCTAGACATGTACAAGCTTGACATCATGGCTCGGAACAGAAGAGAGTGATAGCAACAAATTGTGAACCCTTTCAAGAGATTCTTAAGATTGACTGTACTAAATTCAACCTTCAGATATGTTTCTGATCTTCGCATGTGGTGTTAATTTTAGTTGTTCACAAAGCTTATTTTAACTGCACCCACATCCCCACCCAGTAGCGTTGACTACCTGTACGGTAGGGGTTCTCAAACTGGGGGTTGGGACCCTTCAGGGGTTTGCAAGGTTTTTACATGGGGGTCATGAGTTGTCAACCTCCACCCCAAATCCCACTTTGTCTACAGCGTTTATAATGGTGTTAAATTAGCAACACTTTTTTATATATTTATGAGGGAGGAGGGTTTGCAATAAGAGGCTTGCTATGTGAAAGGAGTCACCAGTAAAAAAGTTTGAGATCCACTGCGCTAAAGGGATTTGTTAGAAGTGACTTTGTTGCTTATAATTTGAAGACATCTTTAAATATTAAATCATAGCATGTAGACTGTCAAGAAAAAATTCAGCCCTTGGATAGTGACTCCAATCACTAGCAATTACTATAGAACAGTCAGACATCCATACACCTCAGTGGTGATTAACAAAGAGCGCATTGCTGTATAGGAGAAGTCTATTTAGCAATGGACAGAGGCATGTGTTTCTATTGCAGAAGAACCTTTCTTCAAGTGTTGGCTGCTTAGATGGAATTTTGCATTTTGCAAACCTACTTATCTAAATTTGCTGGGCTTCCTAGGGTCTGCAATTACCGCCCGCTCCTTTTTTGGGGACAAATGGGTTTAAACACGTAAAGCTGTTAGGTTTAGATGTAATGATGTGCATGTGCTGAGAGAGTTTTTTGTACCTGTGTATCCAGTAGGAAATGGAGTTAAGCCAGGACTGAAAACCTCAGTTCTGAGCCATGGGAAAGTTCAGATGCAGATCTAAAGTCTATGGTTTAGGCCCAGCCTTAGAAAGAAATAATGATTTGCGCTGATGTTGCACTTTCTGTTTGTGCATGTTTGCACAGCATTTTCAAAATGTTATACCATCGAGATGATGGATGATCTTGATTACTTTAACAGGGACCACATTGTACCTACCATTGGGAGCACCTGTATATGTCAGTGATATGTAGATACAGTACCTCGTTGTCATAATATACAGGTGTTCCTAATGTGTTCATACAATGGTCCCTCTTAAAGTCAACACTTCCCCGTAACCACCACATTTACTACAGTTATTTCCCTCTGTCGGGAGTCCTGTTCTGGGGTAACTGTCATTGGAGAGCCAGTGATCACTTTAAGTATCCTTTCATTTTGACTGATGGGAATCTGAGGCAGAGAGTAATGGAGTGACTTGCCCAAGCCTCACTGAGTGAGGGAGTGGCAGAGCTGGGATAGAAGTAAAGTGTCTGTGGCTCCCTAAACCAAAATGCAGAACACGATACCACCTTGCAACTTCAATACCAGTTAGTATCACCGTATCTGTGAAAAGTTTGAGTGAGCTGGAGCAGGTGACTATCCTGCATAGTTGTCTGACTATCGGCCTATCAGAGTGTATTTAGACAGAGTTCATTTGTTTATTTCTTATGCTGGTTTCACACAGATGTAACTCCATTTACTTCGGTGGAGTTATCCTTGATGTACGTGGGTGGGAGCGAGTGCAGGATCAGACCCAGGAATCCTTTTGTTTTGCCCTGGCCAGGCTTTTAAGGGTAATCTCCACTAGAAGCGCTAGAGCGGCAATGCAGCTGCGCCGCTGTAGCACATCTTGTGAAGATGTTCCAGACCAATGGGAGAGAGCTCTCCTTTTGGCATAATAAAACTATCTCCCCGAGTGGCAGTAGCCAAGTTGATGGGAGAAGCTCTCCCGCTGACATAGCGCTGTCACCCCGGCACTTAGGTCCGTGTAACTTGTGTCACTCAGGCCAGGTCTACACTGCGACTTTAAATCGGTTTAATGGCCGATATACCGATTTAACGCTGTATCCGTTCACACGACGTCGTCATTAATATCGAGTTAAACGGCTCCTTAAATCGATTTCGGAACTCCTCCCAAACGAGAGGAGTAGCGCTAAATTCGATAGTGATAACTCGGATTAGGGTTCATGTGGACGGAAATCGACGTTATTGGCCTCCGGGCGGCATCCCAGAGTGCAGCACTGACCGCTCTGGACAGCAATCTGAACTCGGATGCAGCGGGCAGGTAAACAGGAAAAGCCCCGCGAACTTTTGAATTACATTTCCTGCTTGCCCAGCGTGGAGCTCTGATCAGCACGGCTGGCGATGCAGTCTGAAATCGAAAAAGAGCTCCAGCATAGACCGTACGGGAGATACTAGGTCTGATCGCTGTATGGGGAGACAAATCTGTTGTATCCAGCTCCGTTACAGAACACGAAATGCCAAAGCGTTTGAATAAAAAACTCCAGGATACACAGCGCTGCGTGACAAGCGTAACGGGAAGCCAGAGACTCAAATGGACGCTCATGAAGGGAGGGAGGGGGTACTGAGGACTCCAGCTATCCCACAGTCCACAGCAGTCTCTGAAAATTATTTGCATTCTTGGCTGAGCTCCCAATGTCTGTAGGTTCAAACACAGTGTCTGGCGTGGTTCAGGGAACAGCTCCTCAGTTTATTTCCCCCCCCCACCACGTGAAAAAAAAAAGGGAAAGATTGCTGTGCTATGGCGTTTGCTCAATGCACTCCGCGAAAAAGGCGCCAAAGGGTTGTCTGCTGCCTTCACAAAGGGAGGGGTGAGGCTGTACCCAGCACCACCCGGGGCAGTGTTTTCTGCCCCATCAGGCACTGTGCTCTCAACACGGAAGTGGGAACTATGGGATAGCTGAGGAACAGCTACCCACAGTGCACCGCTCCTGAAATCGATGGTAGCTTTGGACCATGGACGCAAACAATCGATTTCGGGATCCCACTGTGGACGCGCTAAACCGATTTTATTAGATCTGTTTTGTAATATCGGTTTAAGCTAATTCGAAATAATCGTGCAGTGTAGACGTACCCTCAGGGGGTAACTTATTCATGCCCCTGAGCGAAGCAAGTTATACCAATGAAACCTGTCAAGCCCATGGATTTAGCAGGATTTTTTGAGGGAGTTGCTGTAAATAAAGTCAAGGGCGTACACCTTAAATGATTGAATCCATTTTTCCACAAGGCTTCCTTCATAAAATGTGAAGTTTTATGTGACATTCTTTTATAATGACCCACCGTATCTGGCTTCATACAGTACACTTTAAAAAAAAAAATAAAAAATCTATGTTGGAAACCTATTCCCTGAAGTTGAGCCATGAAACAGACTACTAACAAAATAGTTTGTTTCTAAGCATTTCCTTGGCATAATTATATTGTGAAGGCGGGGGCAGTGGAAACCCTCTGTTCCTTGCTGGCACATTTTTCTCAAATAAAGGAGTTACACAAAACTCATGTGAATGAGAAATTGTGCTGCAGGCAGAGAGGGGAAAATACATTATAACAAACTGCATTGCTTCTGTATGCACTGGGATTGCTATTATGCAATCAGTAGGGTAGTATCTGGGGTAAATTTTAACTCTCACCAATTTCAACAGAAGGTGGTCAAGCAGCTTGCAGATCCCCAGCTGACTTGGAGAATTGACCCTGGAAAAAAATTGTGATACTGCATGTTGTTGACTATATTTTTAAGAAAAATATTAGTTTCTCTGCTAAAAGGAGAATAGCTAATGATGAGGTTAACTTTGCGGTAGTCAAAGACAGTTCAAAATTGCTGACTCCTTTTGTAAACTCTCAGTGGACTTGCTCCATTCTACTTCTCTGTGCCTTCACCCAGTATCCTGTTCTCTCATTTGGCTCCTTCCATCTCCTTCCTACAGGTAACCACAGTTGTGGATTGCTCCCTGGTGCTGCCCAATCTGACAATCTTTCCCTTTTTCCAGGCTACTGAGTCACCTCCCCTCTTTAAATCTTCACCCTGCAACCACTGCATCTGTTAGGGCTTGTAGAGCACAACTTTCCTCCCTGCTGAAGACAAGTTGGCAGTGTGGTGTCTCTTGGAGGAGACCTAAAGTAGAGGTTCTAACTCTAATAAAGGTGTTACGCTGACAGCTTGTTGTCTTTAGCGCTTTAGTGGCAATTGTCAAAAACACAGGCATGCGAATCTCACTGTCCTGACAAATAATATGCGTGCATTCTGTTTACCTAAATTAGTTGCAGTTGGGTGCAGTAGTTTTCATTTGCTGTCCTAAATAGTTCTACGGGGTTGCAGTGGCTGCATTTATATACAAGATGAAGTGATTCTTGGTATAACTTTTTAATATAAGCTTGTTTAAGTTCTTTGAGATCAATCTGTGTAAATGGAAGTTCTGCCCTGAAAACCAATTCCTCTTCGCTTTGGTTTGATGTTCTCATTAAAGCATTTGACTGTTTCGGTTTCTGAAGGGCTGTCTACCACAATAAATTGTGTCGTAGTATTATAAGGGCTAGATTGTAATTGCTGCTGCTTGAGGGTGGGAGATTTGCTAATTGGAAATTTTTTGAGGATGGTGCAACTTGCTTCCTCCATTCCTTTGCATCTGGTGTGCTTGGCACATGAAGGTGAGGCACATCCCCGGGGCTGCACGGAGAGAGTAATCCCGAGTGCATGGGTTGTGGCTGTCACTGGTCCTTATGCAAGGGATAGGGAAGTTCCTTGTCTTCTCCCATCAAGCACCTGTGCAAAAGTCCATCAAAATCTAACTCTTAATAGGAATTTTTGTTAAATTAATTCAATTTAAACAGTAGAAACATAATTAGAGAGTGAAATTCAAGCTTTACCCACATGATCAAAACTCTTACCAAACGAGCGATAACATTCTTCTTTAGTTAAACTTGCCTGGTATTAGATCCCTGATCTAATAATAATAAATATAGTACATCTTCATTTAGGAGCCACATGTAATAACTTTCCCCCGTGGCTGCACTTGAGAGGTGTAGCTATTCAAGGTGGCTTTTAAATGAGGCTATTGGTCTACATAAGTGGGTTTGTTTGTTTTTATTTTTAATAGCTGTGAGACAGTGTAGGTACACAGTAGATGATTTTCTAGTTAGCTACTGTGTCTTGGTTTGAACAGCTTGCGTTTCCACCACTTTTGAAAACTTGGCAGATGAAACAAAAGTATCAATTGAACTAGTCTCATTAGAAGGAATAAAAATAAACGTGCTGCTTTTGTTGTTGAATAGTTACACTGTTATATTTCTGGTTCACCTGGAATCCTTTGCTGGTTCAATGTGGAAGGGCTGAGGGTTATATACCGGTGGCTTACCTTTTTTACCTTTATGACCAGTTTTGTCTCATTGTTTCCTCCTGCTTTCCCTGTCTGTTTTAGCCATCTGTTGTCTATAGTCTTATACTTGGTCCCTGCCCCAAAGAGCTTACAGTCTTTTTGTTATATTAGTGCAGTTCCTAGCACAATGGGGCCATGGCCTCTGGATGCTGTCATAAAACTAATAATGAGCTTAATCATGAAGGGTGCCAGACTGACATCTGTGGAGGGTGACAATCGCTAGCCACAGGATAGGTATAGCATAGGTGGCAGCCATGCCAAATTCCCCACATTGCCTACACCTGCAGTGGTAATAAAATAGTTCAGTATCCATGCACGTTCAGTCTATTGCCTTTCTGGAGTGAATGCCAGATGTGGTGGAGGGGTGGTTTCTGTAGGTGTGGTGGACATTGTCCATTGAGAAGTGGGCCTCAATAACGCATTTCACATATTAAAAGATTGCCCAAAAATCCATTGGCTGTACATTTTAATCATTACATAATTCTGTTGGATTTGAATTGGTGACCTAAAGCTGAAAAGCTCCTGTATCCCATCAGCAATCCCCTGAGCCATCCATTCTTCCTGCTTCCTTTTTTGAAAAATTGTGCATTTTGTTCAAAAGAAATATCGTCAGAGCTTTCAGTCATTTCAGTTTGATACCACAATATTTGAAAACCTACTCTTAGAGGGGGAGGCTTTATTTTCTGTGGTCTAAGCAGAGCCTACTTTTCCTCCAGATATGAAAAATAAATTGTGAAACTTTTGGGGTTGTGTACACAGTGCATCATTGGTATTCCACCTGAGAGAAAAACAAATCTGTTGTTGCAAGACACTGACCTCTTTAGAGAAGTAGATAGATTGAAAGCTAATGACAATTTTTCTCTGAGGATAATGCTCTATAATAGTTTAAGTGGGGTATTTAATACTAGTGGCTGCATCTTTACTTATTGCTGAAATAAAATGCACCTCTACCTTGATATAACGTGGTCCTCGGGAGACAAAAAACCTCACCGCGTTATAGGTGAGACCGAATTATATCGAACTTCCTTTAGTTCCCCCCGCATTCCTTGTTCCCTGACCACCCCTTCCAGGGATCCCTGTCCCCTGACTGCTCCGACCCCTATCCACTCACATGCGGGAAGCAGAGTGACACGGCCCCAGCCTGCTCTGCTTTCCTTGCCCTGGCCCCAGCCGTGTCAGAGCTTTACCACGTTGTACGCAAACCCGTGCTATATCGGGTCGCGTTATATCAGAGTAGAGGTGTATTGCAATGGGTATAAGGAAAGTTCTTGAGTAAAACAGATCAAAACGTTTCTAGCAGCAATGGGGGAAGATTTTGCATTCTGGCATCACAATGAGGAAATGATAGTTTATAAACTACCAACGTAAATAAAACCTAGTGCTGTTTATCTGCCAGCTTTAAATATATGTATGCAGTGGTGTTGTAGCTGTATTGATCCCAGGCTGTTAGTGAGACAAGATGGATGAGGTAATATTTTTTTTATTGAACCAACTTCTCTTGGTTGGTGAGAGGCACAAGCTTACAGTGAGCTCTTCTTCCGATCTGGGAAATGTACTCAGTATCACAAGATGGAAAAGATTGTTTAGCATAAGTAGCTGACACACATTTCAAGGGACCCTTCAAGGTGAAGTGGCCTGTCAGCACCTCACCAAAGACATTTCCCCAGCCTGGCAGCTGTGTGTATAGGCAGCATGGTTTGGTGATTGGAATAAGAAAGTGGGGCAGGCACTTCGGGTTCTACCACTGTCCTTTGTAGTGATTTGACTGTGGGCCTGCTTCTGCAGGATACTGAGTGCTTGCAAGGTCCAGCACATTGCAGAAGATGCTCAGTACCTCACATGATAAGGCCCTGCGTGGTCACGGGAAAGTTATTTAACATGTTCTGTGCCTCGTTTCCTCACCTGTAAAATAGGGATAATACTTTCCTGCCTCACGGGGGTATCTGCATCTTAATTTGTTAATGTCTGTGAAACGCTTTGAGCTGCATGGGTGAAAGGCACCTAGACATGCAAATATCCATGGTTCAATTTACGCCATGCTCTTGCTGGCCATCGACCTTCCTACTGAGATCTTCACTTGTTGTGCTCCAATCAATATTTCTCAGGAGCCTGTTTTCCCCTATCCTCATATGTTCCCAACCAAGATCCATTTCCCTGGCACATCCTCCCACAAGCTGTCAAATCCTTCTCCTTGCATGAGAGGGACTTGGGGGGAAAAAACAGCCCCCCAACCCCTCTTACCGAACTACTGCTTTCTCCTCTTAGGAACAAAAGGACCCTTGCATAATCTACTCTCCAGGACAGGAGTCTGGGGAAAGAATCCTGCTCCAATTGGCTGAGGGGGCGGAGGGACACTAGATTCTGGTGTTCCCATAGTCAGTCTGCACAAGGGGCCCTCTCCAGACCACATCCCTTGTTGCATCCTGTTCTGCTGCTGCTGTTCACTGACCTAAATTGCATCCATAACTACTGGTAGCTATAAGAAGGGTGAAACTAAGTTCTAACTACCTATCCCATTATATATGGTCAAATATGTTGGGAGAATAATGCTAACTGTGTGTGGGGAGTGGGGATGGAGGGGAGGGAATAACCCACAATGCTCTCTTGTTCTGGAGGAATAAGAGAACACTCTCAGTTCCAGGGGCTGAGGAGATGAAACAGAACAGGTCAGGTGGCGGTGATGGGTTTATTTTGTAATCTAATTGTGTCTGTTTAAATTGTCTGGAAAATAACTTGCTGAGTGGAAATAGTGTTTTCAGGATTATTTAAAATTCACTGTTGGCCATTTGTATATCGGAAGCTTATGTGCTTATCAGTACATTTAGAGTTAAAAAATAAAACAAACCTGGAAGTGCAGTTTTACTTGGCAACAGTACATCTCTATTGTAATGCCATTCAAACGAATGAGGGCCCTGAGTCAAGTCAGCAGAACTATACCAGAGATGAATTTATCTCTGTATGTCTCCAAATAAGACACAAGGGAAATGAAGGATAGACTCTTCAGCGGTTGTGGAAGGAATGGAGTAAAATTGGAGTCAGCAAGGTAAAACACTGTGGCCACATCCTCATATCAATTAAAGCATTTTCCTTTTGTAAAGTGATTATAATGGGGCTTAAACCCATAGTCCTTTCTCAGAGAAAACTCTTGTTAATTCTGACTTTTGGACCCCAATAGATCAGGCATCAATTAAAAGATTTTGAGCGACTCCTGGAATTTCCACGGGGGTTGCTTACTGTTAGCTTCTCTGTTAACTCTGCAGGTTGTAACCTGCACCCTGCTTGTCATATGATTAGCAAGATCAATGAATTTAGTCAAAGTGGTAGCAGCAAACTTGATGGAAGGTTAAAAAAAAAAAAAAAAAGACAAATAATTTTCATCATTTTAATTTATACTACAGAGTATGTCTTTTTTGCATAACTGGAAGAGATGGGAGATCTCTTGGATAATGCATTTGACGTGACTAATTACCGCCTTATTTTTACAATCGAGAGAGTTGGGGCATGAGGTTTTGTAGTCAACTTTACACTGGACTTTTGGGTGAAGATTTGGAAGATGAATTTTTAATTTCTGCATCTTTCACCCATTGTTCATTGGAGAATTATGCAGAAAAAATAATCAGCATAATTTTGGTATTGTTTTTGTAAAGTTGAGTTAAAACAACAAGTTATATGATTCTGTATTACAGCATAATGTAAATGACACAATTAGTGTAGAAGAGCACTTTAATTTTAGAGTTGACTCAGTCAGTGATTAATATAGAAATTAGTTACATTTTTTCCGAGCATAGGTCATGTCTAGTTTCACTTTTAAACTCTGAACAGTCAGTTTCCCGAAGACTTCATTTAAATGATTTGCAATTTTATTTTCATCCCTATTACACATGTTTATACCAGACAGATCAGTTAATGTAGCACTTACCAGTATTCTCTTTTGACAGTGTATAAGAAGTCATGTAGCTTAGTATGTTTTTGATGCAGTTTTCTGAAGTTAATGTCCATAACTCACATTATGAATTGAGGACCATTTCCTTTTCATATAGACAAAAAATAATCAAGAGTCTTTAGAGTAAAGGTTGAAAAATTCCATGTTGTGTCTTCTTGGTCAAATGGCTTTGCCACTCTGTCTCAGCTTCCTCATCTGCAAAATGGGGATAACAATACTTATATCACAAAGGTATACGGGAGGCCTAATTAATGTTAGTGAAGTGCTTGGAGATGCTTTAGATGGAAAGTATTAAATGAATGCTGTGTATTACTAAACTCATTTCTTGATACCCTAGGCCGTAAGGTAGGGATTTTTGTCAGGGTCTCTATGTAGTGTGTGACGGGGTATCTTGTGCTTTCCATACTGAAAAACCAGGTACTGACGATGGAGTTCCAACTTTTTACACTGAATTAAACTGGCAATTTAATGTTACCTGTTTGTGTTTTTGTAATTTTAAATGCTTAATTACTGTAGCTTTCCCATAACTCATTGCAGTAAATTATGAATTTTGAAGTTGGAAACTTGCTGAACAAACCGGCTTCCTGAACATCAAAGAGAAGCCAAATCACAGAATGTGTAATTGAATTTTGAACACACAAACCACATTCACTAGATATTGTTTGCAGTAGCAATCGGATGTGTTGTCTCGCATGATGCAGTCTCACATGATATCCTTATCGATAAACTAGGCAATTACAATTTAGATGGGGCTACTATAAGGTGGGTGCATAACTGGCTGGATAACCGTGCTCAGAGAGTATTTATTAATGGCTCCCAATCCTGCTGGAAAGGTATAACAAGTGGGGTTCCGCAGGGGTCTGTTTTGGGACCGGCTCTGTTCAATATCTTCATCAACGACTTAGATGTTGGCATAGAAAGTACGCTTATTAAGTTTGCAGATGATACCAAACTGGGAGGGATTGCAACTGCTTTGGAGGACAGGGTCAAAATTCAAAATGATCTGGACAAATTGGAGAAATGGTCTGAGGTAAACCGGATGAAGTTCAATAAAGACAAATGCAAAGTGCTCCACTTAGGAAGGAACAATCAGTTTCACACATACAGAATGGGAAGAGACTGTCTAGGAAGGAGTATGGCAGAAAGAGATCTAGGGGTCATAGTGGACCACAAGCTAAATATGAGTCAACAGTGTGATACTGTTGCAAAAAAAGCAAACGTGATTCTGGGATGCATTAACAGGTGTGTTGTAAACAAGACACGAGAAGTCATTCTTCCGCTCTACTCTGCGCTGGTTAGGCCTCAACTGGAGTATTGTGTCCAGTTCTGGGCACCACATTTCAAGAAAGATGTGGAGAAATTGGAGAGGGTCCAGAGAAGAGCAACAAGAATGATTAAAGGTCTTGAGAACATGACCTATGAAGGAAGGCTGAAAGAATTGGGTTTATTTAGTTTGGAAAAGAGAAGACTGAGAGGGGACATGATAGCAGTTTTCAGGTATCTAAAAGGGTGTCATCAGGAGGAGGGAGAAAACTTGTTCACCTTAGCCTCTAATGATAGAACAAGAAGCAATGGGCTTAAACTGCAGCGAGGGAGATTTAGGTTGGACATTAGGAAAAAGTTCCTAACTGTCAGGGTCGTTAAGCACTGGAATAAATTGCGTAGGGAGGTTGTGGAATCTCCATCTCTGGAGATATTTAAGAGTAGGTTAGATAAATGTCTATCAGGCATGGTCTAGACAGTGTTTGGTCCTGCCATGAGGGCAGGGGACTGGACTCGATGACCTCTCGAGGTCCCTTCCAGTCCTAGAGTCTGAGTCTACATCCTATGATGCAGCATGGGAGTTGTGACCTGTTTCTCTCCTACCATCCCCCCAACGTTCAAACTTTTGTAGTGATAAGTAGCAGTATACAAAATACCAGTGGTTTTGGTCACAGGGCTTCATGCGTACATTAAGTTTAAGTCATGAGGAATGCGCTCTGAGCATTAGTTTCACTCTAAACTTCGGGTTTGAAGGAATGCAGAAACCCCAAGTGAAATTCAGTTCCAACTCTAGCATTTCTGTCAGCCCAGATTCAGTTGAAAGATGAACAATCCTTATGCTAAGCTTGGGCTTCTAGTGAAACCCACTGGCAGGCAGGCTTTATGGGCATTTGGCTTTTTGTTGTGCATACTTCTACTGAAGACAAAAATGTTGCTCCAAGACTAGAGGGTCAATATTTTACATATCATTACAATTATATGATCTTAAACTTCTGTCACAGCATTACTAAGAGATTCATTATATGGTCCCTCTGCTGGCTGGGCAGCAGGAGCTGGAAACATTTCTGGAAGTATACTGACTTTTTGATATTTGGTAGGATTAGGTGCTGCGTGTCAATATGGTGAGCATGTTGGATTTGTTCCAACAATAATCCTATTAACTTCAGTTCAAAACAGTGTTTGGCTTAATGCCCCGTTGTATGAAAATTATACTGCAGTAATAGATATTTATCATCCATGAACATGGAGTTGACTTATTTTTTGCTGGGCTTCCCTGAAACAGGAAAATGAACATTTCTTCAGTTTTGCTCTTTGACTATTTAAGGCCTTAGTATAAATCCGTGTGTGCTGCCTCAACCTTGGTGCATAGTCATCGCTGATGAAAACTACTGTATGACAATTGAGTGGCATAAGTAATAAATATACTACTAATAATTATGTATTATTACTGTGCTGATTGCTTTAGAAATATATATAGAGGTATTCCTTTCCCTTGATTTAAAAAGAGAGCCCCTTAAAAATATCTGGTGGTTTAATGCGAGACTAAATCACAAAAAAAACTAAATATGAAGAGGAAAAACAGAGAGAAGAGGAAAAAGGTTCCAAAACTCTTCTCCACAGCTTTCAGTATAGATCAGGATAAAAAATAGCAGTAGTAGTATGGTTGTTGGGGAAGTATCTGTCAGTCAAAGCTTTTCAATTCAAGGGCTGCTTTACGTTGGTTATATATGAAATACAATATGTACTGGGGATGTGGTTGTTGTTGAGGAGGTTAAAAAAGGTCATCTATGATGTGAAACTCTCAGAAGCTGTGTAACCCCCCTGGGATCTTGATGAGGAAGAACATCTCCTATGGGACAGCTCCTTAACTACATTGTCCTCGTCACCCAGTTGCTGTAAGTAAAGGCAGGTTCTTCGGAGGAAAAAGCTCCTCCTCTATATCCTAGCGGTGGGCGGAGGTGTTAGTCTGGGGGGATGCGATGGAATGGGCTGTGTGGTCTAAAGACTTGTCCTGGGTGGTATCTCTGAAATGGAACTGCTGCCAAGCAGTAGAGATGGGGGCCCATCAGGCTGAAGAACACCCCATCTCTCTGAAAACAGGAGTGTTATCAAAGGAAAAAAGCCCCAGAGGACCCCCATGCACCCCAAACATGCCCACATTTAAAAAAAAAAAAAAAGAGAGAGAGAGAGAGAAAAGGATCAATTATTCCTTTCGCCAAAGGTCCCACCAGTGGGGTGAAAAAGTCTTTAATGCACCTACATCTCACGCACTTCACAAGAGAGTCAGAATCATTATCCTCTTTAAAGATGCTAGGGAACGAGGCCCACAAAGGGAAAAGCATGAGCTGCTGCAGGGTAGGAATCTATTTGCATAAGTTCGCCTGCTGCCAAAATAACTCCATGACATCTATCCAACAAGCAGATATTGTTCGTCCTCCCATTCCAATGCACAGCTGAACTGCAACCGCCAGTGTGAGTGATAGTCCATTCACAAAGGCGTATGTTCTTGCCACATGTAAACCCAGTGTTGAAATTTAGCCTCATAATTTCAATGCCGCGATCTCATAGTGTCTATCATTAAGTTGGAAAGTGCTTGGATCGGGCTGAAGGAGGCGTATAAATGTAATTTTTAAAGGTACAATTTTTCTTTCTGTGCTAATGGAATTGCAGACTATTTTCAAAGATTCATGGAGTGTCCAGAACACATCTTTTTAATAATCCACACTTGGACAGTAATGAATGGGTGGGCAGGAAAGTAACTGGAATTGTCTATACCCATTGAAAGACTAATTCATCCCTCTATCAGGGGTGGCCAAACTTTTTGGGCCGAGGGCCCACATCTGGTGGGGAAATTGTAATGCCAGGGCTCGGGCAGGGGGTTGGGGTGTGGGAGGGTGTGCAGGGTGTGGGATGGGGTGTGGTGTGCAGGAAGGGGCACAGGGCAAGGGATTGGGGCAGAGGAGGCGGTGCGGGGTGTATTGGGGGCTCAGGGAAGGAGGTTGGGGTGAAGGAGGGGGCTCAGGGCAGGGTGCAGGAGGGCTGCAGACTGCGGGAGGGGGCTTGGCAGGGAGTTGAGGTGCACAGGTTGCAGGGTGCAGCAGGGAGCTCAGGGCAGGGGGTTCGGGTGCGAGGTGCAGGCAGGCGGCTTAGGGCAGGGAGTTGGGGGGTGGGGTGCAGGTGGGGTTCGGACTCTGCATGGCACTGCTTACCTAAAGTGGCTCCAGGGTGACAGTGGCGCGCACCGGCGCCAGGGCAGGCTCTGGACCCATGCTGCACCTCTCCAGGAGGCACTGCAGCCCCTGGGGAAGCAGGGGCAGAGAACTCTGTGTGTACTGCCCTTGCCGTGCCTCCAGGTACCTCCCCCGAAGCTCCCATTGGGTGCAGTTCCCTGTTCCTGGCTAATGGGAGCTGCGGGGGCAGGTGTCTAGAGGCAAGGACAACTCACGTAGCCCTCTGGCCGGCCAGCCCCCCCTCTCCCAGGGGTTGCAGGGAAGTGGTGACGGCCGCTCTGAGAGCAGAGTGGGGCCCATGGCGCGACGGGGGGCAATCCCATGGGCCAGATTCGGCCCACAGGCCGTAGTTTGCCCACCCCTGCTCTATTCTGTAGTGGAAGGAAGTCAAATAACTTTTTATATTTTAAAGAATTTACCTTTCTTTAAAAAAAATATCTTGCACCAGGAATAAAAGTAAATAGGTCAACCTAGCCTGATTAATTGGTAATGAACAGATCTAAAACAGACTACTGCATTCCAGTCTTCCAGATAACATACTCCCAAAAATGCCTTTGAAGGAGAGCTTACCACAGGTACAAAGATGAAATTGAATCAGTCTGTGCGTCACAATTTGGTACAAAACAGTTAAATTGCAGCCAACGCACACTCCTAAATCAGTCTTTCAGAGCCTTGCTCCTTGGATTGTAATTCCAGTGCCATTTTTAGCTTTTCCTTTGTCCAGTAGCTAGTGCTGTCTCCATAGTCTGCAAAAGAAATGAGTGCTCATAGCATAAAACCCTCAGTTTGGAAAGGTGAAGTAGAATTACAGACATGTGAAGATGCATTGGTTTGAGTTAGTTCCCTGTTTTCTCCCTGGTTAATGGGGTTAAGGGCTGGAAAGGACACCAGATTTGAAGTCTTGCGTATCGGTTCAGTTTTCTGAGTAATGTGTAATCATGTTTGTGTTGTATTACTGTCTCTGCCTATTACACTAAAAGGGATATATTAGAAGAACTATGTATTGTATCTTTCTCTGTGTTAGGTCAAAAACTATCATTAATTTTTCCACAAATTTTATGGCAGGGTTACCTTACCATTTTTTTTAACTGAGAAACACAGGATCTGAAATTCTTTAGTGAATTCTAGCAGTTCACCCCAAGAAGTAATTTTCTTCTGTGGAGATTTGCTTCTATAGTTTGTCTGCAAATCTCCTTAAATTGCAAGCATCAGGTCTAAAACTCAGCCAATTAGCTCGAGAGAGAGAGAGTGAGTTGTAGAATCTTGATGATTAATACATAACCTTTCTAACATGTATAGAGAGCCTAGCACCGTAATATGTAATAATAAGCCTATATAAATCATATAATTGAGATATTTGGCTAGTGTGTCCTTTTGATGCCATTTTGTATTGTAACAGTGTGTTTACCTTGCACCATGTGGATGCATTTGTTCCCTAGTTTCCATCACTGTGGAGTAACTTTAGCCCTCCAGCTGAACCAAAAAACTCTACCCTTTCCAAGGTAACACAAGTCCAAATACAAATTCCAATCTTCACACAGTCTCCCTGGCTCACAACCATTGCTTGAGGGTTTGTCCATTTTCTCCTCTCTTCTGGAAACAACAGCAACACTCCCTGCTGGTCCCTTACAGTCAAAGTGAGTTCACACCCTTCCTCCTTAAGAGCAACCTTTGGGGCCCTCAACAAAATGACGAAGGTATCAGGTCTAACCACCATCTTTCACCTTCCCCAAGGCCACTGCCCTTCCATAAGCATTGCCTCTTCAGGGTACATTAGGTGGATGGCGATCCAGAGCTATTTTCCCAGGCTCTTTCACTAGCATCTTAAAAAGCTTCCCCCTAAGCTCTTTTCCAGGCCCTCTGATTGTGGGACAGCCCTCTTCCTGATCTCTTTGCCATTAGACTCAGCAGGTTTTGCTGCATCTCCCAGAATTCCCTGTTCTTGGTGTCAAGTATCAGAGGAGTAGCCGTGTTAGTCTGGATTTGTAAAAGCAGCAAATAGTCATGTGGCACCTTATAGACTAACAGTTGTTTTGGAGCATGAGCTTTCGTGGGTGAATACCCACTTCGTCAGATGCATGTAGTGGAAATTAAATTCCAGAGGAAGTGTATTATATTGCAAGCTAAAATCAGACTATTAGAGATAACGAGGTTATCAATCAGTGGAGGAATGAGCCTTTCTAGATGAGTGTGAAAACCAATGGGAAGAAACTTGAGTTGCAACATTCAGCTTTGTAATCCGAACTGAATGGTCAAATGCAGATGAACGAACTCATCAGTTCTCTTAAGTCTGTCTGAAGGTTTTTGCTGCAGGATGGCCCAACCTGAAGACTACTTATGGTTGGCAAGGAGGTGAAGCTGTCCTCACTACAGGTTTTGTATATTGCCTATTCCAATATCCTAAAGTTGTCCATTATCCTGTCCGATAGACTGTCCAGTTGGCCGATGTAGCATAACAGAGGGCATGCTGGCATATTGATGCATATATTTCATTGGGGACGTGCAGGTGAAGGAACTGGTGACTGGTGTGCTGATTGATTAGTCCCGGAATGGTTCGGGGTGTAGATATTGGCAGAGTCGCATGACGTGTTGCAAGGGTTGGTCTCCTGAGTAGAGTTACTTGTGCGGTTGTGCATTACTGGAGAAATGCTTCAAGTTGGCAGATGGTCTTGTCTAGACTGGTCAGCCCTCCAAGCCTATGAAAGTGCAGGATCATTATCCATTAACTGCACACCACACCATAGAACTCCTAACTCAGGAACCATCCATGCAACAAAGCTCAAGCGAACTCGCCCATATATCTACACCCGCGACACCATCACAGGCCTAACCAGATCAGCACACCATCAACCGGTCATTCACCTTGCACATCCACAATGTAATATATTCCATCAAGATGCACAATGCCCCTGCTGCTGTGTACATCGTGGCCCCTGCAGCAAAAAAACCTTCAGGACCAGATTCAACGAAAACTGCGAGCTCAGTTTCATGCTGCAAATTTGACACCATCAGGCTCAGGATTAAACAAAGACTGTGAATGGCTTGCAACTACAAAAACGCATTTTCTCTCTCCCTTGATTCATCACCTCAACTGCTAGAAGAGGGCCTCATCCTCCCTGATTGAACTAACCTCGTTATCTCTAGTCTGCTTCTTGCTTGCATATATATACACCTTCCCCTGGAGATTTCCACTACATGCATCCGACGAAGTGGGTATTCACCCACAAAAGCTCATGCTCCAAAACGTCTGTTAGTCTATAAGGTGCCACAGGACTCTTGGTTGCTTTTACTATTCTTGGTGGAAACCAGGGGCACAGCACAGTGCAGGACCTGCTACCTGCCTCCCTATTACGTATATTAAAACATTTTAAAATCAGTTAATTACTTCTGTGTTGTGACTTCTGAGGAAATGGCAATCTCGAAAATGAGGTGTATTGAAAACAGTGTTAAAATTGTGAATTGTCCTTTTAAATTCTCTGGGTTCTGATTGCAGAAAGAGGGATTTGTAGGGCAGAGTCAGTTCTGCAGATGTCCTAAAGCAAGTGGGGTGATTGCTGCCCCTCTGTTTTAGGATCAGCCTGCTTTGTCTCTCTGTTTTGGGTTCTTGTGTGTTATTCTTTGTCTTGGAATTCACAATGATAGCATTACATTTCCGCCTTCCAGCAAGAATATCATGTTTTTATCTTGCCTCTCTGTTTGTATGATGTGAAACACAGCAGAAAACAGGGGGATAATTATTTCAATCATTAAAAAAATTGCATCTTTACTTACTCTTTTATGAAATGTGCCCTATTTATCCATAAATTGGGTCACTCCTTGGATTTTTAAAACTATCAACCTCATGCGGTGTTGAGGAAGCTGCACTCGTCCGGTGATCAGCTATCTCCTTTGCTGGTGTGGGAGCAATGAGGCTTCGCTGGTAGCAGGTGCTCGAATGGCACCCTTTCGGTGGTAATGATGGTTGTGTGTCTCAGTGGCTAACTAAGGGCCAGTATTAAAAACCTTGAGCTCTTTCTGTAGGAAAATTATTGAGGTAAGATGCCAGCTAGCCATGTGGAGATGTATTAAATTCTTTTATTTGGGGGCTTCACTCTAAAAACAGGCCCCTTACAAGCATATAAGGTGATAACGGGAGGCTCCGGGATGCACTTCTGAGACCACTAGTCCTGGGTTTAGGGATTCTGAGGAATATGTATAGGTTTATTAGTAAAATTAAAGTAGGTTCAAAAGAAAAAGAAAACTATTTTGAAGATTAATGTAGGCACATAAATTGTGTGAAACAAAATTCAAATGCTCTGATTCATCTTTGTGGTATCAGCTCACAATGCAGTGAAAATTTCTTTTATGTGAAATGTGTTTTAACATTTTTTCCTTCTCTCTAAAGCAGTGAGTGACCATACTGGTGAACAGAAGTGCAGGCTTTGTATGCTCAACCCTGCGTCTGTTGAAGAGGAAATAACTGAAGCCTCTTGCTTTCTGACATATCAGAGTAACAAAGAACATCTTTGATTTACAGAAATAGCCCTTTGAAAGAAACTCAGAAATAACTACAGTGTTTTTAAACAGATGTTAAGGGCACTCCACTGATGGAAGAACAAATTAACCAAAGCTCCATGTTCAGAGCAGAAGTGGGTGAATGCAGCTGTTCTTATTAAAATGAAAGCTTCACCTCAACAGCACATACTATTATTCTTTTCCTTAAGACAGATCTCCATAAAGTCCACCACAGATGAGAAGAATGGATTGGCCTTGGTGCAGTTAGCCCAAGTGAATAAAGCACATTCATGATTCCCTGCCACCTCACACGCTGGGGAAGATTTTTTCTTTCCAGCCTACTTCTTCCTCTCCTCAGACTCTTACTCCCAGCCTCCCCAGGATCAACTGCTGTCTACCTCCTATTGCTGAGTCTTTGGTCTTCCTGCCAAATGAGCAGGCTAGCACATTTCAACCGGCATCGAGCTGCTGGCCCCATTCAGCAGCATGCAACGTCACTGCCTACTGTGCTGCCCTCTGACTCGCTCCTGTGCCTGGGCCCCCTCAATGTGAAGTCACATCCCTACTACAGATCCTCCCAATTAGTGAGGCTTGAGCATCTTACCATCAGTTTAATACACTGGATAAAGACAGCAGAAACAGGGAGATCATTTTCCTTATTATGTGTTTTCCATTTGAGCCCTTTGCATTCGACTAGACACACTCAAAATAACACTGTCAAATAAATTTTTCCCTAGCTATCTCCTGTTGTGTGTGAAGTTCTGCAGTATCCTTTTTAGAAACCTCAAATATTTTTTTCCGCTGAACAGATTTTGTCCCTTTTCCATCTGGCAAATGATTTTTTTCCTAACACTGTGGAATAGAGCTCAAATTAACATAGTTATTCTAGTTCAAAAGCTTGAGGCTCCATTCCTGCAAAGTTATCTGCTTGATCATCCCCTTGTGCCCATGTGAATTCCTGCTGCCTTGAGAACAAGTGTGCATGTGTATGACCTTTTTTTGCAGGATTAGGGCCTGAATCTGTATCTGTCACCTTATCTTGACACAGTGTCTTTGTGCCCTGGTGTTATGACAGAGGTTAGCAGCCCTGGCAGCTCCGGGAAGTGTTTGTTGCATGCTGCAGCACTCACCAGTGCAAAGCTGGATCTACAAAGCAATTTAATGTGTGCTTTTTTCCCTTAAGTTCACTTATGAGGTGATAGATTCATTAGTTGATGATTTCCTAGTGCTTTGACTATGTACATAAAGTACTTGTGTCTTACGTTAAAAATACAATTGACCTCTGTGACACCACGTTCTTGCCTTTAGGAATCAAAGAAATTAGATTGAGAAAAGTCACTTAGATCATTTAGTCCAACCCCCTGCCAGTGTAGATTTGTTTCCTATGTTTGTTTCCTAGTCTTTTTGTCCATTCTAGTTTAAAATAATTTTGGAGCCAATAAGCTTTCACCACTACTTTCAGGAGAAGTATTCCATAGCCTAATACATCTAGGGTGAGCAGATGTCTTAATTTCACAGGGACAGTCCCGATTGTTCGGTCTTTTTCTTATATAGGCTCCTGTTACCACCCCCCATCCTGATTTTTCACATTTGTTGTCTGGTGACCCTAAATACATCTCATTGGCAGTTTCCCCTGATATTCAGTTTAAATTATCGTTCCCTAAATTTCTTGCAATATTCCTAGTTATATCTCCGTGTACCACACACTAGATTTCTTTCATTCCTTTGTGTTTTTACACTTTTTTGAATATTGGTAGACTATCATCTCATGTTACTTCAGTCACCACTTAGTCAAGCTGCATGTATTTAATCTTCTTCATTTTCTTTCCTATGTTGATCCCTCCAGTCTTCTCATCATTTTTCTTGAAGGTTGAGTTCAGACCTGAATACAATATATCAGGAGCGGCCAAACTTACTGGCTATCCGAGCCACGTACAATAATCTTCAGAAGTTCAAGAGCCACAAGACACACACAATTGGCCCTGTGGCGCGGCACCTGCTGGGGTGTGTGGCTTCTGCCCCTTAAACCCCCAATGGGGCTAAGTCCCTTAGGTTCCCCTCCCTGCAGTGCAGAAGCCCCTAGTCCCATCACCCCGCTGCAGGGAAGAAGCCTGAGCTCTTCTTCTCCCCGGTCCCCTGGTCCAGTCTGGTAGGTGGGAGAATGGGGAGGTCCGCGGGGGCATCTTTTAACTTTAAAAGAGCTGCATGCGGCTCACGAGCCACAGTTTGGCCACGCTTGCAATATATCTAGATGTGGTTGCAGCAGAGCCACATAGAGACAGGCTATGTATTATCACCCTGCTGCTCAGTGATGTGTGTAATCTTTTAACATACACAGCCCAAAGTACATGTATATTTTTACCTATTATACCTCAATGGAAAGTCATGTCTAATTTACTGTTTCTTACATTATCCTCTTGTGGGAGTGTAACAAAGCAGCCTTTGGCGGGACATTACTGAGAGTATCAATTCAGGACAAATTGCTTGGAGAGGGGCAGTGACAGCCCAAGGCTGGGGTTCCTTCACTACGAAGGCAAACCAAACCAGGCAAACAGAGAGGACTTCGGTTTTACCCCACTGGCTAACCAGAAGTCGTATAAGCAATTCCCTCAGACACTCCAGTTTCCCAGTATCACCACCAACACCACTCCTTGTGGGGATGAATGGTTATGAAAACCAATACCCCAGTAAAAGAAAAAAGATTCTATTGATCCCAAAGGACCAAGCCCCATCCCCAGGTCAATATGCCAGTCAGATCTTGCCCACAAATCATGCTGTTGCCAATCTTTTAGAAACTAAAATCTAAAGGTTTATTCATAAAAAGAAATATAGATGAGAGTTAAAATTGGTTAAATGTAATCAAATACATACAACAATTGCAAAGTTCTTATTTCAGGCTTGATGGGATTACTACTGATTTTAACCAATTAAGTCTCTGGAGTACAAACATCCCAGCTCGGATGGGTCATTCAGTCTTTTGTTTAGAGCTTCAGTTTCAAGCATAGTTCCTTCAGAGTTCAGAAGCAGGATTGAAGACAAAATGGAGGGGTTTCCAGGGCCTTTTATATCCTCTGCCATGTGGAAGAAAACCCTTTTGTTCTTACTGTCGAAAATCATAGCTGCAAAATCAGGTTTGGAGTCACATGGGCAAGTCACATGTCCATGCATGACTCAGTTTGCAGGCGGCAGCCCTTGCTCAAATACTATCTTACATGTTCCCAGGAAGGCTCCTCAGATGTGAATTGGAGTCTCCCAAGGGTCCACTGTCAGTTAAGTGTTTTCTTGATAGGGCTATTCTGAGTAAGTGCCCATTCTCAAGAAGCTGACCAAATGCTTCACTGATGCTAGTTAGAATCAAACACATTGAGATACAAGTACATAGCCAATATTCATAACTTCAAATACAAAAATGATACACATACAGATAGCATAATGATAACCAGCAAATTTCAACCTTTTCATGTGCAAAGGAGGTCAAGTAAGGTGTCTTAAGATTTGGTGCAACTATAGGTTGAAACAATGATCTGTACATTCACAGTTCATGTCGATAACGTCACAGTGGGTTCATATAAATAATTTGTTTTATTCAACTAGAGTCTTGTTTTCATGTTTGAAAGAATGTAAAGTCTCAAAGAGAAATTGTACTAAGCCCACTGAATTTCAATGGCTTCATTTTGATCACAAATATGGGGTAGAATCTGTGAGGAGACGTAATGCTGTTTTGAGGAGAAAGTCCATCTGGTGCTCAAGGGACTATGCTGCCGGCATTCTCACTTTCTGACCTGTGGGTCCCCAACTCCGTGATTTGCTCTCTCTAGACCCCTAAGATTAGAGGCAAACCTTTTGCAAAGCACTTTGTCTTCTGTGCCTCACTGCTGTGTCCTTTTGATCATCTTGGCCAGTGGAGAGATGTATAAGGCCCATGGCGTAAAAAGAAATATTAGGAACTAATTTTATTAAGAATTATTAGGAATAAATACAATAACTCATTTCCAATCTGCGTTTCTTGCTTTCTCTACTCTTATTCTTGAGTCTGTTTTTAATATATTCTGGTTTTTCTTCATTTCGTATAAATCTTTCGCCTTTCACTTACATATGACACCCAGTGTTTCTTCTTATCCAGTAACATTTCTGATAGTTGTTTATGCTTAATACGTTACCTCAAACTTTGTGCTGGTTAATAACTCAAGACTTGTTGTTGTTTGCATTTTAGTGTCAAAAGTTTATATGGATCAACTCATTAATCAGCTGTATAGTCTGAAGAGCATCAGTAAAGATCAGCATTAAGTCTCCTTTTCCAGTGCGAGTAATCCTCCAGCCTACTGAATCATCTCATTGTTGGCATCTTTAATGGCCATAGTCATCCTTGTTGCTTGTACATTATCCCCCCAAGGTGCTACTGAATGTTTCCAAAGTTAGCGAAAGTTTTACTGTATAAAATCCCTTTAATGAATTGTAAATTGATATCTTCCTTAGTAGTAATGTTGCCTCCTTTGATTTGCAAAATCTTTTTATTTTGGTATCGCTTAAGGGCCCTGGTCCTCTAATTTATGCAAGTAAATCTTCCATTCAGGTCAGTGAAAGCTTTCCCCTCCGCCCCCCCGCTTTGAGGCAGTAGGACTGGGACCTTAATATGCAGACAGCTGTTATATCACTGTACTGTATATCATATAGAAGACTTCCACATACATCCCCACAAAAATTTTCTCTAAAATAATCACCAGAACTATTTTTCTGGTAGAAGTCTGGTTGGAAGACCATTTTATTAAGCAATTCAATATTTGGGGTTTTTTCCCTCTTGGTTTCAAGATCTATAAGTTTACATGTATCTGAATTTGACCACTTTTAGGCTAGACTCTGAATTTATCTGAATAACTGAGTACATGTCAGAGTTAGGTAGTCTTGATTTATCTACATTTTAAGGTACTGTATGCTGGATAGGACTTCATGTTTCTGAAACTAAAATGGCTCTTTATTAATAGAATTATTTACAGAGAGGCTGCAACTGCTGCTAATATTCCAGCTATGTGCACACAGACTGACTTCCTGGTATTTCCTCCACACCCTTCCTTCCTACAACCTACCTATGCTCCTCCTTTCAAGCTCCATGCAGGTTGCTACAGTGTTCCTTTTAACAATTTTTGTTGTTTGGTTGGTTTTTTTTGTGTGCAAGCACAGGTTACTAGAACAGAGCCCACCATGGGAACATGGGCTTTAATGTCAACCCGTTGTGCTTTGTTAGGCTTCATATTTCTTCAAGTATGCTGGTCTTCAAAGCAGCCACCTACTTCTTGTTTGTGTTTTCACTGTTGGTAGGAGACTTGATTCTATCCTGTTGCTGCCTTCATCTTTGGCTTTTCTGTCATATGCGTGCTGTGATGGGTTCGGTCATACAGACGCCCTTGGGATTGTCACCTGATGTGCTGAAATTACCTTTGAGCCCATTTTCCCTGCCAGTTTGGGACTCCAGAACCTTGCCTTGTTGAGCCAGACATACTAGCCTGCTGCAACACAGACCCAGGGTCCGGTCCATGCCCCCAAAGCTGCAGACTTAACTGAAAAAAGCTTAGCAGGTTATTTGTCTCCAGCACTCAGACACCCAGTTCCCAGTGGGATCCAAACCCCAAATAAATCCATTTTACTCTGTGTAAAGCTTATACAGTGTAAACTCATAAATTGTCCATCCCCTGTAACACTGATAGATTGATATGCACAGCTGTTTGGTCCCCCATGTATTAGTCACTCACTCTGGGTTTATGAAAAAAACAAGTGATTTTATTACGTATAAAATGTAAGATTTCAGTTGTTTCAAGTAATAACAGATAGAACAAAGTAAGTCACCAAGCAAAATAAAACAAAAACACGCAAGTCTCAGCCTAATACATTAGGAAACTGATTACAGGTAATATCTCGCCCTCAAAGATGTTCCAATAATCTTCTTTTGCAGACTAGACTCCTTCCTAGTCTGGGCCCAATCCTTTCCCCTGATACAGTCCTTGTTAGTTCCAGCAGACATCTCAGGTGGTAAGCAGGGGTTTTCTCATGGCTGGCAGCCCTTTGTTCTCTTACATCCCTTTTTATAGTTTTGGCACAAGGTGGGAATCTTTTGTCTCTCTGGGTCCCCACCCCTTCTTCTAAATAGAAAAGTACCAGATTTAAGATGGATTTCAGTATCAGGTGACATGATCATATGTCCTGTGAGACCCCATTCTTCATTACCCATGGAATGGCCCATGCATACCCAGGAAGGTTTGCAGTTAAATAAACCATCTACAACCAGTTGTTCTAGTCAATGGGAGCCATCAAGATTCTAAACCACCATTCATGGCCCACACTTTGCATAGTTACAGTAGGACCTCAGAGTTATACTTCATATTTCTAGCTTCAGATACAAGAATGATACATGCATACAAATGGGATGAACACTCAGTAGATTATAAGCTTTGTAATGATACCTTACAAGAGACCTTTCCATAAAGTGTATTCGTTACATCATATTCACATTCATATTTTCGTAAAGCATATGGAGTGCAACATTACACAGTATATATGTTACAACACAAAAAAATTAAGGTTGCCAATACACATCAGTAGCCTCAGTGAGTATTTTCTTTTTAGAAAACTATATACACCTACATATATACACACACATTGTGTGTAGATGTAGATACAGATAGATAGTACAGAAGTAGAAAAACCTTTATCAGAAACACGATGAGCAAACAAAACATACCCTCCAATCAACAGGACAGTATTAAATGCCATTGAGGGTGGTAATCAGAGAGGATCATAGTTTTGTTTTGATTCACCTCTAGATGCAGTGAGACATAAGGCCACATAAACACTTCTTCATTTTTTTAAAATTAATTCTTCGTCTTACCCAGACAGACCCTGACAGAGATGTTGTGTTGTTAATAGTATGAATGAACTTAACCTCTAATTTGAAGGAATGAGGAAGAAGCAGAGATAAAGCCCTAACAACATTTGAAAGCATTGAACTCTTGCTGTCAATTCCATTCAAGCATAGTGGTAAAATTCCAGCACATCTGCGTAAAGAAAACTCTTCTTGTTATATGGAATTGCTATGTGAAAATGGAGCATAGTAAACTCATTAAGACTGGTAGTGTGGGCCTGTTTTAAACATTCATTAAAGTGGATTGTTCGATTCTTTTCTTACTGATGGTTGGGGTGGTGGTGACAGAATTTAAAGGGTAGGGTTATTGGAGCATCGTCCTCCCGCCCCTTTAAGAAATGCTGTTGCTTGTAGAAGATTGTATGTTACTGGACTTCATAATGTAAAAATGTCTCACTTGTGGTTCAGGCATTAGAAATGCTCTGTTTTGCATTCTGTTCACCCAAAACACTGACAGGGAGAAAGTACATAAATATTTAGCACACTGCCCTGTTTATCTAGCATTTGACCTCTCTGTTGCATCCAGTGAATAGTTTTTTCTTTTCCTTTCCAGTTATTTATTAAATTGACCCCTCCAATGTTGGCAATCGCTTCATATTCAGAAATTATGAATTCATCATCCCCAGAGCTTTTAAATATGATTTCCATTTCTTTGAGATGTTGTTTTTCTTTCTCTGAGATTTGAGATACTTTTTCATGTTTTATTTAGACAAGCTTATTCTGCCAGCAGAAAGCCAATTGAGTGATATTTTTCTTTTCTTGGATGTATAATCCTATAAAGTTTATGTGGCTGGAATAATCTTTCTGAGCTGGTAAAAGATTATGCAATCTGTGTTAAAATGTCCCACTTCCTGAGTATCTCATTTAATTAGAAATACAGTTGCGTGTTTTGTGTTTTTCCTGCAAGTACCTTGAGGGAGAAAATGCATCATTTCATCGTCTAATAATACTACTTGGGACGTAGTTGGCACTTTGGCTCTTCAAAGAGCCATACGAACATTCATTAAATAATCGTTACGGCAAAATGGTGTTGTAGTTAGTAATTATTGTTTTCCCCATCTTACAGGTGGGAAACTGAACCAGGGTGGTTAAGTGACTTGCCCTAGGCCACGACATGGAGGGCAGAGCAGTCATTTTCACAGTGAAATTAGAACTCTAGAGGGACTGGATCCCAGTTCTATGCTAAGACAGTACCATACCCTTTGCAAACTTTCTCTGCTAATGAACACTTTATTTAAAGAAAGGTAAGATTCATTTACATCAATAGTAAAAGAGGAAAGAGAAATATTCAGTCAGATACTGTGGGAGGATGTCTATCTTTTTTTAATTTTTAGATGATCTAGCCTAGCTTTGTTAACCATTATTAATTATTTACTTGTATAATGGCAAGTTTTGCAAGTTATGAAGAAATGGTCCTTGCTCCAAGGTCCCAAACTTACAGTTGGATTTGTGTGGGCAGAGCCTTATTGACTGCATGAATCTGTTTGTTTGGATCTGGTTACAGTAATCGGGGCTAAGTAGACAACCTACGAATGAGGGATGGGGCTTGAGATGTGACTAAAAGAAGAATGATCAAACAGAGTGACCTCACCAAGTGGTGAAATAATGTCTTGTTTCATGATTGATCTTGATTTATTATGTATAGTGTAGGGTGATTTTGATTTAAATCAAATCGATTTAAATCATGGTTTAAATCACTAGTCAGGAAGTCTCGATTTAATCATGGATTTCTACATAAAAGTGCATTCATGTTGGTTATTACAACCTTAATACATATTCTTCACAGATAGATTAGGTTTCATTTCATAGAAGGTACACGCTATACATTTTTTAAATGATTTATTTTGAAAGCTTTTCAGATTAGTTTTACAGCGATATCAGAAAATGAATGATTGTTTGGTTATTTCATTTACCAAATGTGATTAAAGCAGATAGTTCAGCTCCCAATGACTTCATAAATATCTCCAGTTCAACAGGTTAATCATTAATATTTGGAGGATTTTCTTGCCATGCTGTATTAGGCGGAGCAACATCACCAACAGACAGTTTAAATTGTCTTATTTAACTAATAACAGCAACTATTATGTATTTTGCATTTTTTTCTTCAATCGAAATCGTAATAAATATTTTAACAAAATAAGCATATGATATTTTTGTTCAGTTTAAACATTCAAGTTTTTAAAATCAGGTTTTTTTTGTTTTTTGTTTTATAAAAGTTGGTGTTTAACAAATGTTTGAAATTTTTAACAAAAATATTAAAACAATCAACTATGGCTCAGCCAGGTCAACAATGAGAAACTTAAAAGATTGGCTTCTTGCACTAAACTCAAGTCATCTTCATACTTCAATTCCTGTTGTTCATAATCGGGGAAAAAAAAACACAGTTTCTGCTTTTTCAGGTCCCAAACAATTCTCAGCATGAATGTACGTCCAAAGGAAGAAAATAATTCTTTTTGTACCGGCGAAGAAGCTATGTGTTAAAAAAATGAGATTATCACTTCAATAGGTTTTCTGAAATCAATGTGGTTAATGACTTCTACAGTCACTGTGTGACTTTCTGTAAAAACAGAAAAACATATCAGCAAACGTGTTTCTTGAAATGGTTTCACCCTTAGGATCTGAAGTTTTATTATAGTTGGCATTATGGAGGGATGATTGGTTTGGGTTGACCATGTCAATTACATGGCCACTGTTCGTTTAAGTCAAAGCCAGCTTCATGCTGAGAAGGAACACTTCTCATGATGTCTGTTTCACATTTTTCGGGCAACCCAGGCCTTGCAGTTTTTTGTTGCACTATTTGCATTTTTGGCACGCCATGCCTGTCTTACCCACAGTAGAGAACTTCATTAAAAAAATAGTCCACAACTGGGTCTCTTTTACACAGCCTGGCTGCATTTAAGGTGTGTGCCTTTCGAGTATGCAGATGAAGTGTATGTGTAATATCTCAAATCAATGAGGCTACACTCAAAGACACTCAGGACTGAATTACGCACCGCTCAAACAGTTTCACTTTGTTTCTGCTATTTTCCCTCCCTTCTCACATTAATCTTTAGAACCTTCTCTCTTTGTCCAATCATTCCCGCCCCCAACAAATTTCTATTCATTGCACTTTTTTGAAATTACTTTGCACTTTTTAGAGAGAGAAGGATTTGATCTGTGTACAAAAATTGCAGAGCGGACAATAGGTGTTAGATCCAGTTATTTTCTCCCTCTATACTATTATTTTATTATTTTTATAATAATTTTTTGTGTTAACAGCATTTTATTCAACACAAATCCACAGTTTGTGAACTGCAAAACCAAGCATCTCTGATGGTATCTTCTAAACTGAGGCACTGAGTCCCACTTGGTAGATAGAAAGGATTAACCCTAAATACCTGGTACTATACATGAAGCCCTGGAACCCAATAGATGGGTCCCAATGCCTGAGCTATTAGAAACTCATTTACAAAACTTTTCTTAAACATTACATGAATATGTTGTCTCATGCTTTAGAATTAGAATTTATAATCCCTTTTCCATGATGAGACATTATAGCTCAAAGATCTATCTTAATTAAAACTATCTTTAGATAGCTTTTTCCCTCAAAAAGCATTTTATCAAAACAATCAGATTTAATTTAAAAAATCAGATTTATTTTAATTTATTTTAGAAAAATCATTGATTTTTATCCACCCTGTATAGTGTTTTGTTTATTGTTGATTTGATTGGCTGACACTTCTGTGTGTGTTTGGATGTGTGAGAAGGGGTGACTAGTGGTTTATTAGCCTAAAGAAGTGTGTTTGATTTACTAGAGTGTAGGAGAAATAAATTATTAGGGACTGGTGAACCAGTTTGGAGGGAAACCCACTCAACCCCTGCCTATTCCTTCCTCCCACTCCTTACTTTAAACTTTCTCCTATTTGTAAAGGTGAATTCAAAATGAACCGTTTTTGTGGTGTTTGGAAAATGTTCTTTTTATTTCTGGATTCCAGCTGGGACTAGAACTAGTAATGCTGGAAATAATAGGAGGAAGCTTGTTTTAATGAGGTCCCAACCCTGTTGTTCAGACTCCTGAGTTTCTTATACACTTCAGCTAAGCATCTCAACCTTTGGATACTTATAGAAAATGAACCTGAATTATGCACCTTGGGCACAATTCAACTCAGTGGGATTTTTTCTTTTCATTTTTTCCCAACTTGAATGGAAGCTTTTGGATCAGGCCCCTTTTGAGATTCTCATCAGTAGAACCAATCTTATAAATCAATGACTTTGGCTAATGATTAGCAGGGCATGCACTGGATTTATTGTTGCTTAATTATTTTGTGGTGTCCAAAAGTAATCTAAGCACTTTACAAAAACAGATGATTCACTTCATAAAATTATTGAATTAAGAAGTCCCTGATGGAGATTATTAGTGTGATTTACATGTCTATTGTAACTACTAGTTATGCTAAAAATATTAGTTGTGCTAAAAATGATTTCCCTGAAACAAAGAAGACAAGTTTTATTTGGCTTTTTCACAAGGTTAAGGAAGATAATGGGAGAGCTGAATAATGTTGGAGCCAGGTAACTCTGTTGGGGATGGATATTTCATTTGCTTGGTGAAAAGGGGCTGCGGCGGAGAAATGGAAATTGCACTGGGAATATCTTCATCTTGTTTTAAAAATTCTCAGTGGTGCTTCCCGAAAGGTTTTCAAAGTGGCTTGCACTGCTTGTGTCTGGCCCACACTACTGCACTTGAACTTTTTCTGACAAGGGTCTTGCGTCACTAACTGGCCTTTCTATGGGCATGCTCCGTATCCTGCACTGTTAAAGATGAAAACTAGGGGAAGGGCTGTTTTCAGCTTTCAGCTCTAACTGGAAATACAAAACCCTACCCACCCATTTTTGGGTTGAAGACTGAAATACTAGGCCATATCCAGTTGTCCATTCCACACCAAGTAGTGGGGGATGATGATGGGAGCTTTTTGTTTCTGAAGCTTTTATTTCTGCCTTTCAGGCAGGAAATATTATCTTCTCTTAGAGGGGCTACGCTTCCAGATGGGTTAGACAAATATTTTGCTTCCTCATTTTAAGAGAACACTATAAAGGGAAAGTGTGTCTTAATTTTCAACTTTCCATTGTTTGTAATAGCGTATTACTTTATCCCCAAATTTTGTGTGTGCATGCACACACACAAGCATGGTGGGAAGTGGGGGAGCAGGAACGGAGAGAAGCTCTCCCGTGCATGTGAATAGTATCTACACAGGCATATCTGAGGGCCGAATTTGGCCCTTAGTCTTTGTTTGGCCAACACTGATTTCCCCTCTTTTTTTTTTTTTTGTTGTTGTTCCTCTCTGCCATTTTGAATGGATCGGAAAGTATTATGGCTGTTTTGTTCAACTCCTATTACATTCTTCAACTTACTAGGGCCTTGTTACTCACAGCACCTTTATGTACCTGAATCACTGACAGATGTCAAAACAGCTCTGAGGATTGACATGTGGACTTCCTGAATCTGAAACCTTCTCCCTTCCGAACTTAAGAATTTTTGGTTCTGTGTGTGAACTGCTCATCTCTAGCCAAATGTAGTTTAAGGGTCAGGAGAAGAGCATAAAATAATTGTAGGAGAGTCTATAAAACTAACGGTTAATGTATGTATATTTAAAATTTCTCTATGGTGCTGTTTGTATATCTTGTGTGTATATTTTAACATACATAAATTAGCCATTAGCTTTATTATGGGCAGTGCTGGTGGCTCCACCTATAATTATGGTTGCACGTCCCATTATTAGACCTTGGTTTTAATTGCTTATAACTTTTTTGGCAAACTTGAACTTTCCAATAAGAAAATTTCCGAAAAAAATTCAGCCAGAATCAGACACCCAGCATAGAAAACTTCAGCAAAAATGGTTCAAGTGTTTCCAAGGACAATTTTAAGGTAAAATATGGTGCCCATGTTAATTAACTGTAAGAAATATTTTGAAAAGCACTAATGCATCCAGGCTCTGGAGCAAGGACTTGAAATTTGGCAGGGGCTGTGTCTTGCTGTGGAGGAGGAGCTTTTTTACTTTTACTGTGAAAATTCACCCACATTTGGCCACATTTCAAACCTGTGAAAAATTGCAGTTTGCAAATCTCGGTGGGGACTTGTTAGTTTGGCTGCTAAACTCTCTGAGGCGTCCATCTCTTCTGTGTGCTTTAGCCCCACATGCCAACCAAACTGTGTGTATGCTGTCCCTACAAAGCAATCCAGAAGCTCCATCCTGGGGCCGGAGGGGTTAACAGGACCTTGCGTGCAATTGCTGCTCTTGGCTGCTATGTTGCCAGGCACCAGAACTGAGAGCAGGGAGACACTGTCCTGTACTGTTAATATCCCACCTGCTGGTGGTGCCCAGGCACTATAGAGAATGGGGAAGCAGCCTGACTTGGTGGGAGTAGGGGTGGGAATTATGTGGGTAGATGGAGTGGGGACTGTAGCTGGTGGCAGGAAGCAGTAGGAGATAGGAGCTGATCGGGTAGACAGATATAGGGAAGGTGGATGGGAGCTGTGGATATGGGGGAGGTAGGATAGGAGCAGTGAGAGGGGAAGGTGATCTGGAGGTGTATATTGGCTCAGATGGGGAAGTGGATAGAAGCAGAGGGGAGGGTCAGGAGATGGAGGGCGGGGAACAGAAACAAATTTGAGGGGGACAGGGTAAGAAGGGTCTATAACCACCAAAGCATATGTCCTTCCAGAACCTGGACTCAAGCTCAAGAGTCCTGAGCATATTACTCTGGTGTCAGCAAGTATCTGTAAATCTCTGACAGTCATCCCTCTCTAGTCCATGTAATCAGCCTACAACTGCCACCAGTTATTCTGTTAGTTTAGGTGGTAGAGGCCTGTGCTGTGGATCCAAGTTGGGGGTCTGTATGGTTCCACATGATGGAAATTTGATTTGTTTGTTTTCCGGTTTGTATGATTTTTATAAGTTATAAAATTACATTACAAATATTTAAAATAACATTAAGGTTCCAAACTAGAGCATTCAAAGTTAGGAAATCCCAGCCTCCAGGCTCAGTGTGTGTGTGTGGATGTGGATGTGATGTGATAGTCTTTCATTCATATTGCATTAATCTCCTAAAATATTTTACAAATATGTTATCAGTAGAAGAATTGAAGTGAATGTAAAATAGCTCCACTGTGTGTGTTATGTTACTGAAGGACTAGAAAAGAGTTTGGCAGCCTTTCAGAAGTGGTATGCAGAGTCTTCATTTATTCACTCTAATTTTAAGGTTTCACGTGCCAGTAATACATTTCAACGTTTTTTAGAAGGTCTCGTTCTATAAGTTTATATTATATAACTAAACTATTGTATGTAAAGTAAACAAGGTTTTCAAAATGTTTAAGAGGCGTCATTTAAAATGAAATTAAAATGCTAATCTTATGCCGCCAGCCTGCTCAGCTCGCTGCCAGCCTGGGGTTCTGTTCACCTAGGCTGGCAGCGGGCTGAGCAGGGCCTGTGGCGGGACTCCAGACCTGGGTGGGGAGGTTTCAGGGGTCAGGGATGAGGGCTGGGGTGGGGGGGTATAGGGCAGAAGGCTGGGTGTGTGAGGGTCAAGGGTCAGGGCAGAAGGCTGGGGGTGTGTGGGGGGTTCAAGGGTCAGGGCAGAGGGCTGGGGGGTATGGGGGATGCAGGGCAGAATGCTGAGTGTGTGGGGGGTCAGGGCAGAGGGCTGGGGTGCTTGGCTCGTGGGGGTGCTCCCAGCCCCCTGCCCTGAGTGGCTCACGGCAGGGGGCTGGAAGGGATATGCCCTGTTCTACCCCCTTCCCCAAGGCCCCGTTCCTACCTCTGTCTCCTCTACGGAGCTACCTGCACGCTGTTGCTCTTCCTCCCCTCCCCCTTGCTAGGGCCATCAGCTGATTGGCGCAGGGATGAAGAGGGGGCAGGGCAGAAAAGCACCACTCTGGGGGAAGAAGCGGGAGAGAGGGAAGCTTGGTTGCCGCAGAACCAAGCTTCTGCCTACTGCCCCTGCAGGGGAGAGTGGTGTCTGGGGGGGGGGGGGGGGCTGAGTGGGCCTGAGGGTCAGACTGCAGCAGGTGATGCGTTTGCTGCTCCAAATCGGCTCGCGTGCCATGTTTGGCACGCGTGCTGCAGGTTGCCAACCCCTGGACTAGAAGTACCATGATTGAGAGTATTGAATTGGATGTGCAAAACTCAAAGGTAGGAATGGGTCTTTGTGCAAGAAATCACATCATCAGCTAGCATCCGAGACAAACATTTGTAAAATAACTTACATAGCACCTTCCATCCTGATGGATCCCAACATGCTTTACAAGCTGCATACCTTACACATACATGTATCCCTGGAGTGGAAGGTGCCAACCAACGAGAGCAGAATAATACTGGATGACAATGTGTTTGGGACACTTTTTTTTTTTTTTTTTTGCCAGCAGCACCAAAGCAAGCTCTTGCTCTTTGGAAAGGGTCCTGGGATCTGTTAAGATCTACAGAGAGCAGCAGATAGGACCTCAGCTTTTTATGGCCTTGTCAATAAGATTTCCTGACAGCCAACTGCATGCTTCTCAATGCTGTGTATATCAAGAGGATGAAAGGATGAGTTGATGCTGCCAAGATCTGAACCAGTGATTCCTAGGAATCTAAGTGTTTCCAGTCTGATAATTAAACAATAACCCTTCTCTCTGACCTTAATCAGGCAGCTGATTAAGGTTTAGGAATTGGAAAAATGTTAAGGTGTGGACGATAAGATGTAAATGGTAACAGTGCTTTAAATAGCAATACAGATTCTCTTAAAATATACTTTTGTGAAATGGTAATTCAGACCAGGAACCCCTGTGGACGGACACTCTTCTAGCCGTAGAGTCTGCTTTTTTCCTAAACATAACAGGATTGAGGTAGTTCTGTCATGTGAACATAAAGCAATAATATTGGTTAGAATTAGAGATGGGTCCCAACAGGAACCCTGGGTCTAAACCTCTTAAATTTCCCAACTTCCTTGGGGGAGTGGTCGGGGAATTCAGATCTGGGTCCTATCTAAAATCAAACGTTGTGGCTCAAGTGTATCTCAACTTTTTAAAGTGATATGTACTCACCTACAGGATGTTTAAAAATAGGAATAGATTTGTTCAAAAGTTCATCTCTCAAAATTAAAGAACCTCCTGAAGTCATTCATTCAGCCTTTGGAGGTTAGCCAGTATTGTGCAAACTGCGTCCAAGCATTTTCAGGAACATAGCACATTTCAAAATCATGGTATTAAGATAATTGGCTTTGAGCCAAAGGGAGGGGAGCATTAATTGGCTATATGCTATTCATCAGAAATGCTTTTAGCTCTTGTTTCATCCAATATATAAATGTCATGATTTACATCCCCAGGGTCTTGTGTCGAATTTTTAGCAGTGCCAGTACGTTTTCTCTCCAACAGAATAAATGCCAAATATAGTTACAAGCACCACTTTTCATTTAGACACCAAGAATAGTGCACACAAAAATTCTGTTACCATATGAAAGTAGCAAGGTGAATTAGTACTGTTTTATTGTCCTATAAATGAAATAAAATTCTACTGAGTCTATAGGTGATTGGTAAATCTTTTACCTTAAGACCATACTTTTTAAATTAAACCTACCTAACTGGAACAGTGTAAAAACTGTCATTCCCTCCTCCCCACTTTTTAAGGGGAGGGGTTGGAACATAGGCCCTGATTCTCTGCTGCTTTGTACCTTGCGCCACCATTTATACCTGTGCAAAGTGTGTGTAAAATGCTAACAAATCAGAATGGTAGCATTTCACATTCACTTTGCACAACTATTCGAAGGAACAAGGTGATGAAAAGTCAGGCCCATGTAAACTAGAGCTCCATTTATCTGAATAAACTGAGGGCCAGGGACTTTATTCCGTTAAATGTGGAACTTTTTATTGCAAATTATATGCATGTCTTGTCAGGCTGTTCAACCCAGTATTAGATAATGGGGATTTTAGAATAATTGGGTTCAAATAAATGAGAGTCTAACATACATTTGGATTTTATTCTGTTTAAAGGTAGTGACGTATGTTTCCACTTTGAGTTACTGAACTGCTGTTTCGGGGAAATTGACTTGCTAGATGTCTGCATTATTTAAATAGGATGTTAAAGTAGCTGTAATCTGCTCTCTTTAAGTAGTCTTGTTTCTGCGGGATCACAGTGAGTTGCACATGAAGACAAGATGCGGAATTTTTGGGGAGAAACATTTTTCACTGTGGAAGGCAAAAATAAGAAGGGCTGCTGCAGATTCTACAAACCGCAATAGTTCCTGCATCGTTTATATGTTAAGTTTTGAAAATATCTTCCTCACAGAAAAATCCAGACAAGAGAAATCACCCTAGAGGAGTGACCAAGAGGCTGGAATTTCCATCTAGCGAGGATGGCATGCACATTTTTCTCTCCCACGTCCTTAACTGCTGATTATTTAAGCAATGTTGGTCATAACACAGGACACTTCGTGAGGATTCATGGCTGGTTGGCCAGTTTTGCCAGGGACCATTAATGATTTACTGGAACTAATTAGTCCTTTAGCTCCATGCTGGTGAATTGGTCCTGTACTCATTCAGAGGTAAGAATGCCACCTGCCAGACCACCATCACCATGTCCTGGGGCAGGGTAGGGAAGTGTCTTAGCTACATACTGACCCAGGGCAACCCAGCTCACTTTGCGATTCTGTACCATGAGGCAGTAAGGCAGCAGGCAGGATGTCTTTCTACAGGATATGCTCTAGTAGTTGAAACACAAGTTACTGGACTAGAAACAGGGTGAGCTCCTATGGCCTGTGCTATGCAGGAGATCATAATGGCTCCCTCTGGCCTCAGAATCTGTAAAGGATGAATTTCCTTAGAAATATCTAACACCAGAGAGATTGAGGGTTTTAACCACAGGCTAAAACCCCCTCTTCTCCCTCGCCCCCACCTCTGGTTATTTCTGTATCCAAGAGGAGTGATCTGTATCACAGATGAGTGTGTTAAATTTACCTATAGTGGTTTGGGACAACACCTGGATAAACATAGGGCTTGTCTTCACTGCAGAGTTAACTCGAACTATAACTGGAGCATTGCTCCCAACTTGAGTCCCATCCACATGGAAAAATGCCTAATGTCCTACGAAAAATGAGATAGAAGAGAATCAAAAGTGAAATAGAAGGTAGGGTGTAAAAGAAGGGTAAAGAAAAGGTTCTTTTAAAATATTATGCAATGGAGTGTTCAGATTACGATTGCTGCCTGCTGTGAGAGTTGCATACAGTTAACTACAAGCTTAGACAAGCAGCAGGGGATGACTGACTCAGCCAGAGGAGGCTGCCTTTGGCTCTCTGATAAAGCCAGTTCTGTTATCTCTGTGTAAAAATGGTCTGAATGGCAACCTATCTGTCCACATTGGTTTTAAGTGGTACTAGAGATCACCGTGGTATGTAACTGAATACAAACAGACCAAATTTGGGATGCAGGGGGTCTTTTCCCCATCCAGTCATTTTGGGTCAGAGGAGGATAACTGTGTATGTGGAAACAACAAGAAGTTGTTGTGACACTTGAGACTATTTATTTGGACATAAGCTTTCGTGGGCTAAAACCCATGTAGAGTACACTCTTGATTTATCCCAATAGCATGGGGGACATGGATTTTATTTATTAATCGGCAGTTCAGATAATTCAGAGGGCAGGAGACATTCAGCAGCAGAGTGGCCTCCCCAACAGCTGGGGGCTTGTTGACCACCTCCTGGACAGGGGTCTCTGTTGTGCCCTGCCAGGACTGCAGCCTCCCCTCCCACCCTTGCACCTGGAGGGATCAGGTATTACTGCCCCTGTGGCAGCGCAGGAGCCCTCTGTAGTTCTGTTGTCCTGATCCTGCTCATTCACCTCTGCAGGGCTGCAGAGGGCTCCCTGTAGTACCGCTGGAGCCATTCAGTAGCAGGGTGGCCTTCCACAGGGCCCAGGGCTCTTTGTATTCTCCTCCTCCTCCTCCACAGTCTGGGTGGGGGGCGGGGGTGTCTCTGGTCTGTTATTGGATCCTGGGATAGGGGGTGTCTCTGCTCTATTATCGGATCCTGTGCATTATCTGCATTCCTTCCTTGTCCCCCAGTATGAGATGCATGTTGCAGAGGGCAGGTATCTCATGCTGGTGAACAAAGAAGGGATTTGGATTACAAAGTTTTGGATAAACAGGAGTACACTGTTGTGCAATAACACAAAACTGAAAGAAGGCTTTTAGGCAATTTATATTGGAGTGTGTGTAATATACCAATTAGATAGAACAAGTTGTTATGGGTGGAAGACAGAAAGATGGCCCAGTGTCTAGAGTGGTAAGCTGGGACTTGGGAGATCCAGATTCTGTTCCCTACTTTGCCTCAGATTTCCTATGTGACCTTGGTCAAGTCACTGAGTCTCTCTGTACTTAGTTTTCTATCTGTAAAATAGAGATGATATTTCTCTGTCTCAGTGTCTTTGTGAGAATATATATGTTAAATATTGTATGGAATTCAGATACGATGGTAATGGGAGCAAGATAAGTACCTAAGATGAATAGATATGGTGGGGAACCCATCTTTTACCTGCACTGTAGAAAGCACCATGGGCGTAAGCGACAAATATTAATATACATAGTGTATTGGACTCAGACCTGTCCCTTTCAGGCATTTAAGTTTACTTGATTACTTGTCAGTGTCTAATTTCTACCACCAAGAAGTAGTTAAGTTTAGAGACTTGCATTATTTAAAAAAAAAATTGTACATAAATTTACATTATGGTACAACAGCCATAGCGTACTCCATAATCCAAGCTATGGTGGACCTATATACAGCTGAGAAAATATTTATTATCTGTAAATATACGGCAGCTTTGCTGGTGCTCCTGCTGCTTTGCTTGCATAAAATAGAAGCATGTGGAGTAATGTGACTGTCACTGTGCATTTGCAGATGGTATTTTAGAATCAGTAAAACCAAAGTGATGTAAAAGGTCACACAAACTCTGCACAATACAAGCTTGTTGGCTTGCAGCCCTGCTACCTTGTTGTGATCCTGTCAGATCCCACAAACTAAGTAGCATTAGTCTGGGTCAAGACTTGAATGAGACTTTTCTGCTGCAGAGACACAGGATACACCTTTGCACTGCCCAATATGTCTGTGCATCTGTGTCTCTGTCCTGTTTCGTACCTTTTATATTTTTGCACATAATGCCCCGACAAAACAGCAGTACATACCTACTTACTGTACCTATTCTTAAATTGAAATCATAGTTACACTTGGGATAGATACTACAGTATCACTGTATTATTGGCTGAGCTAACAACTTTTGAACTCTACCAGAGAGGTCCTTTGGGGCCAGCTGCCTGTCCCAAGTCAGGATAAAGGAGGAGGGTTGGGTGTGGGGCTAGCAACTCCACCCCGTAAAAAATCAACCTGCTACAGAAACGCCAACAATAGAGACAACAGAGACTTTTACCCTGGAAAAAGAAGGGTCTTCAACTCGAAGATGCATGACGCTGGGTGGTGAAAGCCGTGAGGAAGCCACTAAGCCAATTACCCTTCTTGCAACCAGGAGGATTACCATAGGCACATGGAACGTGGGACATCGTGAAGTCAGGAAAGACGGCGCAGGTTGCAGCAGAGATGAGGAACAACAACTGACCATTAGGCATTAGCGAAACAAGATGGACGCAAGCTGACAGAGACGACTGTTGACAGGAGGCTGTTGCTGTATCAGGACATGAAGAGCGACGCACCCCACACACAGGGAGTAGGCTTCATGTTGTCCAAGCAGGCACAGAGAGCACTGATGGTTGGGAGGCACATGGTCTAGGATCATCATAGTATCTTCAAATAAAATGAAGAGGTTAAGCCCAGAAGGATTCTCCAGATCCGCTGGCCAGACAGCATCAGGACATCCACCTCTTGGAGAGGACCCGTCAACTCCCAGCAGAGGAAGAAATCAGAAGAAGAAGGTGGGGTTGGATAGGACATACACTACGCAAGCAGCCAACTAACATCACCAGAGAGGCACTGCGATGGAACTCCCAAGGCAAGCGGAAAAGAGGCCGTCCAAGAAACACCTGGCGACGCGACCTTCAGGCTGATAGCAAAAAAATGGGCTCTACCTGGAACCAGCTAGAGCGAATGGCCCAGTATAAAGGACTCTGGAGATCTGTGGTTGGCGGCCCATACCCCGACTGGGGTGACAGGCATGAGTGAGTGAGTAACAACTTTTGAACCCTGTAACCATTCAGTTTCCAAAATTTCTGCCCTCTCTTTCAAGTGCTCAAGCTAACTGTTTTAGTGCTGGAGTTTTGTCTTTAACTACAGCTTTCCTCCTAATATACTGGAGAACTGTGACATTCCCCAGAGTACAATCTGGACTGTTGAAGAGGTGTCCCCTCAATATTACAGCCTGGGGTGCCTTTTACACTACTTCACGCTGAGAGCAACCACTCCTGGTCTGCTCACTCACAGCCTCTAGCACAGGGATCAGCCACCTTTGGCATGCGGACCCTGCCACATCCACAAGTTCGACCAATTAAGGCTCCCACTGGCCGCGGTTCGCCACTCCAGGCCAATAGGGGCTGTAGGAGGCAGCGCGGGCTGAGGGATGTGCTGGCCACTGTGTGCCAAAGGTTGCCGATCTCTGCTCTAGCATGTAAATTACTCCTAGCTGTATAATATGAGTGCTCCAGCCAGCCACTCCTGAATTATATCACAGAGCAGAGCAACATCAGCAAATTCCCGGTCCCAGAACTTATCCCCAGAAATATGCCAGTACCATCCTGGACTATAGAAAGTCATAGAAACTACACAAACCTTGTTATCTCAAATGGAGTTTCCCAAACACTTCAGTCCAAACACCAGTTTATATAAAGCAATAAAACAAGTTTGTTAACTACAGAAAGATAGATGTTAAGTGATTACAAGAACAGTAATGAGGCATAAAAGTCAGAACTGATTACAAAGAAATAAAAGGCAAAATGTAGACTAATACCTAACTTAAGGTAAGTGAATTCAAAGCAAATTGTTTCTCTCACCACATGCTCTTGCAGTCTTAATGGTTGGATGCCTTTCAGCCAGGTCCCCTCCCCCAGTCCAATCCTCCTTTCCTTGTCCTTCAGGCTTTGTGGATGATGTGTGCAGGGAGAAAGGAAGAAGAGATGTTTTGGGTCCTCTGTTCTCACTTCATTTAGTTATTTGCCTCTTTGAAAATCATCTCCAGCTGAAGTTCAGGAGACAAAAAGTCTGTTTGCATGGGAACCTCCAGCTGTTCCATTGCCAAGATGTAAATTTCTCACTTGCACCCTTCTCCCTGCCAAAGACTGGCCACTTAACCAGATGGTATTCTGTTTGATTATGCTGACACCTGGTTGAGGTGTTGGCTAACCTTTTGTCTCTGGGGAACTGGTTTGAAGCTGTTTCTTCAAACTTGAAAACATGTCTTATACAGTAGAATTTTATAACTTTTATGTACAGGCTGCTATGAACATTTTACCAGGACAATAATGTTCAGTGGATTATGAGTTTTCAAGTGATACCTCTAGGGATGTAAATATCATTTTTTTAAAAAAGTAAATGTTTAAACTATTAAAATTTTACTGGTTAAATGTTTAACCATTAGGCTCTGCTGCTGCCCCACGCAACTGGGATCCCGGCACCTGGGGTGGGGGGTGGGGTAGCTGGGACTCATGATGCAGGGGGAGGGCAGCGGCAGCTGGGACCCATGGCAGAGTTTAAATGTTAACCAGAATACCTTACTCATAAGACTGATACTTATTGGTTAATGGTTAACCGGTTAATATTTTACATACCTAGATACCTTGCAAGACATACTTTGTACAAAATTTATCATAGTCTTGTAAAAAGGGCGAACATAAGGGTACAGACTGTCACAGGACCATACAGTGTTGTGTCCTTTCCCAGGGTGTCCATGCAAAGGATGCTTCAGCATCTCTGGCTAGGAGAGAGCATTGCTGGTAGCCACTTCTGGTTCACCAGTTTTTAACAAGCAAGACCTTCCCTACTTGTCACACTAGGTTAGTGTCATTGCCTGAAAATAGCTTGTAGCTCCACGTACTTCTCTGTTGAGTTCTGTTACACCTTGTGGTGAATGTAAATGATGCCCTAACCCATCTGTCCTTCCCCCGCATAGTGACATCCAGTTCCTTCCTTGGTGACTTTAGCTTTCCCCTGCTGGCTCCTCTATTTCTTGGAACTTTAGATCCTCAGTCCCTTCCCAGCTGGTTCACAAGTTAGAGATCTTGCTTGATGGTAGATAATTGTGAACTCCCAGCATGTGCAGCCCTAGAGGCCAGCTTCACCACAGGTCACCTCAGGAGCAGGGAGTAAACCGAAGTCTTAAAAGCTTCCAGAGAGCCACCAGCCACTTCCTTGCTCCCATGAGGTTGCTGCATGGACCTGCAAGAATCTGTTGGAATGCAGATAGCTATTTAGCAACTTTCCCTGCTCCATGTTCCCTTCGCAGGCAAATGAAAGGGCTAGAGGCAGCTCTGGCAGTCCTCATTCTCCCTGGCAGCAGCAGTGTTGACACTCTGAAGACACCCAGTATTCTGCAAGGATAAGAACTACCATCGGTGCTGGAACTGGAGGTGCTGCCACAGCTCCTAGCTAGAAGGGGTTTCCATTCTGTACAGGGTTTACAGTTTGGTTCAATGGCTCTCAGCACTTCCACTACACAAATTGTTCCAGAACCCCTGAGAACTACATCAGGGATGTAAATGAATCTGGAAGGCAGTGGAATGAGTATGCCAAAGCATCACCAGGAAATATATTGGACCAAGATTGTTCCTGTTACAAACTGAAAATGGTAGCAAATGTAGAGATAAGAATATTTTTGAGACTAATGCCATTCTGATTGGTTTATATGAGACGTTTCCGCGGAATGAATTTCCTCTAGTCTACATTAACCATCTAAATTGCTGAGCCATCTCTTGGCATTATAGTCAATGTGTTGTTTTAGCAAAGGCTTTCTTTCCAGCTAAGAAAATGGACTGCCTTCTCCTGGGCCATGACACTATGTGCTGTTCCTCCCTCATAAGCCCTTCTGGAGAAAGATTCTAGTGGCACTAGTGTTGCACCTGCCCACATCCATACCTTGCCTTTCGGAAAGAATATCGCAGTGACACAGACCTTTTTGCTGATGGAGTGAATTAAAGAGTCAGCATGTAGTAAAAATAATACTCAATACTTGTGTAGTGCTTTTCACCTAGGATTTGCAAGGTCTGCTAACAGTCTCACAGCACACCTGTGATGGAGGGAAGTATTTATCCTCATGGTATCAGTGGCAAAGCTAGAACATGAAGCAGTAAGCAACTTCTTGGGTCTGAGGCAGAACTGGGCATATAGTCCGGCAGTCCTGACTTGCATCTCCCCGATTTTCCCAGTGCATGTGGAGGGGTGGGGGTGGAAGGCTTGGGAAATCCCTTTCCATTCATTCTTTTAAACAATAGAATCTGTCTCACACTGAACGGAAGTGTGACTCAGCAGATAGGGCATTGTACTGTAACTCAGGATACCTAGGTTCTGGTCCTAGCTCCATCACCGGCCTTCTGAGTGAACACGGGCAACCAATGTGTGCTCTAAGAGGAAGGTGGTTTTATTATCTTTTGTGACTTCATAAGGGAAGGTTCTCTCAAGTGCTGTCACACTGGTGCTTGTGTGGGAAGAGTCATTATTGCAGTGTAGTAAAACATTTAAAATTCACAGTTCAACAAGCAAGTTTCCTTATCATAATTTTATTTGAATCATATTAAAGCAGGTTTTGCACAAGCCTAAGAATCGACACAAATATGTCCGAAATGCTGCAGAATCTCAAACTGTTTTAGTGATACCCAATCCCCATATTTAGAAAATTTGTTTGATATTTAAGTAGTTCAGTCTTTCCAATTTCTTTTTCTAGTTTTTCTCTTTAAATTACAATAATTTAATGCAAGCAAAAGATGTTTAATTCTGCTGCTTTCCTCCGAAGTTTTTAATTAGTTGATGATGCTGATTCAGATTTTGTGATCTCTGCGAAATACTGCACATAATATGCTGCTTGTTTCTTACAGCATCATACTTTCTTTCTAGAGCAAATTTAGAGAATTATTTTTAAACCCCACCAACTAGAAGCACAAAGACGAATGTCAAGAATGCTAACTCGTACTTTCTCTGAAAGCTACTTAAGATTATCTCATTTAATAAAGGCAAATTTTGTCTGCAAGTCAAATGAAAATGTAACAGATGATATTTCATTAAAATTACTGTATGAAGACTTACTGCACTTTTAAGTTATGAAACTTCTGCAAGAAACAAATTTGCTAATTGGAACTCTTAAGAAGGATTTTAAAAAAACCCACAAAAAACTCTGGTTCAGAAATAGAAAGTTCAATACCGTGGCACTTACTATTATGTGATGAGCTCCCTTTCATTATCTCTTCTTCTGGGCAAAGTGATGGCATTTTGTAAAGGGTATCTATTGCCAGACCTAGATACAAAGAAGAGGAACTTTAGAGTTTGAACTGCATGTCTGGAAAATCTGTAATAACAATTACCACAATTGAGATTTATTTCTAAGTACACTACAAAAATGTGCAAGGCTGGGAAACTGTTTTCTCCGCAGCTTCCTCTGTTAACTGCTGTGCGGACGGTGAATGGTGCATAACATCTGCTAAATTTTTTAACTGAGTTGGGCCCCAAATAAAGGAGTCGGGCTTCTCTGAGAGAGACTTTGACTTTGAGAAGTGCAAGCCAAAGAGTTGAGATCAAAAGAGAATTTGCGGTGTAACGTCTATAAAATTTGGAGTAGTTCTCATGAAAAACGTTTTATTGTTCCATTTTAGAAAGGTGCTGGCTGCATAGTAGTTTAGAGGAGTAGCTGATAAATGCCAGTGGTACACAAGCCAGTGTATAATTTATACAAAGGTCTTGCTACTCAGTGTTTAATATTTTTATTAATATTTTGCCCTTCTATTATATTGTAAGTACCCCAATTTTGAGAAAATAAGGAAAACCAAACTTTTTTTTTTTTTACAGTTCTCAAGAGTGCTCCATAGTTTACTTTTAATTAAAAGCCTATTGTACTGAGAGAGACTATCACTTCATCGAATGTGTTACTTAAATACCAAACACCCACATTTTTTTGAGGGGCCAAATTGTTTTATAAGGCTCTGTACAGGCTCTCTGTTCCAGCAGCCTAATCCCTGTATCTTGTGATACCCCCTGAGGTTGGTTCCATGTTGGTCTGGAATCTACCCACAAATTGGATTGCAGCATCAGGGCATGAATTTTTGTGGGAGTGTAGTGAGTTGACTATGTATAAATACTGGTTTTATGAATGTAGTTCTGTAGTTAATTACATAAGTAAATAATTGCGCATGCAACACTTGACCTATACAGCTGAAAGTTTGTCTATGAGAATTTCTTACATTAGTGAATTTTTCTAGTTTTAAAAATGAACATTTGTTCTGTAAGGCCAGATGCTGATTGTGATTAGAAAAGCCTAATGTAGGTGCAGTTATACTGGTATAAGATGCTTTTGCTGGTATAGTTCTATTTTGTTTGCTGACCTGATATATAATATCCGGCAGAAGCTGCATCTAGATTTGAGGATTTTTGCTAGTATAGCTTTGCAGGTAATAGCCTTGTTGGTAAAACTTTACATGTAGGATGAGGTTATGACTACACTGGAAGTTATGCAGCGCGTGTGATGGGTTACAGCACTGCAACTTACTCTGTGTCCACACTTGCAAACACAGCCACGCTGCAACCCTGGCTGCAGTGCTGGCTGTACACCTGGTCTGCTTGGGGGTGTAACGATTCCAGCGCTGGTGATGCAGCGCTGCTCATCAAGTGTGGCCAGCAAAAAGCACTTTTCTTGGCCTCCAGGGTATTAGGAGGTATCCCGCAACTCTTTTCAGCTCATATCTGCTCATCGTTCACACTCCACTGCCCCTGGCTCAAGTGACCCGCCCTTTAAATGCTCCGGGAATTTAAAAATCCCCTCCTGTTTGCTCATCAGCCAAGTGTGGAGTGCAATCATATCATCATCACTTGACCATGCCTCCACGCCCAAACGAGCCCAGCATGGAGCAATGGTGAGCTGCAGACCTCATCAGTGTTTGGGTGAGAAGCTGTGCAGTCCAGTTGCGCTCCAGCCGTAGGAATTATGATACTATGGCAGATATCTAAGTCCATGCTGGAAAGGGGCCATGAACGGAACTTGGTGCAGTGCAGGTTAAAGTAAAGAGCTGCGGAGCACCACTGCAAAGCCCATAAGGGAAACCACGCTCAGTGTGCTGCCCACACGACCTGCCATTTTTACAAGGAGCTGGATGCGATACTTGGGTGTGACCCCACTGCCAATCCGAGGACACAGATGGACAGTTCAGGGAGGGGGAGGGTGTAAGGAAACAAGAGAGGGTACTGGGTGGGGGAGACACCCACGATCCCAGGAGGCCAGCAGTCCTAGGATCTTTCAAGCCAGGATGCAGCTAGCCAGTACAGCAAGCTGAACTTGTTGGAAGAAGAAGCAGAGGGATGGTTCTCGGTAAGCAGCTTTTATTTTCTGGATGGAACTGTTTTTGAAAGGGGGGCGTTATGGCTGCCTGCATGCATCCTAAATGTGAATAGCCCATTGATGTGGTCTATCAGTGGTAATTGGCCTCTGAATCTCTTCAAAAGTTTCAGTCAGAGCGTGGGCAATGCGTTTGCGCAAGTTTATAGGGAGAGCCACTGTGGTCCTTGTTCCGGTCAGCTAAAGTGTCCGAGCCCTACTGTGCCGTGAGGGTGGGGGACATTGCTGCAGCACAGCAAGCCTGCATAGGACCAAAGAGCGAATCCACAATTGCTGTAGCAGGACCTTCCCGCTCTTCCAAGTGACCACACAGCACGAGAATACTGGCAGGATAAAATCCTGTGGAAATGTAGGGATAGTGTTCAGTGCGGTATACCCCCTAGCTGCTTCTCTTTGCTTTCCAATGCACAGAAAACCCCAGTGAGCCTTGACTCAAGCAGTTCCCCTTCCCAGGTAGCTGTGGGTGCACGATGCTCCCAGGAGTAATTCATGTGGCAATGGGGGGGTGGTTTCAGTGCACTTTCCCCTAGCTGCTATCTGCTTTCCCAATGCACAGAAACCAGTGAGTGCCCTGACTCAAGCACAGCTTCCCCTTCTAGCTGAGACTGCTCAGCGAATGACGTCATTAATCACTCATATCCCTATTACTCCCCATGTCTTCCCTGCTTGGGCCTCTTCTCATGTTGCTATGTTTTTCTGTCTATGTGATTCATGTTTGCTAAAATACTTCTAAAAACTCCTTCACTGTGTGATATAACATTGCAGCCTCTGTAATAAATGTTTATTTCTGTTTTAATGCCCTTGAATACTCCGGCCCTATCACGACTGATGAAGGCTACAGAATTGAGGGGAAACCAAGGAAAAGCAAAGAAATTTGGTGAAAGCGTTATGAATGCAGTATGCCAGAGAGAATAAGAGCTGCAGGACTGGAAGATAAAATGTATCAGCTGAGGGAAACAGAAAGCAGAGAGAAGAAATTGCTAAGAAGAAAAGCACAAAGCAGCTGATAAGCCTCTTGGCGCACAATGGACTGTATGAAGTCACTCATAGCCATGCAGGCAGAGCACTACCGGCTGTCCCCCACCATCCCAAAGCTCTCTCCCTTGTGCCCCACTGTTTGCTCAAACCCCCTTCTCAGCATCCTGGTTCTTACCACTTCCAGCCCTCCAACACTGTACGTTCACCTACAGCCCTGAGAACTACAACCCTTACCCTATGCATCACTCAACCCCATCACCATGCACATATTAATCCTGAAGTGCAGCAGGCATTGCACACACTCCAGGCAGGACATATTCAAACCTCTGACTGTCAGTTCACACCGACCCCCTGCCCTTTTCTGTACTGTATTTTTGAATAATAAGATTCTTGGCTTTATAAAACATTTTTTTTTATTATGGCAGAAAGTGAAACATGCTATACCCCAAGGAAAACCAGGCACTGCAAATCATTGTAACAGCACATTTCACTCCGTGAGGCACCAACATTACTGTTGGCTTCAGCCTCAAATTGCTCCCTTAAGGCATCTCTAATCCTTGTAGCCCTGTGCTGGGCCCTCTAGATACCTGCTCTCTGGCTGTGCAAATTCAGCCTCCAGGTGTTGAACTTCAGAGGTCCATTCCTCACTGAATGTCATTCCCTTTCCTTCGCAAATATTATGGAGGGTACCAGCGGATATAACCAGGGATGCTGCTTCCCCCAAGTCTAGCTTCCCATAAAAGTACATCCCAGCGCCCTTTTAAATGGCCAAAAGCACACTCCACAGATCTTTCTGACTGGGCTCAGCCTGTAGTTAACTGGTCCTTGATCCTGTCAAGCTTCCTGTTGTACGTTTCATAGCCATGGCATTAACGGGTAAGCAGGGTCTCCAAGGATCACAATGGGCATTTCGACGTCCTACTGTGATCTTGCAGTTTGGGAAAAGTCCGGCTGCACGCTTCCTGAACAGGCCACTGTTCCGAAAGATGCGTGCATCATGCACCTTTCAGGCCAGCCTGCATAAATGTCAAGGAAACGACCACGGTGATCCACAAGTGCTTGGCGAACCACAGAGAAATACCCCTTCCGATTAATGTACTCGGATGCCAAGTGGGGTGGTGCCAGAATAGAGATATGCTTCCATCTATTGCCCCTCCACAGTTAGGGAAACCCATTTGTGCAAAGCCATCCAGATGTCCTGCACGTTCCCCAGAGTCACGGTTCTTTCTTAGCAGGATGCGATTAATGGCCTGCAAACTTGCATCAACACGATTCCAACGGTTAACTTTCCCACTCCAAACTGGTCGCGGACCGATTGGTAGCTGTCTGGAGTTGCCATCTTCCAGATTGCAATAGCCACCCGCTTCTCCACTGACAGGGCCTCTCAATCTCGAGTTCTTGCGCCGCAGGGTGGGGGCGAGCTCCTCACACAGTCCTATGAAAGTGGCTTTTCTCATCCGAAAGTTCTGCAGCCACTGCTCGTCATCGCAGACTTCCATGACGATGTGATCCCAGCACATCAGTGCTTGTTCCGATTCCAAAGGTGGCGTTCCACGGTGCTGAGCATGTCCATTACTGCACAAGCAGTTTATTGTCAAATGGTTCAGGTGACTCGATATCATCGTTGGACTCCTCACTGTCACTTGGAGCTGAAGGAATAGCTCTACTGCCAAACGTGATGTGCTGGCGACACTCATCAGCAAAGTCTCAGCAGCTCGGGCTCATTTCCCACAGAAATCACGCTGCAGACTCACAATGGTGCCAACTGCTGAGATGTGAAGCGATGCACCACGGGGCGTTGGACCCAGGAAGCGGAATGACCTGCACCCTTCCGTCCCCTTCCCACAACCCATAGCGCCAAAATGGGATGAGGTGCTCTGTGGGATAGCTGCCCACAATGCACCACTCCCAACAGCGCTGCAAATGCTGCAAATGTGGCCACACTGCAGTGGTGTCCCTACACAGCTGTACGAACACAGCTGTAACTCCCAGCGCTGCACATCTCCAAGTATAGCCATACCCTCTGATTCTGCCACTCATATGTTCATTGAGCGCTACCATAAGCCGTGACTAGTCCCATTTATGTCAATGTTAGTGTAAGCTGTCTGTATGCTAGCCTATTTAGTATCGCTGATACTTATATTACTGTGGAGTTATAATTTTGAAAAGGTGCACAAATGCTAAAATGCGTAAAGATTTTTTTCCTATTGTAATGTCAAAATATAAAATAGCAATTTCTCTTTGCTGGACAGAAACTCTAGTTTAATGCATAATATGCTGAAAATAAATATAAATGCATTTGCTGGTGCAGGTAAAATTTTTTGTATGTTTGACTCACTTTCCCCTTTAGTATGACTAGCATTTCATACTGTGGGGTCATAGCATGACTAGTGTCTTCTGGGAACCTAGAATAGAATTTATAAGATCCTTTTTTTCCATGTGGCGGGCTGGGTGGGAGGGAAGAGCACGTTGTAACTTTAGTCATGGAAACAAAATCCACAGTGCTTTTAAACTAAATATAAACATCACTGAAAACAATTCTTCTCTTTTTAATCTGCGTCCTGAAGCAGCCCTGGAGACAGCCTTGACAAAAGAAATTTCAGTGGGGGAAAGCCTTAAGGGAGAAGTGGGGGAAAAAAATCTTTTTACAAATGTATTATTTGTTCAGTGAGAGTCCACATCTTAATGACTTGCCTTAAATAGTGCCTGAGGGTGAGCCACATTTCTCTGGTCTAACTTCACTGACTTCAGATTCACCCACGACGAGGTTTAGCCCAAGATGTTTAAGTGATTAGTTGGAAAGTCAAGACTGTTCTTTCCTTTAACTGCAGCATACAGCCAGGACAGCTTCCCTCCCTTGCTTGGACAACAGGCCCTTACTGTAACCTGGAGGAGCCTCTGTTCTGGCTGAGAATCAGATTCTGTCTTTCAGTCTGGCTGCCAAAACTGCCAGCCAGCATGGTGCCAGTTATGACACTCTTTATGAAGAAGTGGGCAGATGCTACCAATTCATTTCACATTGGTCACTGAGTCCATCAGAGCCTTGATGATGTAATCAGATACACACGAGTGGCCCCTTGCGCCCCTGGGGAGTCCTGCTCACTTCCGCGGGGCTTTGTGGCAGTGGACCTGTAAATCTATGCAGAACCCCATTCAGGTCGACGCTGGGACTGCTTACATACTTAAAGTTAAGGCCATGTTTAAATTCTTTGCTGTCTTGGGACTTGTACACGCACTTCCATTTGATCTCTTGACACCAAAAATATTGTTGCTAAAAGCGTCATAATAAAGAGCTCTGTCTCCAAGCGGAAATCTCGGCACAAGACTGATTTAGCTACAAGGACAATTGAGGAGGCGAGACACTTTCCAAAGTTTGCTTATTTCAGCCTTGGAGATACAGCCTGACAAGAGCTGGTAGGTAGAAAAATGTTGACATATCAGTGAAATGCAGGGACAACCTGTGAAAAATATGTTTTGTTTTCTGTTCAGCTATGCTTTTGATAAATCTCTATGTCCCTGAAGGGTTTTTTTTTAAATACAAATTTGTTTATTCACAACAGAGCAGATATACTTAAACTCTCCAATTCTTTCATCGGACAGAACACAGCATCATGTCTGGTATTTCTTTCTGTTCCCTTTGTGATAGGCTTTTTCAGAGGTCCAGAGAGGCCTGGGCCACTTCCTGCTTTTGAGACCCGTAGCCAAAATAAAAAAAAAAATGACGACACATGATCTAATCTTGTGCCCTCAGAACCAATGTATTTTTATTAAAATTTATGAACATTTTTAACTATTTTCTATGACAGTATATCAGTTAACAAAAAAATTGTCTTTTACCAAATCACATCTCTTATTTGTTTAAATTTGGAGATCTAAGCTGAGAGTGTGTGTCACATTTTGGTCTGATAGGGATGCGCATAAAAACAACTTTGTTAGTTTTTTTGGCATTTGATAAGTTTCACAAGTGTCTAAATTTGAGGACCCCCTTTGAGCTTGAGGCTCAGGCCAGATGGCCCTCCTGCCCCCTCCCCCCCAATCCCCTCCGATTGCCCTGATGATAGACACTTTACAATACAAGTAAAAGTTTTCAGAAGTGACTAGCAATTTCGGGTGCCTCAAGCTTGTTTTAAAGAGGCCTGATTTTCAGAAATCAGTGGCTTGGTGCTTTCTGCAGTGTGGGCTCCTTTAACACCTCAAATTGAACTGGTTGGGGAAACTTCTTGTTCCACGAACAATTTAGACAAAAATTAAGTTTTTTTCATTTTCATCTAAAATGTTATACAATTTTTTTTGAAGTTATTTTTGAAAATATTTGAAAATATTTTGATTTTTCAGCAACTTAAAATAAAAAAAATTCATCCAGTTGATAAAAAAAAAAAAAATGTTGGTGTTTCTGGCTTTTTTAAAAAAGTTACCCATTAAGTTGACATTTTGGCATTTGTTTAATGACAATTTAAACAAATTAATAGAAAATGGAACGTTTGCATTTTGACCACAAAGCCATGTTAGAAACACCATGTGAATGGTGGTAGCTGTAGCCTAGTGAATCTGGCATCCATATGTTCATTGACAGCTTTGAGTGTATATATTACATTTTATTTTTATGCAGCTTTGCTTCTAAAGACCAGACATGTTTGCCCTGAAAATCTACCACCCATAAGAATAAGCTTTAGAACATAAAGACCAGGATTATCTTTCACTGCCATGACTTCCAGCATAGCACTTTCTCTCTTTTGCAAAGTTGCAAACAGAAAGACGTCACTTGAAATGTTAATAGACTTCAGTCATAAGGCTGGTTGATTTGTTTGTTATGAAATTACAGTGTAAAAATGCCCACACATGTGCCTGTCTTGATCTGTTTAAGAATGCCCCTCCCTCAGGCTATGTTAGCGTCTGTCCCAGTTTCTGCAATGTATTCCAAATGAGAGCGAGTCAAATTTTTTTTCCCCCTCATTTTCCTCAATGCTTTGGCCAAACTAACAAACCATGGAACATAGTGGCTACCTCTGCAATAGCTCACAGTATCGTAAAAGGCACCACCAAGAGCTTGAAGTTGCTGTTGTCTTTTGGGACTTCAGATTTGAAAGCGTCTTTCAAAACAAATCCAAATTTTAAAGATAGGAACAATCTCTTGTTGAGATGCAGAATAGCAGGTTCAAGGGTGTGTCTCATACACCACACAACACTTGTGTGTATTTGGCCAGCAAACCATTGCAATGAGCCAGTTGTCACTGCTGAATCACCTAAATCCCCCAGGATCCCCCACCTTGAGAACTGTGCCAGGGAAATTCCTCTGAGGGCACGAGAACGTGTGATGTTTCCCTTCCCCCTTCCATGTGGCCTTTGGGAAAGCCGCTGTGGGGAGAAGCCCACCAAAGAGTGAAGCCAGCAGAGCAACAGCAGCTTAAATAGGGACTTGCTGATGATGCTGAAGTCACTAGAGATTTTTTTTTATTTTTATCTGGACAATCTGAAGCATCCTTGCCAATTCCACTCATAATAAGTGGAAATTGACTTGTTTTAAGCGGACTTGGCTTATACTTTCTGCGGGTTGTTTGTTGGCTTGTTTTTGGCTTGTCGCAGTTTTAAAGTAGCTTGTTGCTGCTTTTTTGTTGTTGTTTTTTTGTGTTTCCTGCCAGAGAGCTTGATTGGCTCCTGGCCCCAGGCCATGCCAATCAGATAAAAAAATGTTTGGAACTGTCATTGGCTGCTGGTGGCACAATCACTTTGGCTGTTTGCTCCAACACTTTCCTGTCTCCTCAGTTGCCCTGTCCCCTACTCCATCATCATTCTGTTTATTTTATTGCCTCCCAAATAAAGCTCACCTCAAAAAAAAAAAAAAAAAAAATTGTGGCGCTAACATGACATTTGTCACCATCATATTGTTCACTCTGCTTCTACGTTATACCTCTCTCTGCTCCCCTATGTCTGTCCTGTCTGTCTAGTGACGCTGTAAGCTCTTCAGGGCAGGGACTGTACGTTTGTACAGTGTTCAACACAATGGGGCCTTGATCTTGGTTGGTCCCTAGGTGCTACCGTAGTAAACTGATTAATAACAACAACGTATTCAGGCCAACTAGCTTTTATTTGAGTTCTTCTGCATTAACCCACAGAACTCCTACTGCCATTTTTATTCCTTCAGCTATCCCAGATTCCAAGTCTACATGTCATCAAAGAGAATATAAAATTTCCCACATTGTGCAAGTTCAGTGTACACAGATAATTGCTCTGCGATAGACATATCGGCAGATCTATCAGTGAACACAGTAATAAACCCTTCTGCTTGTTTCCGGGCCGTAGAGTTTTCCCCTAGTCTGCTAGATATACCGACATCTGTTCTAAATGACCTGTGAGTTTTCATTGGGGAAAAAAAGTTTAACGACTATAAGTAGGGGACAGATTTGGTGTTTGCCAGCAATAAGCCTAAAGCTCTGTGATCTGTATTTACCAGATGTGCAAGTATATCAAAAGGGACAGTAGAAACGTTTGTTAAAAATTATACTTAGTATAGTTGTGGCTTTCATTTTGCCAGACCCATAATGATAGATGTGAAAGAGGGCTTTAAAATAGCCTTCAGAATGAGAAGCTGGGCAAGCCTGAAGTTAAGACTTCCGTGGGACAGTTGACTCAGCCCAGTAATCTCTAGGCACTGTAGCACATGCAGCCCTCAACCAAAACAACCCATAGCAGTAGACACTGTTAAGAACAATGTCTGGTTGCACTAATAACAGAGGTTTTTTGCTAGTCGCCAGTATGGCATTTTGAGGAAAATTTTTTTTTTTTTCAAGCACAGCATTTGTGTTTTGCAGCTAACATACTACTCGTTAAAGCCCGATCCTGGCTAGCATTCAGCAGGCAGGATTCCATCCCCATTGAAGTCAGTAGATGTATTGCCATTAACTTTAGAGGGACCAGGACCTGACCATGGGAATTGAGGGTACTCCGCACCAAACAGGGTTGGTTCCTAAAACAGTGGTTGTGCGAAAAAGCCCTATTGTCATTTATACTACTTTTCAACATCTGTCTGGTACAAACTAATGTTCAGGATCTAACATAGTAGTTTTGTTTTTTTAAATTACTGCATACATTCAGTAAATATTTTTCAAACCTAGAAATTATTTCAAAACTTGAACTATATACCTAGGAAATTTCAGTTCACCTTGTTGAACATTTTAATGACTCCAGATGAGAAATGTCATTTGACTGCAGTGACTAAGGTCATCTGTTAACTAAAGTAAATTGTTTTGATTTAGACTTATGGTAATTAGAGATGTAAAGGACTGCTCAGATTATCAAATTCATCATGTAAAAATAAACTGTTTACAAATCTCCATTACAAACTCTTGATAAAGTGCTTTAAAATAAAACCATCACCACTCAAGCCAAACGAAAAGGCCCTAAGGTATGATTTGAGTTTAGTAGGACAAAATCTGAAAATTGGGCCAAAATGTTCTGGAGGTATTACTTTTTTTCAACTTTATAACTTTAACTTTTTAATTGGAGAGGGGAAACTCTTGAAAACCAAGTTCACAAACATGTCAAGTTTTATCCTCCTTTAGTTTCAGATCGCCAAGACAGGAAACACAGAAAATTATGCCGTGTGATGGAAATGCCTGCAGCGCCCTTCCCACAGCAGTATTCCAGATGATTGGAAATAATGCAATTTTTATATTTTGGGTTCTATTTATTAACCTTCTGGATTTTGAAGCCTTAATGGTGCACTCAGATCACATTCTCAAACTTTTTCTCTTCAAACATGAAGAGTAGAAATGTACCTTTTTAAAAGTTAAGTTTCTCATGCATTCACTTGGCTTGCAGCAAGGTGGCTTTAAGAAACAGATCAAGTATCATGAGACTTGTGATAAAATCATGAGAGTTGGCCCAACTATACCCAAGTTTCAGCATATTAATCCACTGCAAAGCCCCCCTCATTACTGTCACACTCCAGTGTGGCAGTTGGCAATTCTGTGGCAGTTTCAGGTAAATATTCAGTTTGCCTATTCATATATTGCAATGTCTCAGTATGCCAGTGTGCCTCAGATTCTGTAATTCTCAACTGGGAAAGCTGGCAAATTTTGTACTCATGTAGAGAAGCATTTGGAGTTTTGATGGGAGGTGATGTGGGAATAAGCAATTAGCTGGATGTTTAATCATAAAATGTTCAAGTAATGACATAAAATCAATAAACATTTAACTTATCCTTTTTAGTCTTCAAAAAACTGTTTAGATGATGGGAGCAGCTCACAGTCTTGTATTTAGCCTTATCCTATGCAAAGTTCTTAACTCTTTATACAGCTAAAGCAGTGCATCTCTCCATAGTGAGGGACAGTATCTGGTATAAGGTGCCAATTACGCATATCCCCATACGGGAAGCGGAATAAGAATAAACCGGTATAAGGCCCATTTGTACAGTATACTGGGTCCACACTAGCGTGGTGGTTCTGGTATAAATTATTTAATAAATAATACACCCCTGCTGAGGTAGCTTTACTGGTACAATTATTATTGCTGTCTCTCTGCATCTGAGGAAGGCAACTCTGCATCCATTTATACCTGTTTCCCTTTTCAAGGTTTTCTTCAAAAAATTAGGGCTACCAGGGCCGGTGCAACCATTTAGGCCGACCTAGCAGTTGCCTAGGGCACAGGATTTGGGGGGCGCCATTTTCTTCGCAGGCAACTGTGGCGGACGGAAATAGATATAGTCGCTGCTGGCATTTTAGGCGAGGGAGCTGGGGCAGGGGAGCGCGGGGAGGGCGGCCTGCAGCAAGTGGGGGGGGGGAGGACCACAGGGAAAAAAAAAGCCTCCTCACCACCTGCCCCACCTCCTCCCCAAGCACGCTGTCGCTGCTTCACTTCTCCCACCTCCCAGGCTTGCGGCGCCAATCAGCTTAGGTGCCGCAAACCTGGGAGGCGGGAGAAGTGAAGCAGCGACAGTATGCTCGGGGTGCTTGTGCACGGAGCAGGGGTGAGCTGGGGCGGGGAGGTGCCTCAGGGTGGGGGATAGGGAACTGCCGCAAGGGGGCCACCTCAGGTTGGAGGGGAGAGCTGCTGCGGAGGGGTGCCTCAGGGCGGGGGTACGGGGGGGAGGGCGCAAGGTGGAAGTTTTGCCTAAGCTGCGAAACATCCTTGCATTGGCCCTGGGGCTAACTATATGTTTTCTGAAAAAACTATAAAAAGTAAAATTTTGGAGAACAAACCTGTGGCATTTCATGGCAAATGCCACAACCAGAGTGTATGTTGGGGTCCCAATGATCATACTCATCTGTGTGGCAAAAGTGATGTCTTAATCCACTACATATATCAAACCATTATTCTGCAGGGATGGGCTTGAAGCAAAACTCTCAATTCAAATGTCATAATCGGCCACATCAAAACCTTTGATCCAAACACTTATATAACTAGAGATTTGAAATCCAAATTTGAATTCTTCCAATTTTTACAGCTTTTCCTGTTTTGGATTTATTCAGTTAGAGAGAGAGGCATGTGCTGTGAAATTTGATCTGAACATGGCTTCGTATCTGAGGTTTTGGTGGTTCTCTAGATTTTTTTGAAGAGTCAATTTTAGGACCCTGAATGCACAATGTCTCCTTTGTTTTATGGACTGTGTAGCCGCAGAATGTCAATATTGTGTTGATGGGGAATGTGTGGTATTGCCTTGGTTGAATTTACAGTCTAAGAGCTAGAAATGAATGTCTTGACTGTTTTTTCCTAATCAGCTGATATAAGCAGAATGTGTGAGAGAATGAATGAATGTATTGATTTCTCAGAATATTTAACTTGAACCATTGAAAAAAATAATTAGTTAATAAAATATCAACTGCATAGTATGAAGTACATCTACGCATACTCCTAAGTTTCCCCTTGACTTCAGAGCACTAGGGCCCCCCGGGGGGGGGCAAGTGGGGCAATTTGTCCCGGGCCCCACAGGGGCCCCCACAAGAGTTTTTCGGGGCCCCTGGAACAGGGTCCTTCACTCCGGGGGCCCCGGAAAAGTCTCGCGGGGCCTGGGCCCCTGGAACTTCTTCTGCCCCGGGTCTTCGGTGGAGGGGGGGATCCTTCCGTTCTGGGACCCACTGCCGAAGTGCCCTGAAGACCCATAGCAGGGAACCCACCGCCAAATTACTGCCGAAATGGGACCAGCTGCCTAAGTATCGGATCCCCTTCGGCTTTAATTCAGTGGCGGGGGTCGCCACCGCGGGTCTTCGGCGGCGGGGAACCCCCGCTTTGGTGGTAATTCGGCAGCGGGGGGGTCCTTCCGCTCTGGGACCCACTGCCGAAGTGCCCTGAAGACCCCAGGCCCCCTGAATCCTCTGAGCGGACCTGCAGAGCGCTTGTACAAAGGTGGCAGAGGTAAGTCCAAACAACGTTTAAAGCCAAGGGCCTACTTAGTATGATAGACTATTGTATTTAGCTCTCTGAAATTCCTTGCAAAGTGTTAACTTGTCCTTCGCCAAAGAAACTAACTTGCCCTATCTTCTGTTTTTGAAATTCCTTAAAAACAGAGGGATACAAGCGGTAGGACAGATAAGTAACAAAAAAGACTTCAGAACTGTGGACCAAGGTAAATAGTATGTTTTGTAATTAGAGATGAGCCTAAACCATCAATCTTGGATCGGAGATTTTGGAACGTTTTGAAATCGCAAGTTCTATTTATATAAGCTAGACACACACACACACACACACACAGTGCATATCTGCCAAGTATTGTATACCATGCTAATCACTCTGGAGCCAAATGTTAGCTTAATGCCCATCTCTAGTTTTATCATATTTACCTTGTATATAATGCAAAGTATAGAAAGTGTGAGAAAATACATTTGTGGCTGGAAAAGTGGGAGGCCAGAGAAAATACATTTGTGGCTTGGCTGGAAAATTATTGCGTGTTTTAGAGTCGGAGCAGGTAACATGGTGAGAATTTTCCAGGCTTTCCCAATATAAATAATTTGATTATATTGGAGGAAGGGTGCCATCCTTTTCAATAGGAAAAAGTTAATCATCTTTGTATTTTATCTGTGGATCTTAAAACAACTTTAGATGTTATAGCAGGGGTCGGCAACCTTTCAGAAGTGGTGTGCCGAGTTTTCATGTATTCACTCTAATTTAAGGTTTTGCGTGCCAGTAATATATTGTAATGTTTTTAGAAGGTCTCGTTCTATAAATCTATAATATATAACTAAACTATTGTTGTATGTAAAGTAAATAAGGTTTTTAAAATGTTTAAGAAGCTTCATTTAAAATTAAATTAAAATGTAGAGCCCCTCGGACCGGTGGCCAGGACCCGGGTAGTGTGAGTGACACTGAAAATCAGCTGGTGTGCCACATTCGGCACCCGTGCCATAGGTTGCCTACCCCTGTGTTATAGGCTAAACTCTCTGCTGAGGTAACTGGGAACAGTTCCATTGACTTCAAAGTTCCACCCACTTACATCAGTAAAAATTTGGCCCTGTATGAATGTACATTCTATTTTAGATACTGTAACAAAGATCCATGATGAAATCTGGGCAAAGAATCCTCAGTTATGAAGCATGTGATGGGATTTACATTTTTTTCTTTCTTTTTTGTGTGTGTATTCTTCAGCATTTGTACAAGCTCAAAACAATTTTGATGTCGGTAACTGGAGTCTGGCAACTATAGCCTAAAAAAAGAAGAAGAAAAAATATCGAGACTAAAACCCATTGATTCTCTCAGTTGGTATTTATACTCCCCCTTGTTTATTTGTGAACATTTGCTTAAGTTAGTTTTTTATTCATAAGAAAGTTTGTACAAAGCAACAGTATCTCGGGTAAACATTCAGATACATTAGCATGAGTATTAACATGGGAAGTATGCTCATGACTATTTAGAAAAGATTGTTTTTATTGACTCAAATGTCAAATATTGACTAGCAAGTACATTTGTAAAAAAAATTGTGACATTTTTGCAGGTAATTGGTGAGCAGAAAAAGGAGACTCTTCATGTTTATAAAATTACAATGATCCAGTCATGGCGCAGAAACTGCCATGTGACTTAAGTGACTAATCACAGGACAAAAATAATGAATTGTAAATAATAAATATTGATAGCAACCAATTCATTCTTCATTTTAAAAAGCACATGAGAGTATTAGAGGGGATTCAGAGAAGGGTCATGAGAATAATCAAGGGCATGAAAAAAAAACTTCCATGTGAAGAGAGATTGCAAAGATTGGAATTGTTTACCTTAGAAAGGGGGACAGGCTAAAAGTATAAAAATTACAAATGGTCTAAAGAAGTTAGATCAGGAACTTCTGTTTCCCTGCCTCATAACACAAGAACAAGAGACTATTCATTTCAATTCAAAGTTGGCAAATTCAATACTGATGAAAGGAAATACTTTTTCACTTTAGTAATTAGACTGTGGAACTCATTGCCACGGGAAGTCCATTGAGGCCAAGAACTTAACAAGATTCAAAAAAAGAATTGGACATTTAGATGAATATCAGGAGTTACTGATGATAAAATATTTGAAGGGTGTTGAACCCCATGGTTCAGGGCTAAAGCCAGTATCTTTATTGTAGATCAGGATGAGACATCTATCCCACATCTTCCTACTGTGGGGTTCTTACATTTTCCCATGAGCCATTTGGTGCTGGTAGCTGTCACAGACAGAATACTGAACTAGATGGATCTTGGGTCTGGTCTAGTCTGGCAAATTGCAGTGTTCTTATGATAAGTTAATGTATAACTGATTCCATTATAAGAAGATTAAAATCATGATTCATTAGGCCAACATCATTGTCTACAGTCTTGAGGCATTAGAGTTCAAGGATTGGCCTGTCTTTGAGTGCTTGGGTTGGCAAGAGATGGAAGTGTGGCCCAGCTGTGGCTCCCAGCTTGAGGAGGAAGCAGTTTATCACCATTGTACCCTGCTCTTGGTGAACTTTGGAGTGATGTAGAGTTTCACAGGGATCTGGAAGACAATGCCTCAGTACGTGCATGTTTTCATTGGATCATTTAGTTTTGGTGTGATTATATAAATGGCTATTTAGCTACTGTGGGTGGTTTAAGAAAGATATTAGGGGCTTAGTCTCAATCTAGAGAGAAAGACCATCCGAGAATGAAGGGGGCAAAGTGGACAATGATGGGGAGGAAATGGGAAAGGTGCTGTGAAGCTCTGTCAGAAGATTGAATGTATGACCTGAGAGAACAGTGTGTTCTAGGAGTTAGTGGATTCTGGGATTCTTAAGCAGGGCCATCCTTAGCCATAGGCAGAACAGGCAGCTGCCTAGGGCACCACTCTGCAAGCCCGGACAGGTGGGAAGCAGTGGAGCATGTAAGAGCAGGGCTTCTGGGTCCTAGAGAGAGCTGAATGCAGCACAGTCTGAGGGCGGAGGGGGGGGGATTGGCTGCTGGGTGTCTGTTACAGCTGTCCCCCTGCTGCATTCCTTTTTCCCCTTTCCTTTCTGTTTGTCCTGTGTGGCCGCCCCTCCCGGCTATTGTGCTAACTAAAGTCACAGCACTATTCATAGGAATGGCTTGTACAGACTAATTGGAGCCATTGCTCTGCTTAGGGAGGGGGCTTCTTGCTTCTTTGTTTGGCTCCTTTGTTCAGACCCGGGCTCGCGTGCGGGGGCGCGCTGCCCAGAAATGTAAGACCTGAAGTGGCCCAATATAAGCATATAAGTCATACTGTGGCTCAGAAACATGCCCAGGCATGCCTATGCTCACCTGCAGCCTTCCCTGCTTCTCTTCTCCCTGTATCAAGAGGAGCCGATCAAAAGTACTGGTGGGAAACTGCTGAGTTTGCCTTTAAAGCTGGACATTTTCTGATCAGACCTCGGAGAAAGTCCTTGCTTGCCACCTGGTCTGATCAGCTAGGGGTCTTTGGGGGCCCTCTCCCCGCTCTCGTTGTTTTGAGCGTACCCCGTTTTAAACTCCCCTCCCACAAACAACGAATTTGTGTGGAGATCTCCTGATTATGTAAGCGAATCAAGTCTCTCTCCATCCTCCGATGCTACTGCTGTTCCTGTCTCTGTGCTTGCTGCTGTCCGTGGGATTGGTAAGAATCCGCTTGCAAACCCCTGTCCTAGCTGCTGCCCTTGTTTCTCCAGCAGACAGACCCAAGCTAACTCTGGTCTGTATCTGTAATCTGTTTCTGCTCCGCAGCGCCTTTTCTGCTAAAAATAAGCCTGTGCCGCTGCTAAGCTGTGCCTTCCTGGACTGTATCCTGGGCTGCCGGCTTGCAGCTGCCCCACTGCTGCAGCCACCACTAGTTAACCCTCCCCCTCCCCCCCCCCCCCCGGGGCTTGTAACCTGGGCACACACCACTCTGCCTCTGGAACTGCTCCCCTCCGATCAAAGAATCGGCATAGTGTAAGGTGCACCTATTAGATCAGGATCTTAGTCTAGATAAGTTGTTAATTCATTTTGCATAGCTGTGGTTAAGGTTAGGTTAGAGAATTGTTTGTATTGTGCCTGTAAGTTAGGTTAAAAAATTGTCGCATTGTGTTCTGTTACTTGCTAATTGTGTAGTCTTGGTTAAGTTAGATCATAAATAAGATTTTGCTGTGTTCTGTTAATTGTGGGTAAGTCTGTCTTCCTGCTGCCCTAATCGCCGCCCGAGCTTGCCCGTGTCTCCCCCCGAGCTCCCAGTCACTCATTGCAGTCTCTCTGCTGTTTAAACTTGCAGCCTGTCTGCTTTGTGTCTCCCTGATTTAAATCTCCCTCCGCAGCGCCTCTGCCTTGGTCTCTGCTCCACCAACTGCTCCTCTTCCCCATCCCCAACCTCATTCCTTACCACTGCCTTTCTCTCTCTCTCTCTTTTTTAATCCTCACCACAATGTTCACCCCGCTCCTACTGCTGCCAAACTCTCAATATATTACTTAAGTCTAGCATAAAACCCCATTGGTTACTCCTTTTCTCTCTGACACCTCACATTTACATTACACCACTGTGACACATTTTTACCTAGAGTTGTGGTTATTTAACACATTTTCCCATACTGTTAGTGGTTATATGCTGCTGTTGACACACCCTTTACATGAAATTGTTAGCTACCTGTTACTTTATACTTCAGTGTTAATTGGTTACCAACTGTATTTACCCCCACTGTATTGTACCCCACTATTGAACCCCCTTACTATTTTATAAGAAACCCCTCCCCAATTGTCTACCTTAACAAACCCCATACCCTCACTATTGAATTTTCCCTGTTTTGCATTTTCTTAGAGAGAGTTTATTTGCCCCCATCAGGGCAGTAGTTGTCCCCAGATCCCCTACCTGCTGGCAGGGTCACTGGGATCTCTGGGAAGGAACTCACCTGTGAGTGTGACTTTCCCCCAGCGTGAGTGAGGCAGGCTCGGCAGCTTCTGCGTATCCTTATTGTCCCCATAACATCCATTCTTCTCCCCCCTACCCTCTGTCAGGGCTGGTTGGTGAGGTGCTGCGGAGGGAGGGGAGGTGGCTGCCTGCGGAATGACAGTTGAAAGTAACCACTCCTTGCAGCAGCCAGGATTGGAATGGTCACAGAGGCTGGGCTGGGCTGGGGGTAGCCAGATAGCATGTCTGAAAAATCAGGACAGGGAGTTGGGGTAGGTGAGCAGATGTCCCACTTTATAGGGACAGTCTCAATTTTTGGGTCTTTTCTTATATAGGCTCCTATTGCCCTCCACCTCCCGTCCTGATTTTTCACACTTGCTGTCTGGCCACCCTAGTGGGGTAATTGATGCCTATATAAGACAAAGCCCCAATAATCAGGCTGACCCTATAAAATCAGGACATCTGGATCTGGTCACCCTGCTGGGGAGCACATCTCTCCTCTGGGCTGGCAGTGATCCATCTCATCCGGGGGGAGTTGCACAAGGCAGATGGATGAGCTGCTGTGGCTCCATGGGTGTCCCGTCCCTGAAATCAGATGCTGTGCTAACTTCACCATGATCCATTGGGGTGGCAGTGGTGCCACTGGCGTGTGATAGGACCTGAGGGTTTGCTGCTGCTGTTGTCACTCTGCACCCCAAGAGGTGGATTTTGGGGTCCTGCAGTTTTCCACCTATCTTCTCCTCTACTGCAGCTGTTGGACCAGGAGGCTGGGGAGTGAGCCAGCATGAAAGCAGTACTATGTGCCATTTAGATTGTCATTTAACAAATTGTTTCGCAAATGTTGCTAACAATCCTGAATTCATTTCAATTTTAAAAAAAAAAATCATTCTTAGCCAAAACAGAAAATTAAGTTGTTGACAATTATTTGTAACAAGTTTTTGATATGGGGAAAGGAGTGGGTCAATTTCCATCAGAGAAACAAAAATGTTGACTGACTTTCCTATAGCCCTGTTACTGCTAAATAGAGCCCCCAACAACTGTGATATGCTCATCTCCTTATTAGTGTATAGCGCAGGAGTCGGCAACCTACGGCACGTGTGCCAAAGGTGGCAAGTGAGCTGATTTTTGATGGCACGCAACGGTGGGCTGAGCGGCTCAGCTGCCGCTGCTCTGGGGTCCCAGCAGCGCCAGGCATCCACGGGCACCACGTTGGGACCCCTGAACTAGAGAGCTCCTGAAGCACAGAGTCATATTGATTTAAATGGACTTGAACTGTATGAAGAATTGAGTACACTGTCATCATGTTGCCACATTGCAAAATCGATGATGGGACTTTGTACAGTTTTCATGTCAGCAACTTATTGATACATATCCTAATGTGTACATTTCCACTCATATTCTACTGCAATTCCTGTAACAGTAGCATCAGGAGAATGGGTTTCTCAAAACTAAGGCTCATTAAAAACTATCTCCGCTCTGAAGGAGTCAGGAACACTTGACTGTCTTGCTATTCTTGCAATCAAACATGACACTTTGTCTGTGTCATACGATGACGTTATTACTGATTTTGCAGCCCAAAAGCCAGAAAGATTGCTTTTAATTAAAAACAAATCCTTGTTTCAATACCTTTCATAGAAATTTCCAATAAACGTTGACAGATTAAAAACGTTTTATTATTTGCATCATTCTGTCAAATCAGAATTTTTTCTATAGTGCTACTTCTTTTAGTGCTAGTCCATCAGCATTACAGTGGCTTACCGTTAACTGGTTTTAATAACAGCAGTGGCAACTTTCATGGTGTGTAAGCTTATGTTTGTGTTGCTAAGAGCAAGACAGGCACAGGGGCACCAGTTTAATAATCCCGCCTAGGGCACCATAAATCCTAAGGACGGCCCTGTTCTTAAGATCCCACAATACTGCACAAGAGTCCTCCAAAATGTTTTAATTTGGTGCTCAGATGAATCTTCATCCTCTGGGGATAGAGTGAAAGGACAGAAGGGTCTCAGCTTGAAAAGCTGCTTTAGTGACTCGGAAACAATGACAGCGGGGCCCTAACACAGGCTAGGTGGAGTAAATGTTCGGCACTAATAAGTATTTGGGGGGGGGCGGGAATGTTCCTGCTGAAGAGACATGGTTCCATGCTTTGTGATGAACATGTAAGTTTGGGAGAAGAGAAGGAGATGTGAGATGTCCTAAACCAATTGTTCACTAGTTCTGGTCTAACCATGATCTTTCCAGTAAACTAATCTGCAGTCCTAGGAAATTCCTTGCTGTTAGTCTGCACACTTACCTCTTCTTTCTTTAATACTTCCCGCATGTCATATCTTAACTTAACTTTCCTTAAACATGCATCTTTTTCTTTATATCTACAGCATCCTTTATCTGTACCTTTCACTTCCTCATATTGTATGGTCAGGTCTGCTCCGAGCACTTATTTTGGTGTCTCTGAGATGACTTATTCTGCTATGCAGTAGTAATCTCATTCATTCAGACTAACAATCTGATTTAAATCTACCTATCCCAATATTATGATCTGAGCCTGCTACCCACAGGTGTAATTTTCTTTTGCTTGTTTCCCTTTGACAAATTCACTTACAATTAAAACCACGTTAGATTAAATTCCTGTTCCTCTGTCTGCACTTACCTCGTATATAGAACAAAAATGCTCTTTAATTTCCTGATTCAGGGTGTTATAGATGACCATTTTTCCTCTGCTAGTAGTGGGTGTTACAAATTGCAATTTGGTTCTAGCTACAGTACATATTGTAATATAAGGCCAATGTCTTCCATCATCATTTTCATCACCTATTTGTTTGCTTGCCAAAGGCACAGAATCTAACACACCGCTTAAAAAAAGTCTTGGGAGAAATTTGAAACATAGGCAGTTTATTTTTTCGGTCTTGTATTAAGATATATTTCCAAATTGTTTCCATTACGTTACTGCCTTGCCAGCATTTATTTTATTTGACTTTAAAGCTTATTTATTCTCCTTTCTTGAGCACCAGAGTAATGTATTGAATACAGTTATATGATGTCTTTTTTGAGGCCTGGAACTCATGATGGCTCAACAGATTTGAAACTAAGCCCTTTTTATATAACTACTAAAAATAGCCCAAAGTAATTTTTAAAAAATCAATTACTTGTTAAATGTTGAAGTTTTTGTTTCTGCACCTTTCACTCTTTATCTGCCAGCCTCTTAAAAAAAACTACGTGCACTTTCTTTAAGAAGTTAATAGTAAATTAAAAAAAAAAAAATACAACCATGAGACTTTTTGGATCTAGAACAGGGGTGGGCAAACTTTTTGGACACAGGGCCACATCTGGGTATAGAAATTGTATGGCGGGCCATGAATGCTCACAAAATTGGGGATTGGGATGCAGGAAGGAGTGAGGACTCTGGGGTGGGGCCAGAAATGAGGAGTTCAGGGTGTGGGAGGGGTTCTGTACTGGTGCAGGGGGTTGGGGTGTGTGTGGGAGGATGAGCACTCCAGCTGGGGGTGTGGGCTCTTGGTTTGGGCTGGGGTTGAGGGTGCAGGAGGGTGCTCTGAGCTGGGACTGAGGGGCTCAGAGGACAGGATCAGGGCTATGGCAGGGGGTTGTGGCACAGGAGGTGGTCGGAGTGCAGGGTCCTGGTTGCGCTTATCTCAAGCAGCTTCTGGAAGCAATGGCATGTCCCTCCTCCAGCTCCTATGCGGAGGTGCAGCCAGGAGGGTCTGCATGCTGCCCCGTCTGCAGGCGCTGCCCCGTCTGCAGGCACTGCCCCTGCAGCTCCCATTGGCTGCGGTTCCTGGCCAATGGGAGCTGCACAGCTGGTGTTTGGGGCGGTGGCAGCATATGGAGCCCCCTGGCTGCCCTATGCATAGTAGCTGGTGAGGAAACATGCTGTTGTTTCTGGGAGCCGCACAGAGCCACAGCACACACAGAGTGGGGCAAGCTCCGGATCCCGCTTCCCAGCAGGAGCTCGAGGGCCAGATTAAAATGTCTGAAGGGCCAGATGTGGTCCCCAAACCATAGTTTGCCCACCCTGATCTAGAAGATGTAGAAGAGACACTAAAAAGTGTCTCTCCAGGGGAGGGTGGTGGTGGTGTCCTTTCTTTGCTCTTTACTTTGCCTTTAATAAACCACCATGTCATGTGTTTAATTATTTGCAGAGGTGTGGTGTCATGCAGGGAGCAAAACATAATGAACCAGTTTGTTGCTGTTTAACTATAAAACTGGCTGTTAGCTTTGTAGCCTTTACAACACCCTTTGGAAATTATTCAACTGATTAGATATTTCATATTTGAAATACGAGTTTGTTCATAATTGAAATGTATTGTACAAAGGTTTCTTTGTAAAGTATATTTCTTGCTTGTTCTGGCTCTCCAGAGAGAGCACAAATAGGTATCAATATGTCTGAGGTGACATTTATTTTCATGAAATACAAACCTGGCAATGCTGATAAAATTAAGGATGTGTTGTTTTTCCAGATTTTAAAAAAATCCCACAGCATCATTATTTTATTTAGTGGATTTTGTGACTCGGTAGAATTAATTCGCTCTAGAGTGAAACTTGGTGTATTGATAATCTTTATGGAATAGCTTCCCCTACCCCCTTCCCATACACATTTACAAAATATAAATATTGAGTTGTTGGTTTTGTTTGCTCATTTTTGGGGGTTTTTTTTGTTAGACTGTCAAGAGAATAACATTTTGACTAGCTGTTCTGTCCCTCTCCTCACCCCAGACTGTTTGTTTCCTCTGGCTAAGAAACAAAATATAACCAAGATTGGAAATGTGGTACGCAGTAATTATCAATATTAACATGTGTCAGAAGGGAGTGTGAGAACCACCTACCCAAGACATGCATTTTATTTATATGTCAATAAATAACAGTAATACTTAGTACTTATCAAATGCTTTATTAGGATTCTTATATTACTAAACCTTCCCAAAACACATATATAATGATCAAGACAGATCACACTTAAAGAGCAGTCTAGATTGTTTGGTAAGTTGGCACAAACGTACGTGTGTTACAATAAAGCCAAATGCAAGGTTGCACCTCTAAGAACAAAGAATATAGGTCATACTTATGGGATAGGGAACTATATCTTTATATATAGTGTCTCTCTGAAAAGAACACGGTCATGGTGGATAACCAACTAACATGAGCTCCCAGTGAAATCCTGTTGCTGAGAAGTGAAACACAGTTCTTGGATGTAAAAGCAAGGGAACAGGGAGTGGGAGTAGAAGTGGGGAAGTGGTATTATCTTTGTCTGCAGCATTAATGAGACCATTACTGAAATGGTGTGTTTGGTGTCCAAACTTCAGAAAGGATACTGATAAATTGGGGAGGGTTCAGAGAAGAGCCATAGGAATAATCTGAGAACTGGGAAACCTGCCTTATAATGGGGGACCGAAGAAGACTGATAAACTTCTTTTTAAAAAGATAAATATAACAGGCAACTTGGTTATAGTCTGCAAGTACCAGCATGGAGAGAAGATGTTTCATGGATGAGGGCTCTTCGATTTAGCAGACAAAGCCATAAGATCTGTTCTAGTCTATTGTTTTTTATATTGTCTTCATCGCTGTAGTATCTCATCACCTCCCAGAAGTATGTTAAGCGTCTTGACTAACACTAGTTATGTTTGATACTCTTGATCTTCTTTCTCTTTTTCTCTCCAATGGGAAGGAGTCCAGTCTTGTATCTGACTCCTAATGAGCTCTAAAGGTAGATCTGATGAAACGAAAAAGGCACAAAACATTACAGAAAATTCCATGGGCAGCCAGCACTGACAACAGATGCTGCCATTTGAAAAGTGTCCTAAATTATGATGCATCTTCTTTGCATGAGAATTTATAAATTAATTGATCAATGTACTTTGTAGTGAGACGAAGACAGAGTTGATAGATTTGGCTAATTGGATCCTTTTTATGTACCTAGTTTTTGTTTAGATATAAGGAAGCTGGTGCTGACGAGATATGGAACTGGAGATTTTACTCAAAGTAAATCTGGACATTGACAGATTCCCAAAGAAAATGCACCAATAGAGAGTGTGTCATGGTATAATTCCCCACCCTGAACCTTAGCGTCCAAAAGATGGGGTACCAGCATGAATTCCCCTAAGCTCAATTACCAGCTTAGTACTTGTAGCACTGCCACTAACCAGGAATTCCAGTGCCTGGTACACTCTGGTCCCCCCAAAACCTTGCCCTGGGAACCCCAAGACCCAGATCCTCTGGATCTTAATACAAAGAAAGTAAACCCTTTCCCCCACCGTTGCTTCTCCCAGGCTTCCCCTCCCTGGGTTACCCTGGAAGATCACTGTGATTCAAACTCTTGAATCATAAAACAGAGAGGGAAAATTCACCCTTCCCCCCGCCTTCTTTTCCCCTCCTGACTCTCCCTGAGAGAAGAAAGTTAATCCAACCGAGATGAGAGAATTAACCTTTCTTCCCCTCTCCCTCCTTTCTCCGCCACTAAGTCCTGGTGACAGACCCAATCCCCTGGGGTCTCACCAGAATAAAAAAACGATCAGGTTCTTAAACAGAAAAACTTTAATTTAAAGAGAGAAAAAACAGTAAAATTATCTTTGTAAATTTAAGATGGATTAGGTACAGGGGTTTCAGCTGTAGACACTGGATTACCCTCCCAGCCTAAGATAACAGCAAATAAAATGCTTTCAGCAAAATACAAATTTGAACTCTCCGCCAAATATACAGTTGAGCTTGTCCAGCAAATGCACATTTGCAATAAAGAAAACAAACATAAGCCTAACTCGCCGTATCTTACTAGTACTACTATTTTAGAACTTATAAGAGCCTGTGTCGGAGAGACTGAGAGAAACCTGTTGCACGTTTGGTCACTCTCAGAAACCCAGGAGAATAACCAAATTCTAACAGCACACCCAGAAACTTCCCTCCCTCAAGATTTGAAAGTATCCTGTCCCCTGATTGGTCCTCTGGTCAGGTGACAGCCAGGCTTACTGAACTTGTTAACCCTTTACAGTCAAAAGAGATATAAAGTACTTCTGTTCTATTAACTCCTACTATCTGTTTATGACAGAGTGCTTATAAATATTTCTCTTGATGCAACTCAGAATGTATTGAAGAAAACAAACCTTTAATCTCACCTGTCCTTGGCTCTTTTCAGTTTTGCCTGAAGTTGAAATAGCACACTTATGAGTATATGAAGCTAATTTTACAGCACTTTGTGCTGTGTGATATGTAGAAGAAAGAATAATCTTCTTGCCTAGATTTTAATGAGGTTCTTTAGGGCAGCTTCTTTATTTCAGTCAAGGGTAATTAAACTCTCTAACCCAATGGTCCCCAAACTTTTGAGGGTCACAACCCCCCTTACCACTGTCTGCACCTCTCCCTTCCCTCAAACCTGGGGCTGGGAGTGGGCCCGGGCCTGGGGGTGGGTGGGGGGAGTGGACAGGGATAATGGGGCCAAGGCTGGGGGTGGCCGGGGAGAACGGAGCCATAGCTGGGCCATGGTGGGGGCTGGTAAGGACCCCCAGCCAGGTATGGAGCTGCACTGAGGCTGGAGATGGGGCCAGGTGTGGGGCCCAGAGCCGGAGGTGTGGCTCCATACCTGAAGGTGAGGCCGGGCTGGGTAGGCGCTCCCTCCCTGCCCCTCGTGCGGCTGGCCTAGGCCTGCCATGCCCCTCCCCCCCAATGTTTCTCTGTGCTCCCCTAGGGGGGTGCACCCCACACTTTGGGGACCTCTGCTCTAACCATAATGGATACCAATTATACTTTTTGGTAAATGGGATAATAATTTGATCCTGGGCGTATATAGGTGAGAGTTAATCATTTTATATACATGTCGGAACTACAAACGCTTATATGAAATCGAAAAAGACCATAAGAACAAGTAGTAGTTGTGCGAAGAATTCTTGGATGTTCTGAAAGTGCTTATTGACTTTCCTTTAAACTTGACGGCCGTTTTACCTTCTCTGAGCTCAAAAAGAGAGAACAGATACCTCTCTAGATTCTGGCAAGTTTTGAAGCTTTCTCTGTCAGTGAAAGCAAGTTTTCAGACATTGTTGATTTTTCTTGAACAGAGAATGAATTCCCTTCTGGCCTTGGATACTTCCACTGCTTTTATGTTTCAAACTGGATATAGAGAACTCTTTGGGTGCCACTAACATATGAATATGTGGACACTCCACATATTGTCTCTGCCCCAATGAGTAGTTTCTTTGTACATGTAGGGCTCTCAGACTTGGAATAAAGAAGATGATAGACACTGACCTATCAGCATAGATAGTCTCTGGGTGAGAACATTATGAATAATTTCAAACATGTGCAATATGTTTAAGTGCTTCATATTTGTTTGGCATCTTCATTAAGGATCCTGAAGTCCTTATTCCATTTGAAGCTGATGCGAGCTTTATGTGAATGAGCACAGCAGCATAAGCTCTCTGATGCTGCACATTTTGGCTGCCCTTAGGTTTTCTTGCAAAGCAGTGTTTTCATTTCTCTGTGGTTTGTTTTTCACTTTCTCTTGAAGTGGTTGGGAATACATCTGCACTGGTGAGGTAGCCAGAAGTGTTTGTGTGTGTTTGTACTGGAAGGTGAACCGCATAACCCTAGCAACCAGAGTAGTGGTGGGAACAGCAGAAAGGATATTTAACAAGTAAGACCAAATACCTCCTTTATATGTAACAGCCAGAGACATTCTGGGAATGTCAGTAACTGATAAGAGTCACCCTAACTGATGATCGAAATAATTGCAATTTGAAATTGTCTCTTGTCGTTTATCTTTCATGAAGTAATATTTTTTTCTTCTAGTCTGAGCAAGGTGTTCAGCTGTGAGCACTGGAATAGAGGTTTAAAAAACAAGTCTCTTGAACTGATTATATTTAAGAAAAGCGTTAGGACGGTAACACAGGTTTTCATTTGGGAAGCATGGCAGAACTTGTTTTAAATAATCCCTGTGGTAAAGTGTTTTGAGAAAAATATGCACATACTGGACCAGATTAATGGCTGGTGTAGCTCACTGATGTCAGTAAGATTGTATCAGGGATGAATTCCATGTGTTTCTCTTTGTCTGTTGGCAAGTGTCTGTTTCACTCACCTTCTGTGTTATACATGTGGACCCATCTATTCTTATGGAGTGATTTTCCCTGTCTTCTTTCCTTATCTTTGTGAGTAAGAGAAAATGGTTTATTCTATTCGGTGTGGTGTTTATATATTAGCTAGGGGTGACTGTCTGAACAACCTCATTAGTTAATGAAAGATTCCCAGGATCCTTGACTGCTTCACCACTCTGTGGGATTATTCAAGCTGTTTTTTCTCAGTGTTCCCTGACTGTCTGGCTTTTCCTATGTTTGATTTTTTTTGGTAGGATTTTACCTCCTTTGGAAAGAAGTAAATTAAAAAGAAAGAAACTGTTCTATTCATCAACAAGTATCTGTTCCAGTTACTTTCCAATACATCATTCTTTCATATGCAGCCTAGTTAGATGCTACCCACTCTATTTCAAAAGTCAGCAATTCATCCTTTTGGTGTGTGAGTATTACTTTTGTCCTTCCTCTTATTTTATTTGTACTAGAAACATCAAGCAAGCAGATGACATTTCATATGTACAAGACAAGCATGGTCACTATCTTGGTACTCAAAATGGTTTGGGATGCTTGTCCCAAAAATGTGTGCCTTGTATTCCCCTTTTCCTCTGCTTTCTGATATCCCTACGTCTTTTCCTCTCTCTGTGGTGTGTTGTCTTTTCTTGCCTTGTTCTTTGTCTGCTGTAAATTCCTTGGAGTGCAGAGTCTTTGTCTTTCTTCCTGTCATTTGAATGCCGTACATAGCAATGGTGCTATGTAAATAATAATAAAAACCACTCTGTTTCTGGAGCAGGGGAAGAACACTTCCAGTTTTCTTTATCTCAGTAGTTTCACTTCCTCAAACCCAGATGACGCACCGTCTGGGGAGGGTGACCAGTCTGTTCTGTTCAATTCAATTCAAGCTATCTTTGTTTTGAATTACCACTTTGCAGGGATAAGTAGTTAGGGAAACAATATCTTGTCATATAGTCTCCAGCTGTTTTTTACCTCTCAAAATTTCCTAGCCTGTGGCCTGCTTAGTTTGACAGCAGATGTTCTTTGAGAGGTGGCAAGAGGATGTTTGGGGCAGTCTTTTTGTTCTCTTTGGATTACAAAAAGCAGTGATATTTCCTTTTTTTGCTTCACTGGACTTTATTTTTTTTAAATTTGACCCTGCTCCTACCCCCAGAGCAATTCCTGTTGTGGTAGCAGTGGTGGGAGCTCTACTGTATGGTTGCCTGTGTTTTAACCACCTTGTCATCCAACCCCACTTAGAGCAGGGCAAGATGACCCTAGTTAAAACACCTAGTGACCACCTGGGCGCTATCTAGACTAGGATTCTCACTGTTGCTGCTATTAGTTGAGCTGTATTGATGGTAGCTTTGGTGCGGATCTCTCAGAACAATAGTTCAGTATAGACAAAGTCTTTGTTCAGAAGAAAAACTTAAGTGGGAAATGTATTTAGCTGAAAATTGTGAGATTGCTTTGCCCTGATGAAGCAAACTGGTTCCATTTTTTATATTGTGGTAGGTAGTGCCTAGGTGCCCCAACCCCATTGTTTGCTAAGCATTGTACAGACATGCGGCAGGCAGTCCCTGCCCTAGAGAGCTTACATTCTAAGTATAAGACAAGAAACAGGTATTTGGGGGGTGGGGGGGGAGAACAAGATAACAATGAGATGATGGTTCTGCTCCTTACCAAAGCTATGGGCAGCATCTTGGCTTTTTTATGTTCTCACTCCCTCCACGACGATTTTTTTTATAGGTGGCCTGTTCCTGAGCAGTGGTGAGCACGTTCTAGTCCCATTAAAATAAATGGCAGTTTAGGGTACTTGGCACTTTGCAGTATAGGGGCCTTAGTCCACAGCACAATAGGGAACCAGGGTTTTGTCTAGAGCAGAAGAAGTTCTGAGGGTTCTCTTTAAGCTCTCTGCCTTAGAGGACTCAAGAGAAATTTAAAGATGACGGTGCCCATTCTCTATTCGTGAAGATTCTTATACTACTATACTAAGGGCAAGAATTCCTTAATTGTCTAGGCCAGGGGTCTCAAACATGTGGCCTGCAAAGTTATTTGCTGTGACCTGCCAAGCTCCCCGTGCCGCCCCCCCCCCCCCGAGTTATTTCCTGCTATAGCCAAACTCTCCTCTGCCTACCTCCAGGTGCTTCCAGCATTTAGCACTTTCGGGGGGAGGGGGGGCGGGGAGAGCAGGGAGCCACGCGCTCAGGGGAGGAGGCGAAGAGGTGGAGCAGGAGTGGGGATTTGGGGAAGGGTTTGGAATGGGGGCAGGGAAGGGGTGGGAGGAGGCGGGGCAGAGTGGGGCCTCATGGCAGGGGTGGAGTGGGGGGCGGAGGGCTTTTGTACCTTTATATGAAAAGGTGTTATTGATCTGGCCCTTGGACTAATGTACTAGTCCTCATGTGGCCCTCGTGGTGATTTGAGTTTGAGATCCCTGATCTAGGCGATCTTCAAAGGAAGAAGGAATTGTGTTTTTTTTTTCTCCCTTATCAAACATGTAGGCAGCTGAGCCATAGATATTTTAAGGAAGATTTGCTATATATTATGGCAGGCAATATATTGTTTGATCTTTATTGCTTACGTACCTTATGCCAAAAATCTGCAGCTATAATTCTTCCATTTGGTTAGACCTTTTTTTGTTTAGCTCATCCACTTGTTACTTTTTCCCTTTCAAAAATTACTGCAGCTTCTCGAACTTCCGTAACTAGGTTAAAAAAAATGTATGTCATTATGTAAGTTGAGTAGTCTTTATTCCATCATTCCAAGGGTATCCTTAAGGTTCAGATCCACTTTTTGCTATTGTGCTGCAAGAAGAGCTTTGATGGAAAAATGATGCTCACAGGCCTTTTTCATTGTAGCCTTTCAGCAGAGATAGCTTGGTGGTCTGCAATAAAAGTTACCTAGCAGGTGGTGTATACTCATAGATGACAATTGTGTAGGGAAACTTTAGAATTGTTTTGCCTTTTAGGGATCTGCATTCTATAATTTACACCAAAGATGAGATGAACAACTTTCCTTATTGCTTATATTGGAGCTGAATGTTGCCTACGATGCTGGAAATATCTGACCTTTGTTAAGAAGACAAAGTGGCAGGGCATGCAAAAGATTAGAATGATTCTCCCTGTCTGATTTTTGTTTAGCCTTGTGCTGTATCTATGTTTATAGCAGAAGTGTTGTCTCACACAGACTGTGTACCAGATGTAAGCCACAACAATCTAGAGTATCCCTGTGACTCATATCTTCATTGTGCTAGAACAGAAACTACATGCTAAAGCACGTGCTTAACTTTAAGCGTGTAGATACATTGCCTTTGCTGGAACTACTGATGTCCTTAAAGTTAAGCACATGCAAGTGTTTTGCCCTTGTGATGTTTAGGTTCAGCCCATGTGTGTATAAACTCCCTTTCAGCACAGTGGCTGCCACCTTGGGAAAGACAACAGCATTTTTAAAAGGTGAACTTAGTGCTTCTGAAGGGATCCAGATTGACACCCCAAAAACTTGAGTCTTCCAGCCATAAAAGATGTGTCTACACTGGAACAGAAGGTGTAATTCCCAGATTAGGTAGGTATACATGCTCTAGCTCTGATTGAACTAGTGCACTAAAAATAGTATGGCTGCAGCGGCACACGGGGACAGTCCATCTCAGGCCGTAGCTATATATTTGGTGGCTAGCTGTGCAACTGTGGTTACTTGACTATTTGTAGCACAGTAGCTTGATCAAAGCTAGCATGTGTGCATCTACCCAAGCTGGAAATTATACCTCTAGCTGCAGTGTAGACACACCCAAAAAAGAGGTAAGCCAAGGCATGGGAAGCAGCAGCTCAAACTTTCTCACACCAGTGCGATACAGACTTGGCTTGGAATGGGACCAGGCCTAACGGCAAAATGGTAGTTCAGTTTTCATGGTCATTCAACCCTTGGCCTCTCCTCTGAGACTGTCAACAAGGATAATAACCATGTTGGTGGTTTTTGTGATGTGGCTGAGTATACAATAAAAACTGAACTGACATCACCACCTATTGTCACATAGGACACGAGACAACTTTCAGACAGTAATAACATTTTGCACTGCTGGCCTGGGCTGGAATTCAAGCCCCTTATTCCAGTGGCTCTCAACCTTTCTAGACTACTGTACCCCTTTCAGAAGTCTGATTTCTCTTGTGCACCACCAAATTTCACCTCACTTAAAAACTACTTGCTTTTTACACAATCAGACATAAAAATACAGAAGTGTCACAGCAACTATTACTGAAAAATTGCATACTTTCTAATTTTTACCATATAATTATAAAATAAATCAATTGAAATATAAATATTGTACTTATATTTCAGTGTATAGTATATAGAGCAGTATAAACAAGTCATTGTCTGTATGAAATTTTAATTTGTACTGATTTCGCTAGTGATTTTTATGTAGCCTGTTGCAAACTAGGCAGATATTTAGATGAGTTGATATAGCCCTGGAAGACCTCTGCGTACCCCCAGGAATACGCATACATCTGTTTGAGAACTACTGCTTTATTTGATGATGGGCCCCTTGTTGATCCAGTCACCCAGCAACTTCACTGTTATCCATACAGAATATGCTTCAAAGTACAGTAACTCCTCACTTAAAGTCGTCCCGGTTAAAGTTGTTTCATTGTTACGTTGCTGATCAATTAGGGAACATGCTCGTTTAAAGTTGTGTAATGCTCCCTTCCGAGGTTGTTTGGCAGCCACCTGCTTTGTCCACTGCTTGCAGGAAGAGCAGCCCGTTGCAGCTAGCTGGTGGGTGCTTGGAACCAGGGTGGACCGGCAGCCTCCCTATCAACTCCCCCAAGTTCCCTGTGCAGCAGCTGCCTGCAGTTCAGCTGTGTCCTTTCCCCCACTGCCATGTGCTGCTCCTGCCTTCTGTCTTGGAGCTGCTCCTCAAGACTCCTGCTTTCTGTGTGGTGGTGGAGGGAAGGAAGAGGGGTCTCATGTTTTATGGTGTCCCCTCCCCCCATTTCTGCACCCCACTTACCCCATCTTCCATTGAACAGGGGGGACAGACCAGGACTCAGGATGGAGGGAGGTTGCAGCAGCTGCCTCTCAGCAAGCTGATCTAATTAACAAGGCAGTGTACTTAAGAGAAATAGGCATGTCTCCCTCCATTCCTGTTGCCTTGTGTAGAGAGAGAGTTAACCCTTGAAGGCTCAGCCAATTGCTAGTTCATCATTTACCAGTAAGGGAAATATCCCATCCTCTGACTCCCCCACCTCAACCAAGTTTCACAATCATCATCACTGTGTACCAGGATCTAGATCTAGATCTAGATAGTCTGTCTGGTGAAAAAAATTTCCCTGGAAACTTACATAAATTCTTATGGGGAAATTAGATTCGCTTAACATCATTTTGCTGAAAGTGACATTTTTCAGGAACATAACTACAACATTAAGTGAGGAGTTACTGTACCCATCTGCTTCTCACCAGATTTTCAATTTTGGACATTGGGTGGTTAGGAAAAGGAGATATGAGAAAGGTGTATCCCCCTATTTTGACTCAGTAATCTAAAATCTTGGGATCTTATTGGATGAATTGTTCTGCTAAGAGTCCCAGACAGTAAGGGTAGCCCAAATTTTCCCTATACCATCTTCAGGTTTCTTAGTGATTTTGTAGTTAAGGCAGTGGACTGGTAGTCCACTCTGGGTTTAATCTGAGCAGTACCACAGACTTCTTGTGTGACCTTTGGGCAAGACACTGTGAAAAGACTTCCACTGACTTCAATGGACTTTGAAGCAGGCTTTTAATCTCTTTGTTCCTCAGTTCTCCATTTGTAAAAATGTGGTTATCTTTTCTTACAGTACAAATGTTTTTAATAAAAATAATTATCTAAAATGAGCACTTGATACTTTGTATTCTGCATTATAATTGAAATCGATGTATTTAAAAATGTAGAAAAACATCCACAAACATTTATAGTAAATTTAAATTGGTATTCTATTATTAACAGTATAATTAAAACTTTGATTAATCACGATTAATTTTTTAGTAATTTGACAGGTCTACTAGATATATAAAATCTCCTTCACAACTGCGGGATGTTTTTTGCCTTGTGTAAAGTTTTTTCTTACTTTCTAATAAGATATGTCAACTTGTCTCTGAGCTGCATGGGGCATTAGACTTAAAATGAAAGAATGTAAGCTGGTTAATTTAGGCAAAATTCATTGGCTATAAATCCTTGTGGTGAGGGGTTAATTCTTCCCTTCTCTTAGTTTAAATAAGAGCGGTAGAGATTTGAACTCTGGCACACTGTGTACTCCTAAAATGGCTGCCACTTATGCACTTAACTTTGGCCCCTTTTGATTCCTAATGAAGGGTTTCACCAATTGCCTCAGCATAGTGGGGAGAGGCTCTGGCTGAACATCTGGTCTGGGCCAGCTCTGATGCAGTCAGTATAAATTGGTGGAAAGGAAGTGGGTTGCCATCTTTAAAAGCCTCTTATGTTGATTTTTTGGAAGTTGAGTGTTCTCATGAGCTAAAGGATAACAGGAAACAAGGATGAGTTGTTGCAGCTGGGAAAGTGGGAGTGATTCAATTAAGAAATAAAGTTTGAGGACCAAAACTTAAAAATATTGCTTTTTTCTTTAAATCATCCATTTAAATTCCCAAACTCCCATCTTATCATCTTGGGAAGTGTGTCCAGCAGGTTCTTCTTGAAGAGTAGAGTAGAGTGTCCTTCCAAGAAAAGTCTAGTTTTTAAATCCCTCTTTATTCCTCAACTTCTAAACATTCTGGGATTAGATTAATTGTGGTGTAACTCCATTGTCTTCTCTGCAGTTCTCCCAGGGCATAATTTGGTTCACACGCTGCTGACTCTTGTTAAAAAGATAACAACGAAGCACTCTTCTTATGTGCAAGAATCTATTTTTGTATTTTTATTTGCTAATTTATTTTCTTTGGTATGCATGACGAACAATGGCATTTATTTTATTTTGCCCCCATTTGTCACCTTGTTTCCACAGTCACGATAATGCAAGTGACACGTATTTAGAACCGGTAGAGAAGTCCTAAAATTACGCAAAGGCGTTTTTTTTTCCCCTCGGTCTCTGCTGAAGTAATGCACAGAACACTAGACTCCTGATTTACCTGAACTTCCTGAAACCTGGATTATCTGAAATTGGGTTTTTTCTCCCAAGATGGACCATTGATATAGAACAGTGTGCCATGTTAACGAAAATAGTTATTTCCTTTTTCATCCGCTATGAGACTCTCTTTGATTCGTGAAGGACTACAGAAGAGAAGGAGTTGTGGGCCTGGGGGAGCTTTAGAGCAGAGACTCAGGCTCACTGCTATGGTTAAAGCTTCATCCTCAATTTACTTCCCTTCTGGTAAATTTCAGTTGGCTATTAGAGCATGCTGTTTCTCCTGTGTGAGCTGTCTGAAGCGTCACATGCCACTGCTGGTGGGAATTAGAGGGCCACCAATGTTCTACCATACAGGCAGTTGACACACATGAATGTGACTGTGTCCAGACCTCCCAAAGATAGAGACCAGCCCAACAAGCAAGACTTGATTTCCTAGCAGCTCATTTGGGGCTTAGGTGAGATACGCCTGCTGATATTGCCAGTGGTCAGGAAGAACCCTGCTACTTAGTAAACTTCCTAAATTTAGAGGACACTGAGTGACGCTATGATAATTGGGCTTAATGCACCCTAATGGTAAACTCAATTGTAAAAAAGTATATGAAAGTTCAAGAGATGTTGCAATAACCTGTACAACAAACGTTCATGGAAAGTAGTTGCTTTCAATAATGGATGTTATTAAGAGGTATGAAAGTGAGACAAAAAAACTGAATTAATCTAAGCAAAGAGGCCTATTAATATAAGTCAAAGACTGCAGTTGAGTAAAAACAAGAAATGTGGAACCAAAAACTAATGAACCAAAATTTGTGTCAGATACTAGGCCTAATTGGTGGACAAAATAATGAGGGGATAAGCTACTCCACCCACCACTCTCTTTTGGGGTCCTTAAAAAAAGACTTTTTTGAGGGGGAAAATAAAAACAGAGAGAGGCTGCTGGAGCAACTTTGTCATCATGACTGTCCCCCAGTGTCTCCTGGGACCCTCGCCTTCGTCATCCTGATCCCGAGAGATGTCTTTACCAGACTGGGCCAGAGAGAGGGATCCAGATGGCAGTGCTAGTCCTACCAGCTCCATCTGAATCCCAAAGACCGCCTGAAATAAAATGGGATTAGACTTTAACAGCAGTTCCAGCCCATTTCAGCTCACTTCTCTTTCCCCCAAAAGGACAGTTATCATCATTAATACCATCTAAGAGACTGCCAAACAAGACGGGGAGGTTTCCTTGTAAAAACTTTCTCCAACTAAAGGAAAGGAAACAGGGGATATTGTTAAAATGAAATACGGACTTAATATTTTTCATTGCAGATGCTTTAACCATTTTTTCCTTCTCTGTATCTTTAATAAAAAGTTACAAGGATTTGTAATGGTGTATTTGCCATAGTGTTAAGCAAGCTGAGGTCTCTGTATACCAAACCCCAGACCTTGTTTAATACTGTTGAATGTTGGACAGTGACTGGTTTATGTTAACACTTTTGACCCATGTATTCCATCTCAATTAATACAACCGCAAAATGAATAGCCACTTGCAGACTGACTTGCATAGCTGAGGCTTTTGATGTATTGGTGTCAATGTAACAGAATTATCATTTCATTTCTTGTTAGGCTTTAGCAGTGAGTAAAGCAGGAAGATGATGAGTGACGCAAGTGACATGCTGGCTGCAGCTTTGGAACAGATGGACGGCATTATAGCAGGTAAAAACATTATGCTGTTCAACCAGTTCAATCCTCCTTTCATCTGTGTAGGGCTGAGTTCCAGTTGAAAGAGGATGCAAATAGAACTGTGTTTAATGACTCCCTACTAACTAGTTGTGAAACTCAAAGGATGCAAACAGATTTGAATGGCCCAAATCACTGCAAACAGACAGTGCAAATTCAGCTGCACCTTTTCTGCTATCTCCCTATCGCTATACTTCACAAAACCATTGGGCAATGTGGTTCAACTTGAAGGACTGGAATAGCCAAGGATGTTTCAAATCAGGATTAGTGTTTGTTTGAAGAGTAGTGGGGTGTCAGGAAGGGAAAGCTTGTCTAGTGCTGTACCTCACTCAGGTCTTGAGAAAAATTAATTAAATAGGCCTGAATGGGACAATTCAGATTAAGAACTGAATTTTGATCCTTTCAAAGTAGGGGCCTTTTGAATCAGGGCTTTGGTTTGGGCCTGTCTCTAACTTTAATGTTTTCATAAGCATCAGCAATTCGCTCATACATTTTTACTGGGCTGGAGAGAGAGATCAAAAAGTATATTACTTCCTGAACTCTTAAAATTGTGTCCAGTAAGCTGTGAAAAAAATACAATCATATGAAACAGAGAAACAAAGCAGACAGAAATTTTTGGTTTGATTCCATTCCAGCAGAGCTATCCAGACAGCTGTTCAAATTGAAGAAGTATTCTGCGTAGGCAGCATCAGAGATATGAAGACTTCAACAATCCCACATACAATAATTTCCTTTAAAAAAAAAAAAAAAAAAGTTTTTAAAAATGTTCCTGCTTTGCTGGAACTGACTTTTCTCCGCAATGCTATCTTCTTGAAGACCTCTGGCACACATGTGCAATGTATACAATGGGTCATAATGAAGTCCTAGGATTGATATAGTCTATCTCTAAAAAAAAAAAAAGTTTATATTAGCATGCAGATCTAGTCAAGCGTCTGAATTATGAAGGGCCCAAGTAGGCTTGAATAGCATGGGGTTTAATGTAAAAATAAAGGGTGGTTATCAGGATGTTTAAGACACCAAAGACTTAATTACATATGTCTTTACAAACCTTTAAATAATATTCCAAAGGAGTTGTTAATTCTGTCCTATCACCTCCTATACTATTTCTTCAAGAGATTTTTCTCTTTTCAATTTTCTCAAAGGGAATTAATAGTTGGAATGCTTGCATTTTTCAGACTGCCTGACAAATGAAGGCTTAGAAGAAAGTGTACATTCTGCATATATCTGCAATATCCAAACAGTTAATAGCACAAAAGCTGATACTTCGTCGTTAATATGTCTCATTGTGTCTTGGCATTACAGTATTAAGTCGTTACAGAGGTGACAGTCTCAAATCAGTGTGTTGACGTATCGAGAGAGAATTAGCTAAGCTAACTTAAATCAGCTTTAACTGTGAATTTCTTCCCTTTTTTATTGAACCTTTAACTTTAGAGTGAACGTCCTTTGTGTTAGTGAATAATAACTTTTGCTTATTAATACTCACGTGTGAACGCCGTGATATCCACCTTGTGTGGGCTTATGGTTTTAATTTTAGGGGAAGTCATTCAATATTTCCTTCTCTTCCTCTTCGTTCATTCTCTTTATTTTTTTAAAGGCTTCCAAGCCTTTGCATCCAGGCTAACCTCTCTTTTTGAGTGAAAAAAGTTGACTGCAATTCCGTGTGGAACCCATCAGTGTCTCTCTTGGGTCATGTAATCACCACAGGGTGAGACAAAACACTGCTAGGGCTGAACATGTTTCTTCCATAGTATTCTCAACCTCTGGTAGCCTAGGGAGCTGGGGTACCAAGCTGTGCCTTGAACTCCAGTGTGCTTTGTATTGGCAAGTTACTCTGCTGCAAGGCAGTCGTAACAGCCTGTGATATATTATGTTAGGTTTACTGTACATTTAAATTTTAGAAAAGATGCAAGTTACAGGTATCATCAGGACACCAGATGAGTATCAGTGAAGAACTACCTGTCTGTGCTATAACATGGAGATGAGCCTGCATCCAAACACCCTTAAAGTCTGGGAGTTCAAAATCCAGATCCAGGTCTGAGTTTTGTTGGTAATAAATATTTGTCACTAGGAATCCCTGTAGGTGCTGAACCTCCTAGATGTATTATAGCAAGTCTCATAATCATATTTATATTTTTATTTACTCTTGTGGCTTATCTAATGTAATTCTTGTCTCTTTACCTTGCATTTGTCTAGGTTCCAAGGCTTTGGAGTATTCCAATGGTATATTTGATTGTCAGTCCCCTACCTCCCCATTCATGGGGAGCCTGCGAGCACTGCACCTTGTGGAGGATTTGCGTGGTTTACTAGAGATGATGGAAGCGGATGAAAAAGAAGGATTGCGATGTCAAGTCCCAGATTCAACAGCAGAAGCTTTGATTGAATGGCTCCAAAGCCAAATGGTACAATATCACCTTGACTTTCTAATAGAACATTGGGGCTCCTCTCTTACAGGCTACAGCTGGTCAGAAAATGGGTTTTTATTTTCTACAGAAAAATTCTGAATTTTCAGTCAAAAATTGAAAACCAAAATATTTGGGACAAAATGGGCAATAATTTGGCTCAGAAAAACTGCGGCAGAGCCTCATGATCTCATTGTCCTTTTATAGCCTGGAGTTCCTGGTTGGACATTTTCCATGATGTACCACAGTGTCTCCTCTTGGTGGGAACATTTTCCAGTGATTGGGCATTCAATATTTTTATGAAAAAATCAAAATTTTCTGTGGAAAGCAAACACTGTTAGTGAAAATTTTAGTTATTTTAAACCTAATTTTCTATCAAAAATCAGTTTTAATGGAAAATATTTGGTCAGACCTACTGTTTATACTTTTTGGTATTAATAATCTATTAGGAAAACTTTTAGAATGACAGCATCTTTAACTGACTGTTATGATGGTTTAAGAAGGAAATTAGTGGCATATTGTATCATTCAGCATAAATTGCATATTAGAGACCAAATCTGTTCCAGTTACTTTCTGTGCCTGTGAATTCCAGTTTTTGTCATCCTCGCTTTGAAGAAACCCTGGTGTGTACTTGGCAGGTTTATTTTTCCCTTGCCCATGGCTTGTTACTACTGCATTTGAGAGCAGTATGTTACTCTGTAGTAGAGTGTGACTTAGGAAAGCACAGAGGAAGTAATTATGCACAGTATATGTGAGACATAATTTAGGGCAGCCTCTTCAGAGAGGCCTCAGCCTGACCACTAATTTTGCATCCCTAATCCCCTTCCAGTTGCAGTATTCCTGGTGTACTTGCTTGCAGGTGCAAGTGAAAGTCTTCCTTGTTTGTGAGTTCCTTTGGTGCTGGTTTGGTGACTTAGGGGAGCATACATATCTCAGGGGAGCCCAGGTGGTGGAAATGAAAATTATATATTAGGCCTCATACTTCAATGTTTGTCAGTCTCTAAGGCTATGTACACGTTAGCACAAATGTCAGTATAAATTGTCAGTCAGGGGTGTGAATAAGCCATGCCCAAGTGACGTAAGTTACATCAACTTAAGGGTCAGTGTGGAAGCTCGCCTGCTGGCATAGTTACCGCTGATTTCGGGGATGGAGTAACTAAGTTGACAGGAGAGTGCTCTCCCATTGGCTTACAGCGCCTGCGCTAGCAGCACTACAGCTCTGTAGTGTAGCTACGGCCTAAGCGTTAGCGATCAGAATAACACCTACTGCAAGGAGGGGCAGGGAATAGATTATTCCACATCTGCCTACTTCAGGGTTTTGCAACTTCTTCTGAAGGGGCTAGTGCTGTCTGCCATTGGAGACGAGATACCAGACTAGATGGACCTTGGGTGTGCAGTGGGCTTCTTGTTTTCCTGAGACTGCATTCTATTAGTAACATTCGTAACACCGCATGCAAAATCAGTTATATATGCAAAATTAGAGGCCATTGTTGAATATTTGCCCCTGTAAGAATGTAATGCTTTTCATTGATAGAATTTGCTTCTATTTGACTTCAGGTGCCCTCTAGTGGCACGTGTAGTTCTATAAAATTTCAGTTGAGAGATACTGGTCCTGGGAATAATACAGAAATACTTTTCTCTTACTAAAGATTCTAGGAGGAGAGCAGTGTTTTTGAAGTAGCTTTTGCTTTATACTATTCAGGTGACCCAGGTCCTGATCTAAAGTCTGCTGAAGTCAGTGGAAGTCTTTTTATTGACTTCAGCAGGCTTTGAATCAATGCCCTCAGTGCTGAAATCTGTGATCAAGACCCAAAGTGGCGGTTAACACACTGATGTCAGAAGGAAGAGATTGAATTATTATATAATTTCAGCACCTCCGAGGTCTGTAATGTACAGTAATGAACATCAATTCTAGCTAATACCAGGTCTGTGTGGAATGGGCGTAAACATGGGACTCAATCATGTGCTGTCTAAGAGGTTGACTTTATATATTTCTATTTGAATGCTTGTGAAAGATGCTAAGTAAATTATATCTGTGATGAATGAAAAATCTCTGCAGGTAAAGCATGGACAGTACAAGTTTGGCTATGCTGACCTGCCTAGTATGCCATATTGGTGAGCGGGAGGGGCTGTCTGTATCAGCAAGAAGATGGCTCCATCTCCGTGACCAGTTTCTCTGCTAAGTCTATCAATAAGGATGCCAAATAGTGCCAGTTTTGGTGGTGGTTTTGTGATGCAGATGTGCCTCCCTATTAGGAACTGGAAAGAAATCACCAAATTCATTTCACACCAAGCAGCTGTCAGATGGTAACAGCTTTCAATTACTGCTGTCATAGGTGGAATATGAATTAATGATCTAGATGGGAAAGGGTCTGGATTAGCATTCCTCATATAGTTCTGTGTAATGTGGTACAGTTAACAGAGACTTCTTTCAGTCCCACAATATTGAAATTGGCTGTCTCAAGTTCTCCTCATGACTCTTCCTGACCTCACACCAAGTTCTTCCTGCTGGACTTACATGTGTAGCCCCTATGGGATGACTCGCAAAGGAAGGAGAGCAGGATTCTACACAGCATTTAAAAACAAAATGAACTTCCTGTTTCAGATGTCCTTTTTACACAAAGGGACAAGTAGTTAAGTTAAAATATGGATATGAAATATTTTGAGGAGAATGATTAAAGTGTGCCAAATGGCCAGTTGGAACCAGTTGTGCACTAACATCTGCTCATGGAGTTGTTTATGTAAAGTGATCAAGTAGTTTCCATTGAGGAATTCAAAGGTAAACTAATGTTTCCATGGAATAAAATGAACTCTTAACATCACCATTTGAAATCCACAATGTGTTAATTGACTAAACGGGGTAGAATCAAGCTGCTTTTCTTGTCTGCTTTTCTTGTCTGCTTCTAATTTAGGTGAATAAAAAAATGTGCAGTGGAAATCATACATGCATTTCCCTATGTTCATGCTAGAAGTGGATGGATTTATTGATTAAACTTAGAGATGGGCCCAGTCATTCACAGTTTGGATCTGGATTCAGGCTTCTTCACAGTTCAGAAGTACTGGGATCCAGGGTTTCAGTGTGTATCATCATAGACATATAGAACAGCTGTGACATTCACAATGAGATAATAACCTTTCCCAAGTTTCAGGGATCTTCAGTTTGTTGCTGATGAATAAAAATTCTCATTCTATTCTAATATATATCTGCTTAATTTATATAGTGCCCAGGGCAAAGCATTTATCCGCAGTCTCTTTTCTCTGCAAATAGATCTGTTTTTGTTTCTCAGTGCTTTCCAGGTCAGACATGGTGACTTTGCAAATAAAAAATAAATGTATTTCTAACTGAGCCCCGCAAATTGAAAGGTTGTCTTTTTATCCTTCTTGCATGTCATCATGAGTAATAAAGTATTTCAAACCAAATTCTTCTCTTCGTTGCATCACTGCAACTCTGTTGCTTTCAGTTTGAACTAGATACATAATTCTGTTAATGAAACACACAAGGAATAGAATTCAGCTCGCTCTCCCAGAGTTGGCTTCAAGGTACCACTAAGAGTTAAATGCAGGAAAACCTCTTTTTAGTCACTAAAGTTAGCAGCTCTGGCTGGGAACATGTACACGGGGGCAAATCTCTTGAGTAAAGAGGTATACATTTTACCTAATCGCTTTTTTGAGTGGAGCCTCACTTTAAGAAATGTGGAGTAAAAATCAAACAGAAAACACAAAATCTAAAGACACCTGTCAGTTATTACTGCACCTTCCTCTTACGAGGACCGGCTTCCTCTCTGGGTAGCAGGCACTCTCAAATTGCCAGCCAGTTTTTTAAAATGCTTTCCCATAACCATGAGCATCGCCTCACTCTTCTCTGAGTTGAGTTTTCAAATTAAAATTGGATGATTTGTTGCTTTTTAAGTGATATTAATAATTGATTACAGAAAAAAACATCAAGTTTAGTGAGTGCCCTGTGCCTTTCTGGGAAGGATGCTTGCATAATTCACTGTGTCTTGCTTAAAGATGGGACTGGTGCAGAACCCTAGATCTAAACTCCCCAAAGTTTAGATCCAAACCTTTCATCCTCGGGCCATCTCTAATGGTGGTGGTGTTCTAACTCTGCGTGCTTTTTATACAGAGGAGCCAGTGACCTTTAACAGCCAGTGACCATTTTTTAGCCAAGTTTCATGTTCACCATGGGTCAATTAATGTGTATTTTCAGCTTTTGACAATGAGTTGACTTGTGATGCTGACAGTGATTTCCTAACTCTGTGCATGTAGTTGTTGCGGTCCTCTCGTAAAATCAGCTGCAGGTTCTGCCTCCTCTTTAATGAGTTAAGTCTTTCAGAAGCTGGCCAGATTCCTGGGAACTGATAAAACCAATAGTATTCTTTATGAAGGCATATTAGGTTTCAAAGATAAATTTGCTTGTCTGAGATAAGTGTACTGAAATAAATCAGCCCTTTTAAAGATGTGGCGTGGTTCCCATGCGGCGGAAGTAGATCACGAGCCAAGAAACATTACAAATGATTTATTCATGGAAAAATACTGTATTCAAGTGAAGGTTTATTTGATTTTTTTTTCTTTTTTTTTTTTTTTTTAGTGTAGCCATAACGTAGATTTATTTGATTTAGACTGACTGGGCTAGATCCTGAAAGCATTTTGTGATAGTATGAAGCACATTTAGTCGCTCACTCCTCGAGACCTGAATTCAGATCCTGCCAGAGATCATAGGTTGAAAGAAGTGGGATGATTCCGTCCTAGCCCTTAGTGGAAAGTGCCTATATCACAAATTGTCACACAACTGAGTTTTCGCTTGTGAGAGGCCTAGCTGCGGAGTGCTCTTTAACCACAAGATATCCTTTTTGCTAGGGATGACTATCAAGTTTGGTCTGTCTTTGATAAAATAAGTGATTTGAGATAGCAGGGAGCCATCTACCCTGGTGTTTTGCTTGCCATCTTTGATAAGTTCATGCACTGTACCCTGTTGTTCTCAAGCAGCCAAACCAAAACATTCAAAAGTCATGAGCTGGGGTCACAAATCCATGATTGACTTAAAAATCATGAGAGTTTAATGAGTAATAAATGTGGGGTTCTTTCCATTTGCCTCCTGGTATTTGACTCTGTTAGAGTTCATGTTTTCAAGATTTTTTTCTGAAACCATAAGGCTATAAACTTTTTTGGTAAATAAACAAAGCTGAAATATATTCAGATAATTGTCAGATAATCACACGACTCCAGGAACTGGGGATTTATACACCAAATATTATGAGATTTGCAATAAAATTGTGAGAGTTGGCAAAAGTATAACGGAATATAATTACTGATTCTGATTACTGAGTGGGTGGCAGTTTAAAAATTAAAACACTGAGGTATTTGGTATTGTTGTTAAGGTACAACATAACCTGACTCCTAAATTATCTTCTCCTAAAACTTTAAGTAAATCATGTCTGAGACTTGAGGATGTTCAACTGTTTTTTTCAATTATTTTTCATTTTTGCTTGGCCTCTGCACTCGTGCGTTCCTGCCACTCTTGCACCTATTAAAATAATAGTCCATCGGTAAAATCAGAGTAAAAGATCTAGTGTTCTTAACCGTATTTATATCTTGATGCTCTTTCGTTTTTTTTCCACTTTTCATGAAAATCAATAAGGTTCTGCCCACTGATGCCTAGAACATTGTCTGAAAATAAGGAATTGGTCAGATGTGCTATTATATAATAGACAGAGAAGCGTTATTGAGTTGAGCATGAGACACCTTGGTTTAATCAGATCTAGTCTACACTACAGACCTATATCAATATAATTATGTCACTCAGGGATGTGGTTTTTTTCACATACATCCCGAGCGACGTTGTTATACTGACCTACCACCCAGCTAGACAGTGCTACGTCAGCGAGAAAGAGAGCTTCTTCCGTTGACATAGCTATGGCCTCTCACAAAGGCTTAAAATGTCTTCATTAAAGCACTAAAGCAGCGCATTGATGCGGCTGCGCTGATGCAGCGTTTCAAGTAGAGTCCTGCCCTCAGTCAGCTCTCTCTGTTTTTACACAGGATTTACAAAAGGTTTCTGGGTTTTGTTGATTTGACAGTTTTGTTAAAACCTGTCATTACCAGTACAATAAAAAAATCTGCATGAGGGGAAGAGAGAATACAGACTTACTACTGCCCAAAATGGGATTCCCATCTATTTACTGATGGAGTATTTTATGGCAATATTTAATTAATTTTTTTTTTTTAAGTTCTCAGCTCCAGATATGGTCTGAAGCCTTATTTTAAATACTGATGTGGAGAAAATTCACTGTTGGACACAGACCAAGCCTGGGCCATTTGGGACAGAAAGGAAACTTCTTCTTCTTGTGCTTGCTCATATCCATTCCAGTTAGGTGTGCACGCGCCGTGTGCACGTTAGTCGGAGAAACTTTTACCCTAGAAGCGCTCGGTGGGCCGGCAGGTCGCCCCCTGGAGTGGCGCCACTATGGTGCCTGTTGTATACCCCTGCTGACCCAACCGCTCCTCAGTTCCTTCTTACCGCCCGTGTCAGTCGTTGGAACAGTGGAGCGCAGCTTAGCTGGCCTCCGCTTCCCTAGCTACTCAGCTAGGCTCAATAGTTATGTTGTATTTAGTTATCATAGTTATATCACCTTTATATATATATATATAATATATATATTAATATATATATATATATTATATCTATATCTATATCTCTATCTATCTATCTATCTTATCTATCTATCTATACTTATGCGTTATTTTCTTTGCTAGCCTAGTTAGTCTTTAACCATAGTTAGCAGGGTTCGGGGAGTAGCCCCTCCCCGCAACCGGTGCCAGAGCCCATGGCGGCTCACCGATTCTTAGTCCGTGCTTGGCAGGCCTCCAGCCGTAGCTGACAGGAGATCCACACGGTCCTGTTTACGGTGCCTTGGGGATCGTATTTCACAGCTAAGTGCCGCCCATTGCAGGCGTTTAAGCCGAGAAAAAATTGAGCGGCACTGTTCTTTTCCCTCACCTCTGCACCGAGCGCTGGCTACTCGCGGACAGAAGCGCCTCTCGGCACCGGACCCCGCCGGCACCGGCCGTTACCGCACCAACGTCGAACTCGGCATGGGGTGGAGAAAGCACGACTCCTCCTGCCAGTGCCCGACAGCTCCCCGGCACGCGCTGTGTTGAGCTCCCTGCTCCTGCTGGCTTCTGTGCCAACTGCACGCAGCCAGAGAGCTTGTTTACGTCGGATCGCCAGGCACCAATACCTGCAGAGGCACTGAGGACGCCGGCACGCTTGATTCCGATCCCACAAGGGCCGTTGAATCCAGTGCCTGACCGCCCCGGCACGCGCCCTGGTTGAGCTTCCTGCTCCTGCTGCTTCCATACCAACTGCACCGCAGCTAGAGAGCTCGCCTAAATCGGATCGCCTGGCACCGACACCTGCCGCGGCACCGATAACGTCACGCACCGTCGATCTGGTCCCACAAGGGGCCGTTGAATCCAGTGCCTGACCGGCTCCCCGGCACGCGCCGTGGTTGAGCTTCCCTGCTCCTGCTCCGCGTTCCCGCTAACGGCACCGCAGCCAGAGCTCATCTAAGACACATCGCTGCGGACCGACGCCTGCCGCGGCACTACAACGTCGGCACCGTCGATCCCGTCCACAAGGGCCGTCGAATCCAGATGCCTGACTGCTCCCCGGTGGCACACCGTGGTCGAGCTTCCTGCTTCTACTGCTCCCGTGCAAACTGCACCGCGGACAGAGAGCCTGTCTAAGCCGGATCCCCGGCACCCGACACCTGCTGAGGCACCGGCGACGTCAGCAACGTCGATCTCGTCCCACAAGGGCCGTCGAATCCGGTGCCTGACAGCTCCCCGGTACACACTGTGATCGAGCTTACTGTTCCCTCCACGCCGGAGACATTTCCACACGACGAGGGATCTCGTTGCCGTGACAGAGTGGATGCCTGCCTGAACCCCGGCACCGTCGGTGCGGGTAATACAGTCTTTTGCAAGCCGCCTTGATACAACCATCCTCTGTCAGCACAAGCAGAGCGGCACGTTCATGATCACGGTCCCGCAGACGGTCCAAGTTCCGTCGGCACTCCTGCTTCCGACGCCACTTGCAGTCCCGATGCTGCTTCCTCGGTCACCGGTCGCACTCGCCGCACAGGTCGGTGTCCCATTCACCGACCCGATAATCCCAGCACCGTTCCGGCTCCCAGCACCGCTACAGGCACTGTGACTCCTGTAGCGCTCCCAACCTTCGAGATCTCGGTCGACTCCCAGCACCGCTCTGGTCGCAGGTCCAAATCTCGTTCCAGGTACCAGTGCGCCTTGGTGTACCCGTCCCAGGTGCCAGATTGGCAAGGTCTGTAGGTCAGACTCTCTGCCCATGATCTTTCAGCACCTCCATGGCATCAGACACGCATCAGTGTCTTCCCACGCGGACAGCTCTTATGCTCAGGACCGTGATTCTGGTGTGGCCACCAACAACCTGAGAGCCCATCAGGCTCTCCTATGGAGGGTAGCGCTCAATGCGGACCTCCAGCTGCAGAGGTCCGGAGGTAGGGGACCTTGGTAGTGGACAATTCTATCGCCGGTTGTTCCCGTTAGAGGGGCCCTACCCGTTTATTCGAACCCATACTAGGCGAATGCCGATAACTCTGTGGAGGGTACGGACTACTGGTCTGTCCGTCCTCCTCCTGCGCACTAGTCATTCAGTTGGTCAAGAAAAAGGGAACGGCATGGCCAACAGGCGCCAGCCCCGAAATCGAAGGGGCTAGGCGAATGACCTACTCAGCGCCACAAGGTGTATTCTGTGAGGCTCTTTTATAGCCCTGCGTGGCAAATCAATAAGCCCTGCTTAGCCCTATAATCATAACACCTGGATAAAGGGGATAATATTATGGAGCTTCTCCATCAAGACTCCGCCAAGAGTTCACTGCCCTCTTGAAGGAAGGGAAAAAGGCGGCTAGAGCTTCTCTCAGGCCTCGTTACCATGAGGAGCATCTCATGGCTTCCGGTTTCAAACTCCGGCCTTTCACAACTTACCATTTGTTGGTAAAGGCCTCTTTTGCGGTGAAATCAACCCAGGCTACAAAGCCTGGAGGGCAACAAGGTCCTAATGAGCTCTCTCTCGCATGCATATGCTGACGACCTAACGCAGGCCTTTCCGTCCCAGCCACACCACCACACTCTGTGCCTAGCCACAGATCAGGCTTTGGCAGTCGGCGCGACTGAGGTGGTCGCAGACGACGTCAGGACCTAGAGGGCCAAGATCGAGGCCCCTCACAATCACGATCGGGGACCAAAGACGAACTTTTCATAAGGTGCACCCAAGGGCGGCGTACCGGTTACACAAGCGGCTTACCCCACTCCTACTTCCTCTTGGCGTGGTCCCAGTTACTTCAGTTTGCGATCCCCTGCACAGGGTGGAGTTTGGGTGCCACCTCCAATTTGTTCCAACCCTGTCCCTCTTCAGGGACTCCTCTCGGCGTAATTCCTCTTACAAGAGGCGCAGACGCCGATGGACGAAGGGGGCAACTATTCCCTAATCCCGACTCGTACAGGGTCTCAGAGACCTATCCTACTCTACGAGACTCAACCAGTTTATGTTAAAGGTTGAAGTTCCGCATGGCATCCCGGGGAACCATTATCCTGTCCTTAGATCCTGGAGGCTGGTTGCCGCCTCAAATATGAAGGATGAATACTTCACATTGCCATCTTCCCTCCGCACAGGAGATACCGCTTTCTAGCAACCGTTGGTACTTCCAGTTTACGGTCCTGCTGTTTGGCCCTTGCTACAGCCCCACAGAGCATTAACCGAGTGTGTGGACCGTAGTCGCCACCCACCTCCGCCGACGTCGGATATGCGTTTCCGTATCTGGCGTATTGGCTTATCTGAGGAGACTCCAAGACACAAGTCACTCAGCAAGAAGACCAGTGTGGCATCGTCAAGGACCTATTCACATGTCTAGGCCTGTATGTTTCACTACGGAAACATCCACTCTGGTTCCCACTTGTCTCGGCTCTCCCGGGTCCCACGGCTTCTTGCTAGTTTGTAACCAAACACGCTAAGCTTTGCCTCTGTCATCTCCAAGTTTGGCTCAAATCGAACGCGGCGGGCGTACCGCCGGATAGGGCCCAATGGTCACCATAGTCACATTCCTGAGCATCCTAGGCTCCCTAGAAGCGTGGCTAACTCCCTCCCTGGTGTGAGGAAGGGATGCGGCTCTATCCGCCCCAGCCCTCACTGTCACCTGACGACGATGGAGGCGTCATCTCTCAGCTCAGGTTGCTCACCTCAGTAACCTTCGAGTTAAGGCCTTTGGTCTTCTCAGCGGGGGCGTTTGGCATTCCACATCAGTGTTCAAAGATGAGAGCAGTCTGCCTGGCGTGCCAGGGGTTCCAGCAGCAGCTGCGAGGCCGTAGCGTCTCAGTGTTTACAGCCAGCACAACGCCATGTACTACATAGACAACCTGGGAGGGACATGTCTCCCACCTCTCCTTTTGTCAGGAGTCCGGTCATCTCTGGGACTTTTGCATAGCCCACTCGATAAATCTGAGTAGCATCCTTCTCCTTGGCAATTCGACTTAGCAGGGTTTCCTGTCTCATGAGTGTCCGCCTGCGCCTGACCTACGTGATGCATTTTGTGTGCCAGAAGTGGGGGTTTTTTCCCCCACATTATGGACCTGTTCGCTTACCGCGAGAACGGAAATGTCGAGGTCCTGCTCCTTCTAAGGTCTCTCCCCGGGACCGATCTCGGACACTGTCTTCATGCCGTGGAAGGCCAACACCTTTATGCCTTCCCGCCGTTCCCCCGGCTCATTGGGTCCTGCCTCAAACTTCGCAGGAGCAGAGCGCGCATCATCATGATCCCTCCAGCGTGTTCCAGGCAGCACTAATACGCCACGTGCTCTCGGCCTGTCAATAGCCTGCCCAATTACCCTGCCACTCCACCCAGACCTCGTACCTCAGGACCACGGCAGACTTCGCTGCCTGGACTGCAGTTTCTTCACCTCACGGTGTGGCTCCTAACGTGACTATCAGGGTGGCAGGATGCCTTCCACCTGGTCAAGTACCTGGCCAGGTGGAAGTGTCTCTCCTACAGGTGCGAAACGCCTTAAATCTTACTCCTGCTGGGGTCTCGATCCCCTCTATTTTGGACTACCCTCCGGCCTGCAACAGCAGGGCCGGGCCTAGTGGTGTTCGCCAAAGGTACACTTGGCAGCCATCTCTACCTTCCTCCAGGCTAAGGTGGTCGTTTTCTGTGTTACTCACACTCTATGGTTTCGGGGTTCTCAAGGGCTTGGAGCGCATATCACCCTTAGGTACGCCGCCCAGCCCCAACCTGGGACCTCAACCTGGGTTTAACCAGACTTATGTCTCCTCCATTCGACCGTTAGCAAACCTGCTCGCTGCTATACCTGTCTTGGAAGACAGCTTTCCTCGTAGCCATTACATCGGCCAGACGAGTCTTCGAGCTCAGGGCTCTTATGGTGGTTCCACATACTTTATGTTTACAAAGACAAGTGCAGTTACGTCCACACCCAGCTTTCCTCCCTAAGGTGGTTTCGGCCTTTCATGTTACCACACTCAACGTGACGGGGACAACAGTTGCACTCCCTGGACATCTGTAGAGCGCTCGCTTTATGTTGAGCGGACAAAACCATTTTGTAACACGCCCCAACTCTCGGTCGCAGTAGCAGTCCGAAGGAAAGGCCTACCTGTTTCCTCTCAGTGGATCTCATCTTGGGTGATAACGTGCACCCGCACTTGTTATGATTGGCTCACATTTCCCAAGCCACATCACCATGCGTTCTACCAGGGCTCAGGCTTCATCTGCCGCCTTGCTAACTCGTGTACCTACCCACGAGATCTATCGCGCAGCTCCATGGTCCTCGGTCCATACCCTTGCTTTGCATTATTGCTCTGGTTCAACAGTCAAGAGATACTGCAGCCTTTGGCTCCGCAGTTTACATTCTGCCATTTTTCACTCCCGACCCACCGCCTACATAAGGCTTGGGAATCACTAACTGGATGGATATGAGCAAGCACTCGAAGAAGAAAAGACGGTTACTCACCTTTGTAAACTGTTGTTCTTCGAGATGTGTTGCTCATATCCATTCCATACACCCGCCCTCCTTCCCCACTGTCAGAGTAGCTGGCAAGAAGGAACTGAGGAGCGGTTGGGTCGGCAGGGTTATATATCAGGCACCATAGTGGCGCCACTCCAGGGGGCGACCTGCCGGCCCACCGAATGTTGCTAGGGTAAAAGTTTCTCCGACGAACGTGCACGCGGCGCACGCACACCTAACTGGAATGGATATGAGCAACACATCTCGAAGAACAACAGTTACAAAGGTGAGTAACCGTCTTTTTCTTCTAGAGCTTAGAAATGAAGTGTCATCGCACAATGCTATACTGTCTAACAATGCTATCGCACCTCAACAGTTTTCACCCTGATTTGAAAGACTCTCGTGCTTTAGAATTAGTGCAATAAAAAAGATATGGCTCTGTATGTAGATTTCCATTTGAGTCTGTCTGTATTGATTTTGCACAGAAAAGAAGAAGAATGAGCCAGTGGTTAGGGTGCTCACCTAGCACTTTGGAGACCTAGGTTCAATTCCCTGCTACTGTATGTGACCTTGAGCAAGTCTCTTAACCGCACTGTGCTTCAGTTCTCCATCTATAACACGGAGATATTTCCCCACTTCATATAGGTGTTGTGAGGCTACTGTGGTAATGGGGCTGTATAAGCACTTGAGATAGATAGAACTTGCAATGGAAACTGTTGATCAAACATCAAATATTTTCACCATTTTGATTTCAGAAAACTAAAGAGAGATACCAGTTATGTTACACTGATTTACAAAATAGCAGCAAAGGCTATAAACATTTGTTTTTCACATTATTCACACACCATGTAATTTAAAAGAAAGCCCTTCCCTTTAGCAGCCAAGAAGAGTTTACCTGGGAAACTCTTGGACTTGTTTGGCTTGTCTTTTTCTCACTTGTCTGTGAGGTAGATCCCGTTTACTTCTGCTAAATTCCAGTGAACGCTAGAACAATATTATGTAAACACCGTCAATGGCTAAGCTTTGGCCTGGTGCTTAGAATCCAGCAGAGCTGGGATGAGCAGAGATACCGGCAGGTTATTCTGCATCAGGAATCCTTCCAGCCCAGGAGTACACATGATGGACAGCTGCAGCGTACTCTGGGGCACGCTTCCTGCTCCTCTGAGAATGCTGACCCTGGTGCCAGGTATTGATCGCTTGCGTATAAGACAGACATTCTTTCCTTCCTGGGAAAGTGATACATGCTTCTAGGCACCTTGGTGTACCAGGGAGATATTGCCATGGTAAGAAGAAACACACCCTCTGCCACAACACTTCAGTATAGCAAATGGCAGGATTTACCCCAATTTCTTGAGGGCTTAAACTTTAACTGCTTAATATTTCTTTAATTTTAAACTGAGTGGTCCTCCATTATATTTTGTATGTTGTACTGCAGTTTGCAAGAGTACAACAGGATGTCTGATTCTTGAAGCGTGCTTGGCGTTGCAGGGCTATTCTGCTGACTCATGCAGATGGTCATTGGACTCAGCTTGGGGAATTTCTTTTAGTAGGTATTAAGAAGACAAAAAGAAGGAAAGAAACAGGACCTGATCCAAAGACTGCTGAAGTCAACTTAATTCTGATATTGTAAAATGCTTTGAAATAACTATAAGCATGAAAGATCTGTGTGAATTAAATCAGATTCTGTTCTCTGTTAAGATAGTGTACGTTTTTCTGGTGGAATTGTTATGAAAAAGAGGTCTCTGATTCATTCCTGCTGTGTTTTCAGTTTCTGGGCTCCTGGGTAGCAGCTACATTATTTTTTCTTCAAACTGAGGCAACTTCTTAAAGGAATGTATTCACAGTACAAGGTTTTGCTTACACAGTAAAATATGTCTGAGGTTGTGAAGAGATGCTCTGTATCGTGTGTGTGTGTGTGTGTGTGTGTGTGTGTGTTTTTAATTACTCTATATGTACTAACATGCAGCATGTTGCTTGTAAGCAATGATAACATTTGAAATAATTCATTTTCTTTCACCTCAGATGGGATATTTTGTAGCTGTTTTTGTTTTTTCACTTGGTGAGCTTCCTGAGGCACTCATCTCTTCACCAGTGTGTCTCAGAATGGTACTGTGTCATGCAGATATTTTTAAAATGCTGAATGTGCAATAAGTGATTTTGTGCAATTGGGTCACGGAGGACCAATTTCTTCCTTCTTGTCTTTAAGTCCCCACACGTTCCTTGTGCTGAAAAGGTAGTCCAGCGTCTTTTCTTTATATTGTAACTCTTTTATAGGCTAGGAAAATGTTAGGAGTAAAATCTGTTTTTAAACTGCAAATTAACAACATTATATAATTTTTATCCATAATAAATATTTGGATTGGTATCTAAAATCTGGTCTCTTTACAGGCTGCATAATGAATTGAGCCTTAAAGCTGAATACATTTAGGTTCTGTCTATTGCTACAAAATTAGAGTCAATGTGTTTTGGTGATTGCTATGTGCTTTAGCTTTAACGAAATGCTTATTTACTTTTCATATGATAGTTTGCTGAGTCATCTCAAGACCCATATGTAAATTTGTGGTAGAGCTCATCCTTGAATCAAGGGATCATGGGTGCTTGAGAAAAGTGACAGATGCTATTTAAAATAAATTGAAGAGATGCTAATTTTAAATTAATATATTATCTTAAAGCTAACAGGAGCAGTGCTTTTGGTGGGGGCTTGTAGAGCACAGTCTCTGTATTTTCCTTTATTGCTTCCTCTTAGGTTAATCAAAGTCTGCATGCCTTCCTCTGAAGCATGGGGCCAGGGCCGGCGCTTCCATTTAGGCAACCTAGGCAATCACCTAGGGCGCCAGGATTATTGAGGGGCAGCATTTTGCTGGGAGGGCGGCAGGTGGCTCCAGCTGACCTGCCGCAGGCATTCCTGCAGACGGTCCGCTGGTCCTGCAGTTCCAGTGGACCTCCCTCAGGCACGCCTGCGGCTGCTCCACTAGAGCCACGGGACCAGTGGACCCTCTGCAGGAACGCCTGCGGCAGGTCCACCGGAGCTGCGGGAGCAGCGCGTGGGGCAGCGAAATAACTGTGCACCTAGGGCGCCAAAAACACTGGCGCCGGTCCTACATGGGGCACAGGTCACTTGCTGGAGGATTCTCTGCACCTTGAGGTCTTTAAACCACAATTTGAGGACTTCAATAACTCAGGCATAGGTTAGGGATTTGTTACAGGAGTGGGTGGGTGAGATTCTGGGGCCTGCGTTGTGCAGGAGGTCGGACTAGATGGTCATAATGGTCCCTTCTCACCTTATAGTCTGAGTCTATGAAAGTGCTGCCTAGTTGGCCAAAATCTCTGCTACTGTCATTTGCACTCAGTAGAGTTACAGCAACAGAGAATTTGGGTCTGTGTGGCCAGATCCTCAGTTGGTGAAAATCAGCATAGCTCCAGTGACCACAGGCTACACCAGGTGAGGATCTAGCCTATCATTTTTATATTTTAAACTTTTTTTCTTGAAGTGACCAGCAATATTGCATGTACCTGGAGTTTCTAGGATTCAATTATTTTGGAGTTTTATTGATGAAAAATGCTAACAATATGATAGCATATAAACAACACTTTATTTCTTTTTCAGACTAATGGACATATATCTGGTAATGGAGATATATATCAAGAAAGGCTAGCACGTCTGGAAAATGACAAGGAATCTCTTGTTCTGCAAGTAAGTCATTTCCAAAGTTAGGTTTTTTTCCTCTAACAAATTTTTTCCTCTAACAAATTTATTTGGGCATAAGTTTTCGTGGGCTAGAACCCACTTCATTAGATGCATGAAGTGAAAAATACAGGACCAGGTATAAATACATGAAAGGATGGGGGTTGCCTGACCAAGTGTGAGGTCAGTCTAATGAGATAAATCTATTAACAGCAAGATACTAAGGGAGGAAAAATAACTTTTGAAGTGGTAATGAGAGTGGCCCATTACAGAAAGTTGACAAGAAGGTGTGAGTAACAGTAGTATTGGTGAAATTAGGTTTAGGTTTTGTAATGACCCAGCCACTCCCAGTCTTTATTCAGGCCTAATCTGATGGTATCCAATTTGCAAATTAATTCCAGTTCCGCAGCTTCACGTTGGAATCCGTTTTTGAAGGGTTTTGGTTGAAGAATTGCCCTCAGTAGCTATGAGATACAGGGAAGGTCCTCTCATGGATCAGTAACTGGTTGAAAGATAGGAAACAATGAGTAGGAATAAATGATCAGTTTTCACAATGGGGAGAGGTAAGCAGCGGGGTCCTCAAGGATCTGTACTGGGACTTGTGCTATTCAACATATTCATTAATTATCTGGAAAACGGCTAAACAGTGAAGTGGCAAAGTTTGCAGATGATGCAAAATTATTCAAGATAGTCTAAGTCCTGAGAAGACTGGAAGGAGTTAGAGATATCGCAAAACTGGGTGACTAGGTGACAGAATGGTTGATGAAATTAAATGCTGATAAATGCACGTTGGAAAACATAGTCCCAGTTATGCCTATACAATGATGGGCTCTAAATTAGCTGTCACCATCTAAGGAATAGCTCTTGGAGTCACCATGAATAGTTCTTTGAAAACGTCTGCTCAGTGGTCAGCAGAAATCAAAAAGGCTAATGGCATATTAGGAACTATTAGGAAAGGGATAAAAAATATGACAGAAAATGTCATATGCCACTCTATAAATCCCATGATGCACTCATATCTTGAATACTGCATGCAGTTCTGGTCATCCCATCTCAAAAAGGATATAATGAAACTGGAAATGGTTCAGAGAAGGGCAAAAATGATGATCAGGGATCTGGAACGGCTTCCATATGAGGAAAGACTAAAAAGATTAGGGCTGTTCAGCTTAGAAAAGAGACAATTAAGGGGGGAATATGATAGAGGTCTATAAAATCATGAATGGTGTGGGGGGAAAATGAGTAGAGAAGTGTTACCCTTTCACACAATACAAAAAACAGGGGTCACCTGATGAAATTAATAGGTAGCAGGTTTAATACAAACCAAAGGAAGTACTTTTCATACAACACATAGTTAACCCATGGAACTCATTGCCATGGGATGTTGTGATGGCCAAAAGTATAACTGGGTTCAGAAAAGATAAGTTCGTGGAGGATAGGTCCATGAATGTCTGTTAGTCAAGATGGACAGGGATGCAACACCAGGCTCGGGATGAGCCTAAACCTCTGGCTACCGGGAGTGGAAGACAAGCGTGAATCCACTCCATCATTGCCCTGTTCTTTATACTCCCCCTGAAGCTCTGGTATGGGCCATTGTCAGAGACAGCCTACTGGGCAAGATGGACCATGGTCTGACTCTCCATGAAGACTCTTATGTTCCTCCTCTGCACATATAACATAACAATTGTAGAACACCTCTTATGTCCTGTAACTGCAGAGATTGCCTCTTATTATTTATTCCTTGCCCTGCAGGGTGATAGGTGCTATGTAAATTTGAGGTAGTTACGGATTTTCATATTTCTGTACTCTACAGGTAAGCGTACTTACTGACCAGGTGGAAGCACAAGGAGAAAAGATTCGAGATTTAGAGTTCTGCCTAGAGGAGCACAGGGAGAAGCTGAATGCCACAGAAGAGATGCTGCAGCAGGTATTGCGAGGAAGCCAGAGTAATTTCATTTCTCTCATTGTCCGTGCTTAGTAGATTTGTGTTGTAGCACTAAATACTGTTTTGTCTGCTTCCATCAGACTAGTGTGTTTAGGACAAAATTTTGGAACTCATGGTGTCACATGACGAAGTGATAACTTTCTTGTTTACAGTTCTATTGTATTTGTTAAAATTGTTCTCTTTCTGAGTCATGTCCGCCCTATCCCACAGAGTAAGGATCTAGTCCTACTCTCACTGGAGTCCCTGCACTGACTTCTAAGGGAGTTGAATTGAGTCCCTAGGTAGGATGGGTGTTATTTCTTAGCTCTAATTCAGGGGTAGGCAACCTATTGCATGCGTGCCAAAGGCGGCAAGTGAGCTGATTTTCAGTGGCACTCACACTGACCGGGTCCTGGCCACCAGTCCGGGGGGCTCTGCATTTTAATTTAATTTCAAATGAAGCTTCTTAAACATTTTAAAAACCTTATTTACTTTACATACATCAATAGTTTAGTTATATATTATAGACTTATAGAAAGACCTTCTAAAAACGTTAAAATATATTACTGGCACGCGAAACCTTAATTTAGAGTGACTAAATGAAGACTCGGCACACCACTTCTGAAAGATTGCTGATCCCTGCTCTAGTTTATTGTAACTCTACTTGCTGCCCTTGGCAACTGCGACAACTGGCAGGTTTGTTGGGGCAGCTCTTCCTGGGTCTCAGAGCAATCACCCCACCACCCATGATCCTGGATGCATCCAAGTTAACTGCATCTGACCCACGGCCACCAATTGTTCAAGGATCATCTCTCTCAATGGCTGCTGAGTGGCAGAACTGGCAGGCTTAGCGCAAACTGACTTGCACAGGACCTGGGGGTGTCCATTATTCACGTCCTTTTCCTAATGGTGTGGAATTGGGCATTCCAGGGAAAAATCCCTAGATAATCTAAGGTTAGAAGTTGAGTACTGATTGGAGAGACAGGCAGCAGTCAAGAGAGGCATTCAGTTAACCAGGTTAACTATGGCTAGTATCCTTTGGCCTGATAGATTGGAGGAGGAGTCCTGCCTTTCTATCTAAGAGGCCTCCAGATGCAGGAAGGCCACTTTCCTGCTCTCTCTTTCTTGGGGCCTATCTTAATGTGGTGCTAAGCATGTAATTTTTCCTCCTCAGAAGAATAACTCTGTTCCTCTTCATCTTGAATCAGGAACTCCTGAGTAGAACATCCCTTGAAAATCAGAAATTGAACCTTATGGCAGAAATTTCCAATTTGAAGCTAAAGCTAACGGCTGTAGAGAAGGACCAATTAGACTACGAAGACAGATACGGAGACACAGAGGTGAGTAAAGCAGATGAACTGATCCTCAGAGCTTCATGTGGTTTCACGTTACCTGAGACTTTCTCTCAGTTTTACAAAAATAACTTTCCAAATTCAAGTCATTCTGAATCAGAAAGAAATAGGATTCAAGATGGACTGGCTCATGGAGGGGAATGAACAGGTACATTGGCTTGCTATGTTCCAAACTAGCAGGTCACACTCTTTGAGAGCAAGGCTCGTGTATGTCACGGCAGATATTCAAGCATGCTCTTATAATGAAAGACTTTGCACTCATGTTCGGTGAGAGCCAGAAAACATCTCTGAGAGTTCTTTTAAATATCACTCATTTGACAAACCACAGTGTAAATCCTGTCCCTATTGAAGTCAATGGGAGGTTTGCCATTGACTTCAGTGGGGCCGGCTTTTCACCCAGAGTCTGAGATGTGTCTCAGATGTCCAAAATGCCAGCAGATATTCACTTAGGTCTGGATTCTGCCAGACTTTTATATGGGTGCACAAGGATGGGAGGCAGAGGGAGATGAATGTACAGAGCTCTCCCCCACTGAACAGCTTGAATCAGGGGCAGGCAGAATTGCAATCCATGGCTCAACTTCCTCTGGCTGCTCAGAAGTGGCAACTTGAAAATGAATGTGCTGCCTCTGTGTTCCAGAGAGCTGTTGGCCTTCTCTTCACTGCAAAATCTGTACCATTTTTGAACACAGAATCCCCAGAACACAGAGCTCCCAGTAGGGGGCAGGGAGGGGCCAGCCCTGCACTTCCCTCTAGGCTAACACAGTCAAGCCCATAATGAGCCCAACAAATGTGTGCGTTAATTTCTTTTCGGAAGATGGTGCTCTCTGGTGAGATTCATCAGCGGGTAAACCATTCAGCATCCCACTTGGTATGCACAGTACATTCACTTTTTTTGTTTTAATTTTTAAAATGACTCTTTTACGGTGGCTTTCTGTTACAAGGCTCAAACTGGCCAGCCCAGTTCTGCATGGTAACAGGAAGGGTTAATTGAGCCACCATGTAGTGATGAGCTATACAGTACCATGCCAACAATCTTCTGGTGCCTGCACAACTTACTGCAGATCATTTTAAGCTTGGGTTTTTTTTAAAAAAAAAAAAAGTTTCTTGCTCTTAATGTTGCAAAGGTAGGATTCCAAATGTGAATGAATCTGTGGACAGAAAGAATCAATAATGTAATTCTGAGAGGAATGACAGGCCCCATTAACTTCAATAGTGTGCTGAGGCTAAAGGCTAATGATGATAATGTAAAAGTCGACATTCATCATTGTAGCAAAGACATCTAGCTGCTGTGGAGCTATGAGCAGAGCTTGCTTTAAGTTCTATTGCCTTTTCCCTGCAGTCTGATCCCAGTTTTATATGAATGATTGCTATTGCCTAAAAGCAGTGAACCTTACCAGTTCAGACAAGTGCCATACATACCAATGCTGTAGAAATAAGATCTCCATCTGTCATAGGCAGATTGAATTCTTTTTGGTATTGGTAGTTCTGTGGTGGGTCAGTCAAGTTATAATTGGTTGGTTCTTGGAACTCCCACAACTTGTAGCGTTCTTTACTCACCCCCATGACACTCAGTAAAATGTGAAATTCTTTCCTTACATAGAAAACATAAAAGATACAATGTGATATGATCCTTACAAACTAAAGACCTCCCTGAGCGGTAAACACATCAGTACGAATGGCAAACATTTTTTTGGGAGGCAACATTTGACCCAAATGATCACAGTAAACACATATTGCTGAAACTGAATTCTGCTATGGCTCTGCTTGGAAGTGTCACTTGGTGTCTTAAATAAGTTTTTCGAAACAGGTAACAAAAGTGGTTGACCCTTCAGTGCTTTTGCTTTACTCTTTTTTTTTTCTTTTTTTTTTTTTCCTTTTTGGTCTTTATATTTTGATTACAATTTTTTCCAGTCTTTCCTGTCATCACCTTCTTTCATTTCCCTCTGCACTGCAGTCACTCCATAACGTAATAGCAGACCTCAGACAACAGATGGAGAAAGTGGAGGTGGAACTAGCACTGTTCCAGGAAAAGAGGTTACAGTATGGTGATCAAGAGGTGACTTTTCCACACCATGCACTGCAACTGTAGACTCTGTGCAAAAGGCTTACCTGCATGGTAGCTATTAATACCAATATTTCTCTTAAATGCCTCCGAATATGCCTAATCATGGTCTTTTATAGGGATAAAAGATGCTGTAATAAAATAACATTCAACTTCAATTGCATTTAAATGCAATTATTAATGATGATGATTAAGAATAATAGTTTTATTTGCAGGACATCCATGCCAGAACTAATAAACTATTACTAAAATATGTCTTGCTTTTCAAAAAAAAAAAAAAAATAAGGCAACATAGAGCTGCTTACTTTATTACGGAACTTATTAGTTCTATGAGCTGACCCTTCATGGCAGTAAAGCCTTGGTGACCACTCTGCATATCTGAGCTTTATAGTTTTGGGAAGTAGAATTTTCAAAAATGCTCATTGTTGACCTAACTCTACCCCCACTGAAGTCAATAGTCAGTTGATTTCAATGAGGCCAATGCTGAGTGCTTTTGAAAATCCTGTCCTTGAGCTTCTTGTGCCATTCACGGGCACAAAATCACCAAAACCAGGGAAACTTCATATCCAGAAGAAAGCACAATCATCAAAAAAATGTCCTGAGCCCTCCAAAGAAGGTAGTTGATTACTCCCAAGTATAAAACAGACTTGATTACTGATAGTTAAATAATTGACTCCCACACAGTCATCCCATTTTTGTTTAGATATGCTACTATTGCTTCCCCTTGAACTGGAAGTCAGTTTACGCTATTCACTGCTTCTCTTGAAATGAATACCCCCTATTATTCTTTTTGCATAATTTCCTTCGTCAATTAAATCTTTGTCTCCTGGAGTGGCTCTGTTCAGTATTCTCAAATACAGTAGTTTTTCAGGGTTTATGATATATAATTAATTTCAGTAATTATTTATTTAAATTATAAATTTAAATAATAATTTAAATAAGTAGTTATGAATCAGTATTAATTTATTTTTTTCTATATTAAATAATCCCAATTGTGTCACACTCTGTTCTCTGGTAAAATGTCTCCATTTAATTCTCTATCAACTTTTTGTGCGGTTCTCTGTCCAGCTTGACTGTATCGTTCTTGAAGATGGCCAAAGCTGGACACTTTGGTCCAAATGTAGTGTTATGGATAACTAGGTAAACATACCTTGTGGTTCTTGAAATCTTCCAAATGGGAGGAAGTTTTCTTTAGGGAGGGGTGTTTACAGCCAGACGTGACCCTCTACAGAGCCACAACTTGAAGTTAAAACTGTCCTCCCTTCAGGGTTCAAACAGCACCACGCTCCTGTGTGGGGTGAATCTCTGACATAGATGTTGGAACTGGTGGGGGGGAGGAAGGGAGAAGAGTACTGCCGCACTCCCTGGCTTGAAATGGTTTCCATCATGTACAGGGTTTACAGTTTGGCTGAATGGCTCTCAGCACCCCCACTATACGAATTGTTCCAGCGCCCCTGGTCTCTGAGTGGTGCAATATCACCTATGGTTGCAGTTCGCATCCCCCAATGCCAGCAGGGGGAAATGAGTCCAACAGCCTAAAAATGTCCTGAATGTGCCTCAGCAGCTACCCATTCCCATTACTCATGCTAGGAGCATGATTACTGTGAGTGGGGGACGGAATGGTGGGGGGCTGTGGAAAGACAAGAGGCTACATGCTGAACAACCCTCACGCTGCAACATCTGAGGCCTGCCAGGGAAAGTCCTCCATAGGCCAGTGCACAGAAAAGCTCTGGAGTATGAAGTGCATAGTTTTTTGGGGAGCCAAATATTGGAACATAACAGCTGCACTTTGTGTCTTCTGGACATGTATGTACACCTAGCCCAAGCTATCTTTTTAACCCTTTTGTGTGTGTTTTTTCAGAGGAAAGGTTAAATACAAGTTGAGCAGGTTCCACAAAAAACCGTCTCGTATTGGTGTTTCACTTTTCACTCCAGGCTTGATCTAAAGCGCATTGAATTAATCATACTCATGTTGATCTCAGTGGGCATTTGATCAGGGCCTAATGATGATATTGTGGTTTTACATCACCATATCTGAAGAGCCAGGTGAATTTGGTGCAGATGTGGCAAGCACTATCACCAGTTCCCAGAAGTAATCTAACTGTGGACTGTTACACTGATTTGTATTAGAGTAGCACTTAGAGGCCTCCATCAGCATTGGGGCCCCCTTGTACTAGCACCTTGTAAGCAATAGTCCACACACTGAAAAGTTTATAATCTAAATCAATAAAATAGACAAAGGGTGGGGAAAAGGACAACTCAAGCAGTTGTTGAGGGAACTGAAGCATGAACAGATGAACTGGGATTTTCAAAGGAGCCTGAGGAAGTTAGGTACTATTGAAAATCTGAGTCTGAATGACTTGCCCAAGGTCAGAGAATAAGTCAGTGATGGGGCTGCAGAATTGAATCTCTGTTGCCTGAAGAGGGGGAACGGAGCTAAGGAATGCAAAGAGCAGGATTGTAGCTGCCTACTGTGTAGATGCATAACAGGGCTGTGGGGGCTGCTTGTTCCCCCTCTTCCTCTCCGGCCCATCTGTGCAAGGATGTGGTCTGGCCCATGTATGCTGATGGCAAAGATTTTATATAAACCTACTTCTCTGCCTTGGAAAACTGACAAAGGAATGTAATTTGGAGTATAATCTCGTATACCACACTCTTCGGCAGGAAATGAATTGTAAAATTTTCTTCTGCAAAACATATTGGTTGTATTTATGTTTCTGAAATATGTTCACAGATGTTCTTTAATTCTTTTTGTCCCTTTGCAATAGCTGTCTAATATTTTTAATGATGATGGTTATAAATTAGACAGCACCCAAATGTGCAGGATGAACTTGATAGAATAAATAAGAAGGCATGGTTCTTGCTCTGAATAGTTTACAATGTAATAGTAGACATGACACAGAAAGACAGAGTAGCTAACCATAGGGGATGGGCTGAGAAAATGCTTGGCTTATAGGAATAATATTGCATAGTGAGCTTGTGTGCACATCTTAACAGTTCTATTAATGTTCATTTATGTCATTAAATTAAATTGTAGGAAAAAAATTTTTAAAGAAATTTTGAATGAGGATTTGATGGATTTCTTTTTCTGGTATTTTCAGTGTCAAACAGTTTGTGATAAAGTTCTAAGTAATAACCTCATCAATTACAGACATAGAATTATTTGCCAGTTGTTTTGAAGTCAAACATCTAGCAACAACAAAAAAAATCCAAATCTGTGTTGATAAAACAATACACAAATCTAAGGCCAGAGGTGCAGGGATTTGATTGAAATCTTCAACATTTTTCATGAGCAAGGTACAGTTCAGTGTATGTTTATAAGAAGACTGACATGGTCTATCAGGTCCCACTTCATCCCTAAGTTGATGATCGGTAAGGAAATGCCAGGTAGAGCCAAGTTATAAAGTTGTACACTAGCATAGTGATCATTAACAGACTCTCAATGATCTCTCTCTTAATTAACTTTCTAGTTCCAGTAGCTTAACTTGGATGGGGTGTAGCTATATACTCTGACCTTCAAGTCAACTGTAAATTTTTGAAGTAGATGGAGAAGAGCTGTTTTATGTGGCAAGTTTTATAGATTTTTTTTTTCCCCATTCCTTGTTTAATCATTTTAATCACAAAAGCATATTTTCTTCCCCTCCTCTTCCCACTGGTTCAGAGTTGCAGCTTCTTCAGTTCTGTTTGTGATTCACTATTGACATTTGCAATTTTAAATGGTCTGAGCTTTCTTAATTGACCCAGTACTGTTGTTAAGGGCATTAATTTGTGTCTCTGTAAGGCGATATTCCCCTGCTTTCACACCAAATCTGTTTTGCAGAGTGCATACTCCAAAGACATGTGCATCAACTGCTTCAAAGTGCCAGGGAGGGCCACATCTGTATTAAACTATGCACCAATTGCTAACTAAAACTAGAGGGCAAAAAAGGGTGAAAGTCAATAGGATGGGGAGATGCCTGGTCTGCCTGTGACATGCTGCCCCTTGTTCCTGTTGTTACTGCATCTCAGTTCAGGGGAGCAACCCAGTCCCAACAATGACCTGCTGCCTGATACTGGGCTAGAAGGACCGCTAAGCTTCCCAGAGAGCATGGGTGCTTCTGTGATACTCTTCAGTCCTGGAGAATAAACCTGATTCCCCTTTGGCAGGAGGATGGCTTGTTCTGCCATCTTCCAAATGAAATAAGATTAAAGGCTAGAGCTACCAAAACCCTGTGAATGACAGTCAGGTGCCTCATTTAACCCCTACTGCCAGAAGTACCAACTGACCAACGGAAATAGCTTAAATTAAGTTGCAGTCATGGTTCAGGATAATAAAAGTTGACTAAACTCCCTAACTACACCCTACCCTTTTTCTGTAAGATTTATCTGCCTCCTGCTTCTTGTCTGATCTTCATTAAGAAATAAAAATATTGCTACGTGATCTTCAGATTCATTGAGTGTCTAGCATAACCAGTGAAACAGCTAAAAGGCAGGTAGGTGGAGAACATCTGGAATGGGCTGGAAGGTAAGTTATTCCAGCTACCTGTAACTATCCTTTAACGGAATTGTTGGGTTGCTTGTCTTAGATGAAGGGTGCCTGTCATTGGCTAGCATGGATGAAAGTAGACTGCAGCCAGGGGCGGCTCTAGGTATTTTGTCGCCCCAAGCGCTGCAGGCAGGTTGCCTTCGATGGCTTGCCTGCAGGAGGTCCCCGGTCCCACGGATTCGGCGGCAAGCCTGCGGGAGGTCTGCTGAAGCCGCGGGACCAGCGGACCCTCCGCAGGCATGCCGCCGAAGGCAACCTGCCTGCCACCCTCGCGGTGACTGGCAGAGCGCCCCCCCACCAGGGCTTGCCGCTCCAGGCACGCGCTTGGCATGCTGGTGCCTGGAGCCGCCCCTGACTGCAGCACCTTATATAGAAACTGGTAAAACTGAGCACCATGCTGTTGTCTGGGGCTTGAAAGTTGTTAAACTAGGAGGGTTTAGTCATTTTTCCGTCCTCCTGTGCCTGTTTTCCAGGACTCATAAAAAAGCTAATATATTTTTCTTGAGTGTTTTTCACGGCATTACAATTGCTGCAGTGCATTTTAAGAATGCACTGTTAGCCAAAATATAATGCTGGTCTGGGGATCAGGGTTGTAAACCTCAGATTAACAAAATGGACATGATAAATAAAAAGCTAGCCAGAGGCTTCTTTCAGACCTCAGCACTCAGGTAAATGTTTTCCCCTGCCAAACAGCAAGTTCAATATACCTTTTGTTATTTTCCAGCACACCATGCCTTGTTTACTTTCATGGAGAGACATTCTGCCCAGTCGTGAATGTTCTGTGTTAAAGAAGCTGAGGGTTTCAAACACACACGCTGCTCATTTCTGCTTGGTTTAGCTACCTGAGGATGTTTATGTAATCTAGTACAGTTACTTCCCCTGTGCTCTTCAGAAACAGATACAAAGGATGCAATAGTCATTGTGTTTATGATGCGTGATGGGAAATCCTCAAAAGGTGTGACAGCTCAGTTTGGAAGTTTATCTGAGAGGAAGGATAGTCTGGTGGTAAAGGCACTGGACACTTGGGTTCAAATCCTGGCTCTGCGATAGGCTTCCTGGTTGACCTTGGACAAATCACTTAATCTGTCTCTGCCTTAGTGTAAAATGGGGATGTTAATAATCATCAATAAGGCTAAGATTTTGTCATAGCTATTTTTAGTATAAGTCACGGCCAGGTCAGAGGCATCTGTTAATTTTTTCTTTTATTGCCCATGACCTGGCTGTGACTTTAACTAAAAATATCCATGACAAAATGGGGAGCTCTGGGGCCCCCCACCACCTGTGGGGGCTTTGAGGTCCAAGGTTCCCCTCTACCTGTGGCTGGGAGCTGCAGGGTCCCCTGATGCCCAAGGCAGAGAGAACTGGGGTGTGGGAGGGGCTCAGCCAGGAGCTGCGGGGTCTTCCCCCTGTGGTGGCTTGGAGCCCACCACGGCAACCCTGCTGCTGGAGGGGCCGGAGTGACAGGGATTCCCCTGCCTCCCACTGGGGCTGGGAGCAGCGGCGGGCCCCCCCTGCTGCCAGGAGCAGTGGCGAGTTGGAGCTGTTGCTGTGAGCTGCCGGGGTCCCCCTGCCACCTCCTGGGGACAGGGAACTTGAGCTGCAGGGGCCCCCCTGTCACCCATGGGGGCCCCCCTGCCACCCACAGGAGCTGGAGCTGTGGGGGCTCCCTGCCACCCACGGTCTAGGAGCTGTGGGGGTCCCCCCTGTCACCTGTAGGGGTGGGGAGCTTGAGCTGCTGGGGTCTCCCTGCCACCTGCAGCATCCGCGACCTCTGTGTCAAAATCGTAGCCTTAATCATCAACATATTTTTTTGCATCTTCATTGAAACACTGTCAACCTTGGTTTTAGTCTCATCTCTTTTAGCAAAGAGTTGTACAGCTGGTATTCCACTGCTCAGAGTGCTCTACCTCACCTGCTATTAGAATGTTGAAACTTGCTTGTCCCCAGCTGCATCACTTTGGGTGAAGTGTTGCTGCTGCGGAAAGGTCAGAAAGGGTAAGGCAGTCTTTGCAGAATTCAGATCCCAGTCCATTAGGGTTAGGATTGTGATCCTGGTTCTGAAGCAAAAGAGGAGTCAGTGGAGTTCACAAAGCACACACGTGACAGCATTCACAGCAGCTTTTGTTGCTTATGAGGCATGCAGCTCTGTGCTGCACAAATTTCAGCCTTTTGGTGGCAGTTGCATTCACGGCCTGGTAGACTATGTTGCAATACCATCTAACTTAATGTGACCAAAAATATGGAACATTATGAATAATATCCCATTCATTTCAGTGACAATATAGGTACAAAAATTGATTATAGGATGTCATCTGCTGGGACTACATGCACAAATAAGGTGAGCATAATTTGGATTCACACTGTGTCATCTTGTCTCACTGCTCTCCAATAATTGGTCTATTTGGTTTTGTTGTATAGTCTTGGTTAAATGTAACTTGCTTATATAGTCCCTTTATGAAGCCAATGTTTGATTTTGTATAACTGGAGGGTTTTTATTCTGGGTCACTACTATTTTACCACTTTTATTTTAGAGAGAGGACCAGAAACAAGACCTAATGTTATAGGAATATTGAAGAGTTACTGGGACAGAGTCTCCATTTCCTTGTCATTCACAACTGTGCAAAATGGGTGTCAAATGCTGCCAAATCAGGCCAGTAGCACATTCTACTCACTTTGCACAGGTATAAATGACTACATAAGGTGCAGGATGGTGGAGGATCCAGCTGCTGTTTTACTTAAGTCAATAAATCAGCTGATTGTTGCCTGCATGCATTAATTTGGTGCTTTGAGGAGGAAACCTGGAAATCCATGGGTCTGATTCTCAGTTGCATGAAGGTCTCTTTCTGCTGCTCTGGAAATGTAAAGGTGCTGAGAAGCGGGAGGGGGCTGTGGACATAGGGAGCACACCAGTCACTCAAAGCTACCTTTTCCGCTGCTGCTTCCCTCCTTCATTCCTGCATTCAGTGCAGGAATGTGGGAACTTGGAATTGGAGCCCATGGATGGTCCACTGAGCTCTGAATTGCTTGAATATTTGTCCTGACCTAATTATGAACTCTGAAGTGTCTGTATGCACAATGTGTGTGGGTTGTTTTGTTTTGTTTGTGGTATTGCTTTGTTTTTACCTTCCCAGTGATGTGTGATTGCTGAGCTGTTGTTTTGTTTATTGAATTTCTCTGTTTTTTCTTTTTCCTTTCACTCAGGGTTTGATGCAGGAAATCAGTGAATTACGGTTAAGAGTGGGAGAGATGGATAGTGAAAGACTTCAGTATGAGAAGAAGCTTAAATCCACCAAAGTAAGTTACACTAAGGGAAAGAGGGGAGAGAATGGGCACAAGCTGCAAATTTTGGAACTGTATCTGGTTTTCAAACATCCTGAAGTCTTGGGAATTTGCAGATCGAAGGCTTTTGTGATGCTCATTTAAAAAAACAGACAAGCCATTTGTAAATTTCATATTAGGTTCTGATTTCAAACCTCAACACACAAATTCAGGAGAATTCAGATCAGAGCCACAGATTCAGCCCCATTTCTGAGAGGCACCGTTGCTTTAGTTAACTAGCTGCAAGCAGCATTTTTTGTATTTAAATTCTGTTTAGATATTTGTATGCATGGATCAGGGAACATAATTTGTAATGAGAAAGGTATGGACCATGGGTGGGATGAAAATGGAGCAATATCTTCTTTTAAATGGGCGATACGTTATCCATGTTTACCCTGAAGAGAAAGCAGTAACCTGAGCAATTCTAGCATGCCATTTCTCTAAGTATCTAACTCTGTTGTGAATTCTGTTAGCTATCTAGCTTTGTTTCTTTTCTATCATTAGTTTTCTCTCATTCCTCTATCTCTGTTACCAGTCTTTAATGGCCAAACTTTCTAGCATGAAAATCAAAGTGGGTCAGATGCAGTATGAAAAGCAGCGGATGGAGCAAAAATGCCAGATATTAAAGGTGTAGTAGATTGTGGGTAATATTGGTCCTGTTTTGAATCCTTTCTGCACCACTGCTTTGTGGTCTGTGTTTGCATCTTGCTGTCATGCTGTCTGTGTTCTTTATTGATTATTTTCTGTTGACATGCAGTGTGCTCTTTCTACTAGAAACTAAACCTTGTGAAGTGAGATGTTCCTAACAAATTGTTTTTAGGGCATAAATAGGACGATAGAGGGATGTCACTAGTGCACAGGCCTTGTGTGGTTTACCCACAACTTTATTTTAAATTTAAAGTAAAGTACCTTCAAATGGGTAATTTTCACTTCTCCAGCTTGCATGCATTCATTCAGAAAAAGCTCTTACTGAGCTGTACAGTCACACACACACTAATTTCTCAGTAATTTCATACCAAAGACTTGTTAATGTGTTTTTAAACAGGAAAATAATTGTTGTAATACATCAACTTCCTTAAATATTATGAACATAATAAATTAACAGACCATATGTTGAGTTAATTGGGGAAAGTATCCTGCATCAGAAACTGAATGCAACTCCAATTTAAATCTCAATTACTGTACTAAAAACTCTTAAAGAGTCTAAGATAGGGACACATTTGTGGAAGAATGTAGGGCCTGTGACAGATCCAGACCAGTGGAGTACAGGAGTCTGGTAGAGGGCAAATATACTGGTCACTGGATGAGTAGTTTTCTGTTCCCTGAGTGACCAGAGCAGGGGCTGCACTAAAGTAATCGGGAACCTGCTAGAACCAATTAAGGCAGACAGGCGAAATTAATCATGCGCCATACCAAGCAGTGCTATCAGGCACCGTGTGGTTTAAGGGGCGCTCCAGTCAGGCTAAGAGAGCTCAAGAAGGAAGTTGTGTGAGGACTGGGAGCAAGAGGCACAAGGAGCTGAGAGTGAGAGGGTATGCTGCGTGGAAGACAAGGAAGTACAAGGTATCAGACACCAGAGAAGGTCCGGTAGTGCGGATACAGAGGTTTGGAGAGGCATGGGAAAAGCCCAGGGAGTGTAGCGCAGGCGCTGTTACAGAGGCACTAGAGAACCAGCTGCAATTCCACACGGGACACTGGACGGGAACCCAGAAGTGAGGCGGGCCCGGTTCCATCCAAACCTCTCACAACCTCTTGATCAGACAGCCAGGAGGAGTGGCTCGCAAACTGGAGGAATAGGATGAGGCAAATTGCCAAGACAGGCGCAGACTCACTAGTAAGAGGAGGAACTTTGTCACATAAACTGGCGTCATGGTGATTTGGTGTGCAAGCGCGCAGGAAGGAGGAGAGTTGATTTTTATAACAAAAGGTAGAGGGTTTATTTTTCCCCACAAAGATGAAAAAAAAAAAATTAAAGGTTTGCCAAAAATGCATTTGATACAGCGATGAGCCCAGCAGGAAGCTGCTCGGCCAGAAGCTGCACACTGGGAAAGTGGTGGCGCATCAAAGACAATCGCGGCTGAAGACAGGCTCTCAAGACTGGGCTATGTTGCGGGAACTTGGTAACCAGGTAAAAGACCTTACAGGAGCTGACTGCGGCCATAGGACACTAGACATATGGCCACCATTTGCTGCAAAAATGAGTGGGAGGAATAATGTAGAGCTACTGCCTTCTGGCTTATGGAGAGGACAGTCTATGGGAGCCTGCATCCGAGATCTAGTGTCTGGCAATCCTGTCCCATCTGTTTGAGGAACGGCCAAAGGCTTACTAAAGATATGCATGAAGAAGCGCAGCAACTACCCCCAGCTGAAAGCAGAGAAGCCTGGCCAGATCTAGGGTAATGAACTGCAGGCAGGCCAATGGTATACGATTGGTAAGGACCAGAACAAAACCCTGCGCACAAGTGTATACCTCATCCATCTTGCAGAAAGTGGTGCGAAACACGAGTCCTGGAGTCCGGAAGAGATATCTGAGAAGTTTGGTCATCGCCGTACAATGAGGGACCTACCGCAGAACTTCGGCAGGGTAACGCAGAACGACCTCCACCTATGAGGAGGTTCGTTGCAACACTGTGAGAAGGCGATAGGTGCGCAAGGGAGCGACCCGACAGTTAAGGAAGACACCCCAGGTTAAATAGCAGCTACCAAGCCAACAGCCGTCGATGACCACCAGGAGGCCCAGGTAAGAGACGGGGCTGAGGCCCACCAAGCCACAAAGAGTCGGGCATGAGGGAGAAAGGACGGATTTTAGATGCGAAAACTCGAGATCAGAGAATGCTAGAAGCCATACAGATGTTATGCCTGCGGTGGAGACAATATACTGCAAACAGTCCCATGCTGAGGACCTATGCAGATAATCTCGGGACTGGCAATCCATGCCCTAATCCCCTGTGGGGGTCTCACTAACCCCACACATGTGCAACACCAGTGAAACTAATGGGGTGAACCGAGCGGCAACGGTTATTCAGGAGTGTTTATCGCAGTGTCCTTGGGAAGCTGTCAAGTGTAGTCAGCTGCTGGGCTAAGCGTATAGGAAACATGCGCCAATGGGACAGGTTGCTTATTACCTCCACCATCCAGTAACTCGAGATTCAGAGGGAACACTACTGAGGTAGCAGCATGTGTATCCCTAATCCCCATACCTGGTGCTCAAGGGAGGCGCCATAGAGAGAGGAAAAGGGAACCTGAAGTTATGAGGATTCAACAGTAACTTCACCGTAGGTTCTCGAATAGTCCAGATTTATTTCATTCCAGACAGGGAGAAGTCAAAGGAAGGAGGGTCAGCTAAGGCCTTGGGAACCGAATACTGACCATAAAACCAGAGGTTTGCTCTTCATAGGTAGGTGACCTGAGCAGCTGACAAAGGAGGCCACCCAGGAGGAAGCACCTGAGTCAGACCCCTAACTAATCTTCTGCACCAGTAAGGCAACAGAGACTGGGCCCCTAGAGCTGGGCAGATAGCCCCAGAGAGGATAATTTGGACGTACAAGGCTGAACCAAGTAGACAACATAGGAAAGGAGGTGGATGAAATACATGAGGCCCAGGAAGGAAAACCCATGGACAGACCCCAAACTACTCATATATGCAGAAGAATCTTTATCGGTTGCCCCAGTAAAGGGCAGAGGTACACAGACCAGACCCAAAAACACAGAACGCCTGTATAAGTCTTGCTCATAGTCATCTTATTGGGCATTTGGTGAGAGAATGACCTGGCACAGCTAGCGAGGTTTTTGTGGCTGATTACATAAGAGGTGCGGAGGTACTCGTGTGTCCTGCCTGAAGGTGTCAGCTGCACAGTCCCGTCCCACCTGAGGACTTTAGTACATTCCCGATCATAGAGCCCTCTTTGAGTTGAATAGCATTGGACGCCTAGTGGGCCTCTGGAAGATGGATCGGCCAAACAATATATACTGTGTTAGAGACTATGCACTGTTCCAAAGCTGTCTGCTGCGGAACACAGCCTCTGAAACAAAGCAAAGAGCTGAGGAAATATTTGCCCAAGTGGCCTCAAGGAGATATTTACAGAGCCAAACGAACCCCATTTTAGTCAGACTAATGAGGACCCTGAACTGCCTCATATGCATACCCTGAGCTTCAGCTACCATCCACAGACGATGGGTTGGTAGAATAAGTTTTAATCGAACCTCAAAGCTATGCTCGGAAGTGGAAGTGGAGGAAGGATTGGGAACCTACATCTGTCATGTTCGCTATCCAGAGTACCATCAACCAGCTGGTTTTCCCCTTCATTATTTAAAACGGGAGTACACCGCCCGTGGATACTAGATATCAAGAGAGAATCTGGAAGAGGCAACCCAATGAGGGGAGAGATATATAGAACATAGTGATACAAGAGCGAGACGGATAGCCCGGGTCACCCCTATTGTATGGGAACATTTGGAAAAGGCCCAGGAGGCCCAGAGAACCCATTACAATAGCCAGACAAAACTCCGACAGTTCCAACCAGGGGATCGGGTGAAGGTGTTGGTACCTACGGCAGAAAGCAAGCTTCTGGCCCAATGGCAGGGACCCTATGAGATGGTTGAACCCGTGGGGGAAGTAACCTACAAGGTGTGGCAGCCAGGACGCTGAAAACAAGAACAGATTTATCACATCAACCTTCTGAAACCCTGGCATGCACAGGAGGCGTGCATAACTTCCAAAAAGACCTAACCCAGGAAAACAAGCCTTCCAAACAGGTGAGAGTGTCTCCCGATTTAACACTAGACCAGAAGAATGAGGTGTCTGAGATGATCTTCCGGAACCAAGATGTGTTCTCAACAAAACCAGGTCGAACAACCGAGACATATCACCACATCGTCACAAACCCTGGGGCCAGAATAACAATGAGGCCTTATTGGGTGCTAGTGGCCAAAAGTAAGGAAATAGCAGAAGTAAAAAAAAATGCTGGAGTTGGGGATCATCGAAGAATCCCACAGTCAGTGGTCCAGCCCAGTCATGCTGGTGCCCAAACCTGATGGCACCACAAAGTTTTGCAACGACTTCCGGCGACTAAACGAAGTATCCCAGTTTGATGCATACCTCATACCTCACATAGATGAGCTAGTGGACCATCTGGGTAATGCCTGGTATTTGACTACTCTAGACTTGACAAAGCGGTGCTGACAGATTCCCCTTGTGGAAGACGCAAAGGAAAAGACTGCATTCTCTACACCAAGAGGGTCTTTTTCAATATACTGTCCTCCCTTTTGGACTACATGGGGTCGCAGCTACTTTCCAGTGCCTCATGGACAAGCTATTATGCCCACAAAACAGTTATGCTGCTGCCTACTTGGACGATGTGGTCATTCATACCCCAGACTGGGAAACCCACCTAGAGAAGGTGGAGGCAGTCTTTGATACCTTCAAGTGAGCTGGCCTTACAGCAAACCCTGCCAAGTGCACTGTGGGGTTTACAGAGGCCAAATTTCTTGGTACATTGTGGGGAAAGGTCTGGTAAAACCCCAAGTGAACAAGTTGGAGGCCATCCAAAATTGGCCCCAACCACGTCGCAAGAAACAAGGAAGCATTCACAGACCTAAGGACTGCCCTCTGCAGTAACCCCGTACTGATAGCCCCTGATTTCACCAAGAAATTTATCCTGCAGACAGATGCATCGGAAGTAGGGGTGGGGGCCGTTCTATCACAGATGGTCGAGGAGGAGGAACACCCAATTCTCTACCTCAGTAGGAAACTCGTTCCGAGGGAACAAAAATATGCAGTGATGGAGAGAGAGAGTGCCTCGCTGTAAAATGGGCCATGGAAGCATTGCGCTACTACTTGCTCAGGCGCAGATTTGTCCTTGTGACCGAACATGCCCCTCTTCAATGCATGCAGCGGAACAAGGAGAAAAACACAAGGGTGACCAAGCGGTTCTTATCCCTCCAACCTTTCCAGTTCCGTGTGCAACACAGGGCAGGGAGCCATCACGGCAATGCCGATGGCTTGTCACGTGTGCGCTGTCTGGCTTCCCAAGCTGCCCAACCCCTTAGTGTTGAGCAGGGGGGAGGGATATGTGACAGATCCACACCAGTGGGGTACAAGAGTCTGGTAGAGGGCAAATATACTGGTCACTGGATGAGTAGTTTTCTGTTCCCTGAGTGACCAGAGCAGGGGCTGCACTAGAGTAGTCGGGAACCTGCTAGAACCAATTAAGGCAGACAGGTTGATTAGATCACCTGCAGCCAATCAAGGCAGGCTAATCAGGGCACCTGGGTTTAAAAAGGAGCTCACTCCAGTCAGACGAGAAGGAGCCAGAGGAGAGGAAGTGCGTGTGAGGAGCTGGGAGCAAGAGGCACAAGGAGCTAAGAGTGAGAGGGTGTGCTACTGGAGGACTAAGGAGTACAAGCGTTATCAGACACCAGGAGGAAGGTCCTGTGGTGAGGATAAAGAAGGTGTTTGGAGGAGGCCATGGGGAAGTAGCCCAGGGAGTTGTAGCTGTCACCCAGCTGTTACAGGAGGCACTATAGACAGCTGCAATCCACAGGGCCCTGGGCTGGAACCCGGAGTAGAAGGTGGGCCCAGGTTCCCCACAAACCTCCCAACTCCTGATCAGACACAGGAGAAGTTGATCCAGACTGTGGGGAAGATCACTGAGGTGAGAAAAATCTGCCAATAAGCGCAGGACCCACCAAGGTAGAGGAGGAACTTTGTCACAGGCCCAAACCTGCATGCCCTGTACAACTAGACCTCCTACTCTGAAATCAATACAAGTTTAGAGTGTCTGGGGAATGCAAAATCAAGCCTTTTTTTCTGGAACCATTGGCATCATTAGTGAAGCTCAGGAATGTATTTAAATCCAAATGTTACATTTTAGTGTATCCGTTTCAGGGCTTAATAGAAACATTAGAAATTGCAAAGGCAATTTTGTGTTTTGTTTTTAAAAGGAAAGTTGAGCAAATGCCATTTTATAATTATCAAATATGCTTCCACAAAGGGTAAAATCTTATTCCAGCTATTCCCATGAGGAATCCCAGTGAGGCCAAAGGGACATGTTGTTCAGGTGAGCAGAATTTGGCCCAAAGTTTGGAAACAAAATTTCATGCTGGGTCAGTGTGTATGGGGGTAGATACAGTTCAGAAGCATTTATCTGACCCCAAGCACCATCTGAGCTTTCAGTGTTCCAATGAAATGGGACTCATATCCAAGCCACTCACTTCGATTTTGGTTTACAAAACCAAATCACTGCTGAGGTGTTGCAATAGCAAACCCAGCTAAAATGTAAGTTTTATAGGTGAACTAACCTATGTAAGTGCAGTGACTCAATCCTATGTTGTCAGAATCGAAAGTGAGTTTAGATGGAATATCTAGTCCATGAGGTTTGGTTTGGTTTCCTTATTCCTTACTGCTAAAACTGCCTGTGACTTATTTTCTTTTTGTCTGAATTGCTTTTCAGAGTATTTTGTTTTTTATATATTATGATTGATGTTCTTTCATAGTCAGTTGTGCGTATTGATAAAACTGTTCATGGCCTGTTTGGAGACAATGCTGTATTTAAAGAGAAATCAACATCTGTTAGCCTTCAAACACATGCAATAAGCATACACATCCCCCATGTGTTCAGATACTATGTGATAAAATACTAGGCCCAAAATATAGCACGATTGAATTATTATGCAACTGTTTCACTTTCTGCACTTAGAACATACAAAGTGCTGTGAAAGTGCTGTGAAGCATTTAGCTTCATCCCCTTTATTTTTATTATTTACGCATGCTAGAAAGAAATACCCCTCTTTTCCCCACTGCTACTTTTAATTCAGACAAAAAAAAATCATCATACATTTAAATTGGTGATGGGACTTGCGTGGAAAATTTGGTCTGAATCCAAACTATTTCCAAATTTGGGGCTGTTTTGACCTAGGGGGAAGGGCTGTCCTGTTATAGAGATAGCAGCTTTGCTGCAAAAGTTGAGATTCAAAGTTCTGGGGACAGATTCTCAGCTGACATTATTTCAGTGGGCCCATAACAGTTTGCACCAGATGAGGCTCTTCTCCCTGGGCTTCTTCGGTGTGAAATTTCAGTTGGGAACCATCTCTAACTTAAATAGTAAAAAAATATTTAAAAATCCTCTTTAAAACTTAAACCTTGTTCTTCTTATGGATAAATGTTTATGTATCTATACAGGATGAACTGGCATCTTGGAAAGAGAAATTGGAACAGAAGGAAGCAGAAGTCAGAAAGTTACAGGAAAAATTGGTGTGCAAGATGAAAGGAGGAGGAGTTGAAATAACTGACAGAGGTAAGCACAAAGGGGGCTCCCAGTTAAGTTGAGGTTTCTAGAGGTCTCTCTTGCACAGTTGTAGTTATGCCTTATCTGTTTTAAATAATTGTTTCTGTCAATTGTTATAAGGGAATCATTGTTTTAAAACCTCAGTTTCGTTACACATTTTGCCAGCATGTTTATTACTTTTAACATATTCTGCAAGTATTCACAAAGCAATCATAAAACCTACAATAATAGGTTATTGATTTGCTTTAAAATAAGGTGACCAAGTGTTTACAACTCTGAGGCCCTGTCTACACTAGAAAGGGTTGCTGGGAATACCCCAAACCCCATGGATGAAGCTTGTAACTGCAAAAGTATAGTTTACTGCTCTAATGGAGTAAATTGCACTAGCAAAAGGACTTTTTGTATAACTGCGTCTATGTTGGGACTTGGCATAGCTAAGTTGGTTAGAAGTAAAGGAAGAAAAGCACTTCCCTGACCAATAGAACAGTGCTGATAGGGTTGCCAACTCTGACCAAAGGCTGTTCCAGATTCGCCCTCCCCCAAACATGACGTAATGTCATTTTCTTAAAATATCCTATTAAAATCTCCCAGATTGCTTTCAGTAGTCACCAGGAGATTGATGCCAATTCCAGGAGACTCCAGCCAGTCCTGGAGGGTTGGCAACCCTGGGTGCTGACAAAAATTTTAAGTGTAGAGCGGGCTTAATTGGGTGAAATTCAGAATGTGCACAAGGCCTACGTACGCTACTTGGAAGTCCCACTTAAACCCTATAGGAGTCCTACTTAAACCTGAATTCTCATGGAGAATTTTCACTATGGTCAACATTTTCCAGTTTCTCAGTGAAAAACTGGAAACCCAAACCTTTTAAAGAATTTTTAAAAATCGGTTATGGGGGTTTTCTTAGAAAGTTATGGAGTTTTAAAAAGATGTTTTTTTTCTTCAAAATTTGCTACAAAAAATAATTGGCATTTTCTGACCAGCTCTTGTTTTACTTCTCAGCAACATACACCTGCTGTAGTCAGTCTTAAGAGTATTGAGATTCCATTATTTTTGTAAAATATGCTTCATTACATTTGCTAGACTAGTGTGAAGTATTATTGTTCTAAAAATAAATAAAACTAACTGGACTTCAGTTGCCAAGATGAATGTATAAAATGTATTGTGTGCATTATCTTTACAATTTTTGTTTGTTCACTTACTAATTTGCTAATGTTTATTTTTATTGCATTTATTACTCATATTGAGCTTTTTCCTGGAAGATGCCAAGCATCTTCAACTTCCGTGCTCCCTTTGTCTTATGATACTGAGCCATAATTTGCAATGTTCAGTTGCACACAGGGGTCTCCCAGTCATTACTGCGAATGAACCAATGTTCTGTTGTGTTTGGAAAACATTAAAAAATGCATTTTTTGCAATAAATGCAATTGAAATTTTTGCAGAGTATCTGCCATGTTTGCAGATTTATGCTTACCTGAGCAATCTTATTCTGCTGTCTACTATTAGATGTTAGTACAAATGTAATATATTTCATGTCTAGTGTTATGGTAAGAGCAGTCTGTTGGGATAAATACTATATGAGACAATGTATGTGAAAACATGCAGGCGAGAAAAAATGCTGAGGCCTTGTATAAGATTCTCAGGCCAGAGCTCTTAGAGAGTGATCCTGTTTGGCTTCAGCAGGTGAGTAGGGAGTACTTGTGTGCAAGTTTATAGGACTGGGCCCTTAAATTGTAAATGTTGTTTGTTTTACACTTGTTGTCAGAGGGTAAGAAATGATTCGTTGATGACTCCAACAGTAACAGCATATAATGTTAAATGGTATTTAATGTCATAACCTGTATGCTAATTTCAAATCCACTGGGTTTTCCTGCACAGATGAAAATTGTAAAAAGAAGCTCAAAGACAAAAGTAAGGTTTCCTGGTGTCTTTCCACAAGCATTTATACTTCAGAAATTCTGAATATAGCTTTCTGCATGTGTTTTTAAAACTGCTTTCACAGAAGCTGTTAGATTGCCTCATCTATAAGCCTCAGTTACATTATTAGAAATGAAGGGCGATTTCAATAGGCTGTGATTTTTAATATAAATTTTTTTATTGAAAATCTAGTAAACAAAATCTTTGGCTTCCTGAAGCAGCCTGCAAGAGGAAGTCTGCTATTCTTGTTCATTTCTAGGTGCTTTACATGCCTGCTAGATATGGCTCATTGTAGAAAGGCTTGTAAGAAATTACATTGATCCTGCCAAGAAGTACTTTTTACAGCTGGTTGAATAGATAGATTTTTCTTCATAAAAGGCACATATAAGTAAAAAAATATTCCTTTGTGTTGAGTGCAGTCACAATGTAGTAGGCCAAATTCTGTGCTGGCATAACTCGACTGAAGTCAGCGGAGTTGCACCAGCAGAGAATTTGGATATCTAACTTTAAATAGCTGTATTTATCCAGTGAGCCAATCATGCACAGGATGATGTATTTTATACATCTTTCTTTGATGTTACGTTTTGCTGAGGAAGAACTTTCTTCACCCCTTCAGCAGTAATCCTTGGTTATATTTGTTGGTGTGCGATAATCAGTAGCGGATTAAAACACTAATCTGTGGCATTACAAAGCACAGTTTTTGCTTGTTCATCCTTTTGATCACTCTTCCACATTTGTAACGTATCTAATTTTAAAGCTGCATTTACTCATTCAAAGTAGATAGATTTCTAATGGAAACAAAGAACATCCCCACCTCTTAAAAAAAAAAAACAAAAACAAATAACCACCCCACTTTTTACATATTTACATTATGGCGTTTACATACTTTATAAGTGAGGATTATAGATGAAGCACAGTTTGTACTCATCTCAGTTTTAAGGATCCTTTTCCATGTCTAAACTACAACACACATTCTAGCATGACTGCGCATCACAGTGAATACATATACCATTCCATCATGCTGTTCTCATCCATTCTGGGCTACGACTAAGCCTCATGACACAATGCTTTTCTCCCCATGTCCCACAATCCATTGCTTAATTCCATTGCTTTGTATAGTTGGGTTGATAAAATGCCCAATGGAATGTTTGGCTGTTGTCATAATGAAGGACTGTTTTATTGCACTCCTGTTGTAATGTTTTTATTTTGGAGCTCTTTGTTATAATTACTCCATTATTTAAAGGATTGAAATAACCCAGGAAAGGTATCACTGATCGATTTTTGCAGTTTTCTTAGGATGGTTTTAGGATATGAATATTTGCTAAATTCAGTTGTTCATTTAGTTGTTGAAAACTGCTTCCACAGAGAATCGATTGTGAATCGATCTCAGATGGAAATAATTTTAGTGGTTTGCATTTTGTTTGTTTATTTCTTGTAAACATAGCTTCAGAAATTGTCAGGATGTTTTCTTTCTTCCATTTACTCTCTCATTTAATCTGACTTGTGCAATTGTTTTTAGATATAGAGGTACAGAAAATGAAGAAGGCTGTGGAGTCTCTAATGGCAGCGAATGAAGAAAAGGTAGGAAAACAGTCATTAGTTCAGCATTCGTTCATTGTGTGAAGTTACATCTCTAGTATGATCAGCACATGGGCATCATGTAAATTGTTACATTTTGAAGATTTAATTAGTAAGCGTCCAAGTCTGTTCTCATTGAAGTCAATAGGTGTATTGCAATTGCTTCTGACCGCACCACAAATAGGCACTTACAAGTTGTATGCTGCAAATCTTGTCCATGCAAGTAATCCTTACTCACACAAGTAGTGCCACTGAATTCAGTGGGACTACTCGCATGAGTAAAGGTTTGCAGCTCAAGACCTATCTTGTAAAGTACTTTGAAAATGTAAAGCTCTACATATAAATGCCGTGAATTATTCTGGGCCAAATTTGAAAAGGAGCATTCTAGAAAGTATATAGCACCTGTGGAATGTGGATGTGCACCATTCGCAGATGCACATCGTTTTATGTATACAAATGTGTTTGTGTAAATTTTGCAGATGTCTTTTGAGAACTTGGCCCTACTAGTCATCTAAGCCTCTAAATCAATAGAACCATAGAACCATAGATTATTAGGGTTGGAAGGGACCTCAGGAGATCAGTCTGCATATCCTTTTTTAAAAAAATGGCAGAGGGTTTGCTAACTGTATATACAAAGAGAAAACTAAAACACCATATTTTTTATATATATACAGTAACTCCTCACTTAACATTGTAGTTGTGTTCCTGAAAAATGCGACTATGGAATATGGGGTAAGTGGGGTGCAGGGGGGAGGGGGACACCCTGACAGCCCTCCTCTTCTTCCCCTCCCCCCTGCACAGCAAGCAGGAGTCTCGGGGAGCAGCTCCAAGGCAGAGGGCAGGAGCAGCACATGTCAGTGAGGGGAGGGACAGCTGCAATTGCTAGCCTGATGGGCAGCTGCTGCACAGGGCACTTAAGGGAGTGGGGAGATGATAGGGGGGCTGCTGGTCCACCCTGGTTCCAAGCCCCCACTAGCTAGCTGCAACGAGCTGCTGTTCCTGCAAGCAGTGGACAAAGCAGGCGACTGCCAAATGACATTAAAAGGAAGCATTGCACAACTTTAAACGAGCATGTTGCCTAATTGATCAGCAATGTAACAACAAAACGTTAATTGCAATGACTTTAAGTGGGGAGTTCCTGTATATATAAAATATGGTGTTTTAGTTTTCTTTTGGAGAGGGGATGATGCTGCAAAATTTGAGATCCACCTTAAAGTTTGTGGGTGTTCGAATCCTCCGTATTTAGATCCTGAGTTTTGGTTATGTCCTTTGTATAGAAACCAGTTTTCACCAAATATAAATCCAGGTTCATATTTCCGGCATTCTTCAAGCTCTGAGCTTTTATCCTCTCTTTTCTTTAAATCTGTTAGACAGTTTAATTTTATTTAGGTTTTTATTTCTTATTTTTGACTCTTCATAAAAGAAATCACAATCACAAGATGGATGCTTCCTTTGTTTTAGGATCGGAAGATAGAAGAGCTGCGACAATCCCTGAATCGGTATAAGAAAGTGCAAGACATGGTAATATTGGCTCAGGGGAAAAAAGGTACAGTGCAAGTACAAAGATTTCCCACATCGCTGGCATTTAAACTACACACATTTAGGGTGCCTGACGCCTTCCATTTTAAAAGATTCTTGTGACTTTTTTGGAAGAAGCTCTGTCACTTCCAATTGAATGCCACAGGCCTTTGAAATTCAGCAAAGGAAAAGTCCTTGGGCTAGAGAAGTTCATTTTCTTTGTCCCATGAAATTCCATCGAAGTTTAACTTAAAAATAACCATTCCCCCTCTTTTGCTTGCATTCTTTAGGGAGAATTGGTAGCCTGCCAAAATAATAACCGGACATGAACATTCTAAAAGAGCTGAGCTCACCACTATCACCACAGCAGCAGCATCACACATTGCACTGGGGAAGTTTGAGAGCTGCTAAAGCAGCTGTAGCAATAGGCGATGGGCAGGAGAGAGCCAGGCTTGGGCTCTCCCCATCCATATCACATCCTCTGGAGCCAACATGTGGCCGCAGGATCACATCCTCCCTCTGGAGGACATGACTTAGAACAAGAGCCCAACGAGCATCCTAAGGCTTATAAAAATTGGGGATTTCTAAGGTTGCTGGGGGTGGGACTTGGAAGGCTCCACTGAGACGCTCAGGGAATGAAGATTGGCACTGGACAGGGGGCAGAATAGCTAACTCATGTCACTGCCGGGTTCAGGTTTTTTAGTCCCTGAGAGTTCCTTTGTAGGGCCTGGACTGCAAAGGGAGGGGAGGAAGAAGTTCATCACTCTCTACATGTTAGGTACCCATGATGATTTTGGTCATATTTAAAATGTGCAAACAGAGTAAAGTCCAGACCAATGATAAATATACATAATGCTTTAATAGGGCTAGTTTCACAAAGCTGAAAACAATTATGAGCCAGATCAGCTGAGAGGAACAAATTAATCAGAAAAATGTGACTCATAATTTGGGAATCGTTTAAGACACCTTACTAGATGCCCAAAAAGCCACCATCGCAGAAGAAGGCCTTGCTAGTTTAAAAACCACTTGGTTTAGAGGGGAGGAGAAAGCAGCTATAAAAATTAATTACATAATATATAAACAAACAAATGGAAGAGAAAGGAAGTTTATAATAATATAAATCACAAGTTAGGAATTGTAGAAAATGGATAAGGGAAGCAAAGGAATCAAGGGGAAATATGTGGCCAATAGAGTTAAGGACAATATGTCAGACTCTGGGTTCTAGGCAGGTGAGGCCTACTGGTTGAAGCTTTGGCCAAGAACAGGCACCAAGAGTCGAAGCCAGCCGTAGAGTTGGGTCTGGACTGAGGACAGCGCTGAAACTGTGTTTTGGGACAGGCTGTGGTTAGGGGAACCAGATCAAAGGCAGGCTGGAAGCCTGGGGAGTCTGTAACACTGCAAGGCAGTGAAAGGGTTCCTGACCAAGTAGTGCTGTTGCACAGGCTAACTTGCGACTCTGGAGGGGTCAGTAGAATACCTGTGCCTGGGGATCCTATGACCCGGGCCTGCCCAGGGATAGACTGCAAAGCCTATGAGTTAGCAGCAGGGTGGGTAGCGGGACTCTTCCCCTCCCTTCTACACCCCACATTTTGCTGACTCAAAAGCCACCTGCAACCTCCCTTCTACAACCCACATTTTGCTGACTCAAAAGCCACCTGCAACCTCACTCCCATTCGGAAATAGACTGGAGGGAAGTTTCACTACTGTGCTGCTCCTAAGCTCTGCAGAAAAGGAGCCCTCACCCTGAGGACTTCCAGAGATTCATAAGAATTGGATCTTATGGAGTCAGCACAGGACTGGGGGAGGTCGGGGGACGGACAGACTGTGATTTGCAGGATACTCTGTGGCCTAAGAGCTGTTAGATCTCCTGGCCCTCAAAGGGTTTGTAGGAGCAAGACTCCTCCCCAGCAGCTCCTGGGACCATTTTTAAAGAAAAAAGTGAGAAATCTCCGCACAAAAATTTCATGAAGGTGAAGATAGAGTGGCAGGGGAGTGTTTGTGGTTTGAGTGCATTTGACCTTTCCAAATATGGAGTTAAATACACAAATGAAAAACTTGGTGTTAAGGTTTCATTTTTGAAGTAAGGCACTCAAACTACCTTAGCTCTGCCCCTGTTGCAATGCACTAAGGAAAATCACCAGTTCATGGTGCCTTTGCCACTCATAAGAAGCAGTTGCATTATATCAGTGGTCACTGAAATGCCTTACTATCGATCGAATAGTGAGTGTGCTGCTTTACATCATCGTCCTATATAATACACGTTGAAGCACTTTTACAAATTCCTGTTTAGACAAGTTGCATGGTGAAAACAATCATTCCCCACTTACTGTTGTGAGTTCAATCCTTAATGGGGCCATTTAGGGGTCTGGGGATTGGTCCTGCTTTGAGCAGAGTGTTGGACTAGATGACCTCCTGAGGTCCCGTCCAGCCCTGATATTCTATGATTCTACTGAGAGCCTGACCCTAAGCCCACTGAGGTCAATAGCAGTCATTCCATTGACCTCGGTGGGCTTCGGATCAGGATGTAAGAGCATGATCTTTCCTGGAGCCCTCATGGTGGGCAATTTATTTGCTAGTGTCATTGACCCCAGCTTGCATGTCACTATATACAAACTTCATATGCCTATATTATGAAATTTGAGCATTTAATAGGACCATCTAGAATCATAGAATATCAGGGTTGGTCATAGAATAGGACCATCTAGAATCATAGAATATCAGGAGGTCATCTAGTCCAACCCCCTGCTCAAAGCAGGACCAATCCCCAGATTTCTACCCCAGTTCCCTAAATGGCCCCCTCAAGGATTGAACTCATAGCCCTGGGTTTAGCAGGCCAGCATTTATGTGAAAAGAGCAAAGGTTTGTATGACAGAGTAACCTATTTAATAGTGGAGACACAGAGACAGAGAGGTTTTGAAGCCAAGATTCAGTGGTGTACATTTGTGATACTCCACATGCCACGGGAAATGATAAAAGTGTATTTTATTTTATTGTGTGCTTCACAGGACACAGACAGTGTTTTCAGCTAGAGAAAAAAGGGCAGTAAGGTTGACATTTTACTTCGACAATAAATTAGAGGTTCTAGAAACACAGCGCTGTGAATGCCCCAATGCTTTTTCTTCTCATTGTCAGCCATGTGGTACCTTGGTATTGATCAGAAGAGTAAAAATCCATAGCTTTCAATATGACTGAACCAGTTAAAGAGAGGCAACGCGGTCATGAAAGCCGACTATACAAACACTAACATGGTAGGGAATTGGCAGACTGAGACACCATTGATTTGTGGCACTGTAAAAACTGGCAGGGATTTTTTTTTTTCTTGTTTAGAAGCTAGCACAGTAATTGATCTTGACTGTTCTTTTTCCAGTTATTTACTGCATTGAGCTTTGTTCACCATTTTGGCTCAGATGGCACAATGGAGACAGATTTTGATTCTTCATCTTACATTTGAGATAAACATGTCTGTTTCTTTTTGGTGTAGTGAGGAGGGGAAAAGAAGCATCTATGTGCAGTATTTTGGAGTTTGATACATTAATGAACACCAAGGATGTTCAACATGTTGACAAGGAACCCACTGAGATGCTCTGTGGAGGGAGGGGGGTTTCTGCTGTTGTAATTAAGAAATATAGTTGCATGAGCAGGATGCTTCTGTCCACTGTGGCTCTTTGATGCTGCTACAGTTGTGTAAATGAGTCATTAGACAACCGGACCCAGCTAGGGGAGGTTCCCCCAGCTCAGGGTTGTATGAGCTGGCTTTTACACTGCCCCATGTGGGCCCGACCATAAGCCCTGCTTTGGATGTATATGAGCGTGGACAGGAGTAGGATGGGGCAGGGCCACAGCACGAAGCACAGTGGGGATTCCGGGCAGTGCTGCTACCGTAGGCAGCTGGAGACAAGCAGCCTTTCAAAGCTACCTTAATTCAGGGGCCTCCACAGTAGTCCAGAATTGAGAGGGCACCAAGTCACCATTGGTCCCTTTCCTCTAGCCTCAATGTGATGTGCCCTGCCTCTTAATGGCACAGCAAAACATCTCACCCCGTGCGTTTAAATGAGGATTGTGCGTTCAGGTTCCACAAGAATCCCAGATAAACCTTAAAGAATCTATCTGGAGTCCACTAACCGTATATTTTTGGAAATTTTATTTATTCAAAACTATGACGTGAAAGAAATTCAACCCTCTTGGATTTTAAGAAAAAAAATCCAATTGGATCATTATTGTGCAGGGTTTCTGCCTAACATTGCCTAGACATGATATTTCCAAATATGGATTGATAGGACCAGATCTTCAGCTGGAAGTTGGCATAGTTCCATTAAAGCCAATGGAACTATGCCGAAATACACCAGTTAAGGATTTGGCTCACAGTGTGAAACTTTGCTTGCCTTTTGTTGTATGGGCACGGCGACAAAAACAGTACTATGGCTGCCTATGGGGTATCAGTACTTATGTCCTGCTTTGGTACTGCTGGAATTGGAGCTCCTGCTATTAAGCACTGATGTATTTTTGTTATTGGTGGAGTTTTACTTTAAGCTGTGTGGGAAAATCATGATGCCAGTCAGGAAGGGGTTAAAGAAGCCAGCCATCCCACCCTTACACCCTGTCTCCTCCTATCACCGTCACCCACCCACCCTGTTGTCCTATTGAGCAGAAATAAAAATCCTGGCTGTGTCCTCTGTGAGAACAATACTCATATGTACCGAACTAAAGCCAGTATGTTTGCATCTCTCTTCTATTAGGCAAAGAAGGCGAATGTGAAGAGTTTTTAAATTCAGGCTCTGTTTCAGCTGTTTTATTGGACATGCAGAGTTTAACTGATCAAGAGAAAAGCCCATCTCCTGTCCCAGTAATCAGCTCTCCGAGCCATGAAGAGTTTAACACCACTGTTCATGAAGAGGTATTGTTCTCTATTTTCTCTCAATGTATCACTACTTGACAACGTTACTCGCGCTGTAGTTGCATTACAGAAACCAGCCCCCTGCCTCTTTGTTTTCTTGCTTGTTAGGCAGTTTCAGTAAAACGTCCCCATTTTGTTTGGAAAGTCCTTACTAGTATAGAATTTGTTTGAAATCCGCCAACCCCAAATTTTGTATAAACACAAAATCATATTTAATTTTCATTAAAATGTCCAGGAATGATTTTAATGTCAAATAGAAGGACGTTTCTGGAACTGTATTCTCACTGATTTTATGTAAAATCTTATTTAAAAGCTTATTTTCACTTACCTGTAGTAAATTTGAGACTATTTTAAATCAGTTAAAATATATACTATAGTATATTTATGGGGGTGCAGTCTACTTGGTATCTTCTCCATTTCCAAAAATGAGTTATAAGTAGTTTATGATCTGCCCCATGCCAACATCCTTGATTTTTAGAAGCATGTTTTCCTGTATTTAAAATATTTATCTCTCCCCTCAAAGCACTCATGCAAAATGAGGAACTAGCTGGGATACGTCTCATGCATAAAGCTGTGCATGCGTAAATAAATTATAGGATTAGACCTGAAGCCCAGATTCAGCAGAGACCTTAAGTAGGTGTTTAAATGCTTTGCTGAATCAGGGCCTTAGTGCTTAGAGCCAAAAAGAGGCACTTTACATTTAAAAGAAAATAAATAGCTTAAATAATTGGCATCCTTGATGGAAGTCTCAGAGCAGCCAAGAACTGAACAGAGATGGAGAGTGAACTATTATTTCATGTCATAGAGGGGTCCATAAGGGAGACACATTGACTAGGCAGCATCAAGAGGCTTATGCTGCTTTTATCCATCCTGTTATACCTGCTCTGTATACTAACAGAGGATTTTAAGCTCCGTTGTTGTCAGCCTGGCCCATCTTTATAAGCACTAAACTATGTTTATAGTAAAAAGAAAATGAATTGAACCATATGCCTGAGTCAGACTTTTATTTTTATCACTGATCTATTTGATTTCTGTTTTCATACAGTGATTGTGTAGTTTTTCCCATTGTAATAATGTATCCTTCCTTCCTTTTAGAACGCACTACAAATTCACACCAGCATCTTGCAAGTTTCAATCCCCGCTTTTCCACCAGCACCCGAAAGCTCAGAAGCCGCTACAGAAAAAGTAAAAGCGCAGCCTAAACCAGAAGTTGCAAGTGAAGTGAGGTATAGTTATAACAAACTATTTCTAACTGGTATGTAAAGTCAAAGTTCTGTTACAAAATGTTAAGTGAAATTGTGTTTATTAGTGACTGGGCAATTAGAGTATTAAGTCTGTTTCTTCAAACTAGCACTGTCACGTATTCTAACATCCATCTGGGATTGAACTATATGCTCACCAAACCCATTTGTTTTCACATTTCTATTATTGTTGTTCATTATAGCGCCAATAGTGTGCTACGTGCTTGCAGACAAAGAAGGCGTTGAAATTAATAGAATTGTTGTGGGGACCAGTTGCCCCATAACGCCCCTGACTGGCTGAATGTGGCATGATAGGTGCTCCCTGCCTCAGTTCCTTCCCTGAGATTGTGTCCCCTCAGTACACACCGGCCCATGCTACTACTAGAACTATGGCTTAGCCTTCTGGCCAAGTCATAAACAAAAGTTAACCCCTTCTGGGGTAGCAAATGTCCAACTAAGAAGTCCCAACTAACAAAAAGGTGGTTCTACTCTTTGCAGGTTTCTCTTCACCCCACCCTCGGGGACCTGTTCCCAGTTTATGGGCTACCTTTGAGAGTCTTTATTTCTCTGAGAGAGAGCACTCAGCCCCTACAGTATTGTTCTGAGCCCCTGCTGGGCCCTGCTCTTGTAGAGCACCGGTTCCCCAGGCTGGTTCCACTGGAGCAGTGGTTCTCAACCACGGGTACCTGTACCCTCTGGGGGTGCACAGAGGTCTTCCAGGGGGTACATCAACTCATCTAGATATTTGCCTAGCCTTACAACAGGCTACATAAAAAGCACAAGCTAAGTGAGTACAAACTAAAATTTGCTACAGGCAATGACTTGTTTAGACTGCTCTATATACTATACACTGAAAAGTAAGTACAATATTTATCTTCCAATTGATTTATTTTATAATTATATGGTAAAAGTGAGACTGTAATCAATTTTTCAGTAATAGAAGCCTCACAGCACACTGTCTGATTTTTGTAAACAAATCGTTTTTAAGTGAGGTGAAACTTGGGGGCATGCAAGACCAATCAGACTCCTGAAAGGAGTACAGTAGTCTGGAAAGGTTGAGAGCCACTGCCCTGAAGTACCCTTCTGCAGACCCTGGCCCAGAAGCTTACATAGGAGCCTGCCCATTCCCTCTGGTTCCACAGGGAAGACTGATCTCCCTCAGCCCTTTTACAAGGCCTAGGTGTCCATTAAGCTGCCACGTGACCTGCCTTAGCCATGCCCTTTCAGTCTGGGAAGCAACTAATTATTTATGGCAGGGTGTGTGGCTGGCTCCATTTCCCCGTTTAAGACAGGGATGAACATAAAACTGATGTAATGCAGTGGAGAATCAGGATAATTGTTTTTACTTTATATAAATAGCTTAGTTTTAGATGCAATATAGTAATATATAGTGTGAATTTGCTGTAAGCGATTTGCAGTCAGAGATTTAAAAAAAATTCTTGCAAAGCACTGCCAAACCCAAACCGAAACTGAGAATGACTAGCCAGTACTGGTCACGGGAGCCGTAAATAAGCTACCAGGAAGAAGACAAATCTCAGTTTCAAGAAGTCCTGAGAGGTAGATTCCCTTGAGGCTGGCATATGACAATGAAATTGGGTTTTTCTAGCCTGAGGCATTAAGTGAGTGCAGATCTTACTAAGGAAATTTTTAAAGCCACCTAGAGGATTACAGCCTTAGCCACAGAACTCCCAGTAAAGCTAATGAGAGGTGTTTATCTAAATTCCTTAGCTGGCTTTTGAAGATCTCAACCATTATGTTTATCTATAGTACTATGGGAGGTTAGGAATCCAAATGCCATGAAATCTCATTGATATAAGATTCTTTGATTTTAGCTTACAAACTAGAGCAGACAAATGTTGAAGCGTGCTTTCTTTGGCCCTGATCCAGGAAAGCATCTCCACTCAGGACAGCTTGTGCTTAAGTGTTTTCCTGAATCAGGGCCTCTGTCTTTCTCTGCTCTCCCTCCCTCCTTCGCACTCTTCCACTGGTTCCCATATTTCTTCATGCCATGCTGTTACTCATGTAACTCGAGCCATAAGCAATGTGAATCTCATTTCTTGTTCATTTTCTCTATTTTTAAAGACAATCGCTGTGACCCGAGTCATTGCCAGAGTTCCCATTATAGCCTGCTTGTGTCTTCATTTCTTGCAATGGCATGTGAGACCGTTACATGTGCTGTGACCTCTTAATTTACTCAGATTCAATTCCTGAATATGTTGGTTAGCCTGAGGTGCTTGAAGTGATGTAGGAAGTCTTTGTCCTGCTTCTTGAGTTCACTCTCACCCTTTCTCCTTTTATAACAGGAGATGACAGAGGAAAGATTTGATTTTTGGTAATATACAGCCATTCAGGTGAAAAGAGAGAGAGTTAAAATTCACGAGTTGAGAAGATAGGAATTCTGTACCAATAGGAAGTATTGATGGAATTCTTAGGTATCTTGTAATGTAGTACCTTTGTCTGTTTTACAGTGAAGGGACAACACCATGTTCCTCCGTAGAAACGCAGCCATGTGACAGTCCATTGTAAGTACCATATCAACCAATGAAATGCTTCTACTTAAGACACCTTTATACCATATTTTAAAAGATTTTTTTTTTTAATGATCACACAATTGTGTGTAGTTTTTCTAACCACGTTAACCCATTTAAAAATAATTTTGGTGATGTTGATAGTTTTCTGCTCTGATAATTTCTAATGCTCTTTCTGTAAATGTACGCTAGCATCTCATTTCTGTTGCAGTATGAAATGTCTTCAGTCAAGTCATGTAACATCAGTGGGCTTGGGGATTTACCATTTTTTTTAATACGTATGCAGCTACACACAGATGCTGAGATCAGCTCTGCATCGGAAGGCTCAGCTAAGGCACCTCCCAGTTCCCAAGGCACACCCCCACCCCTTTGGCATGTAAGCCCAAAATTATCCCCTCTTGCACTGCACAGAAAACTGTACAGTGTACGCTCATAAAATTCGCCCCCTCCCTCAGTGTGGAGAGAGATAGGCAACAGCTTTCTGCCCTCAGTTATGATTTTCACACACTGGTTTTAGACAAAACAAAAACAGGTTTATTAACTACAAAAGATAGATATTAAGTGATTATAAGGGATAATAAACAGATCAAAGCAGATTGCATTTTTGTTTATTTGAGGTAATCTAAGTTTTTAAGATAATAAAGATTGGATATGACTAGCAAATTCTCATCCTAATTGTTTTTTTACGTAGCTTGCAGAGATTCTTGAGGGCAAGCTGCACTTGCTTGCAGCTTAAAACCCTAGGTATTCCTTTCACAGGCTAGAAATGCCTCTAGCCTGGGTCCAGCCCTTCTCCCCTAGTCCAGTTTTTGTTCCACAAGTGTTTCCAGCAGTCTTCTTGGGTGGGGAGTCAGTGAAGAACCACAATGATGTCACTCCCCTGCCTTAAATATCTTTTGCATATGGCAGGAATCCTCTGTCTCCCCTCTTGGTTCCCATGCCCAGTCAGTGGAAAAACACTGGTATTCCAAGATGGAGTCCAGTACAAGGTGACTTGGTCATATGCCTCTGGAGGGACAAAGCAGCCATGACTTGAAGGCTGTTTGTAGCATTCTCGGGAAGGCTCCCCGGTGGGAGGTTAGCTTCTTCTAAAACCTGTTGTTTTCCCTAATGGCCCTCCCAGCCAGCCATCTAGACCAGTGGTTCCCAAACTTGTTCCACCGCTTGTGCATGGAAAGCCCTTAGTGGGCCAGCCCGGTTTGTTTACCTGCTGCATCTGCAGGTTTGGCTGGTTGCAGCTCCCAGTGGCCACAGTTTGCTGCTCCTGGAAGCGGCGGCCAGTACGTTCCTCGGCCTGCGCCGCTTTGAGAAGTTTTGAGCATGTGTAATGGGGCCAAAATGAGTCACCTTGAGTGCCTTGGAGCAAGGGGTCAGCTTCTCAACATGCAACTGTTGCTATCACATAATTTCATCTATATCCCATAATTTTTGCACCTTTTTTAAAAAAATCCCACAAACCCACATGGCACTCCTTACTGTCCACATCTCTGACAGAAGCATGAAGCCTGCACAGCTCTCACTAATGTTATAACTGTTGCAAGCCCAGGATGCGTGATCCTTCAGTATTTGCAGAGTCGTAAGAAGAACCAAGTCAGCGGGGAACATGAGAATTTCCTGCAAGACACTTTGTTGAGGGACATAGCGCGAATGAATTCAAGGTTATGAGTAGCATTCATGGAGCAGCTGCAAATGGCAGAGTGCCACTGCTGGGTCCAAGAAACGAGCACTGACTGGAGGGATTGCATCGTACTGCAGATTTGGGATGACGAGCCATAGCTGCAGAACTTTCAGATGTGCAAGGCCGCATTCCTGGAGCTGTGTGCCAAGCTTACTCCAACCCTCCAGTGCAGGAACACCGAATGAGAGCTGCACAGACAGTGGAGAAGCGAGTGGTGATCGCACTGTGGAAACTTGCAATGCCAGATTGCTTCCTGTCAGTAGGAAATCATTTTGGAGTTGGAAAATCCACGGAGGGGGCTGCTGTCATGCAAGTGTGCAGGACCATTAATCATCTCCTGTTATGCAAGGCTGTGACTCCTGGCAGTATGCAGAATATAGTGGATGGATTTGCAGCAGTGGGATTCCAGAACTGTGTTGGAGTGATAGATGGGAGACGCATCCCTATTTTGGCCCCAGAGCACCTTGCCACAGAGTACATTAACAGAAAGAGCTGCTTTTCTAGTGTTATGCAATCACTGTTGGATTATCGGGGTCGCTTCACTGAGATCAATGTGGGCTGGTCAGAAAAGGTGCATGATACTTGCCTCTTTAAAAACACAGGACAGTTAATAAAGCTACAAGCAAGGACTTTCTTTCTGGACCAATGGATTACCATTGGCCATGTTGATGTGCCAATAGTGATCCCAGGGGACCCAGCCTTTCCCTGGCTCTGCAGGGTCATGAAGCTGTACACTGGCCACCTCAACAGCACCAAGGAAAGGTTCAGCTACCAACTCAGCAAGTGCAGAATGACAGTTGAATGCACTTTTGGAAAATTGATGGGACTCTGGCATTGTTTACTCACAAGACTGGATCGCAGTACGAAACATATTCCAATGGTATTGCTGCCTGCTGTATCCTGCATAACATCTGTGAAGCAAAGGGGAGAAAGTTGCCACTGTGGTGGAGGGCGAAGGTGGAGCAGCTGTTGTCTGGGTTATTAGAAGAGCTCAGTGTGGAACTATATGGCCCATGGAGGCTTTGAAGGAGCACTTTAACAGTGAGCCAGAATAATGCATTGTGGTGTACTGTGCTCAACCTAGCCATACACTTTTGGGGCATGTTAGACACTGTGAGGTGCCTTGGTGTACATCTGTGAATATACACTGTCAATGCACCTATTAATTTTGCAAGGCTTGCTGTCCATTTAGGAAGATTATACTGTTTGTCACTGATCCTATGAGTTGTCTCATGTTGTACAGTAACAAGTGGGTGGTTTTAGAGATGCTAGTCATTCTGCAACATATATTGTAAGCTAATAAAGAGGAATTATTTTCCAAGTAATAGAATTTTATTCAATAACAAAAACAGTGCAAAGAAAAATATGTGCAATGTAAAAGTAAATACATTTAAAATTTAAGTTCTGTTCCACTAATTTATTAACAAGGAGAGAGAACATTCATATCCATTTTACCTATGTATATGGCAATTGTGGCTTTCACAAGTCAGTGTGCTTGAAGCTGTCATTTTCCTAATGTCCCCAGTATGGAGTGGTGTATGTAAGAATACGACCCCTGATGCCAGTTGGAATATTGAGGGCAGGTGGAGATAGGTGCTGTAATGGAGTTCACCACGGACTGAAAAGGGAAGTGAGCCTGTAACCGTTGAACCTCTCGGTCTGTGACAGTCTGCAGCATCTGTGTTTCCTGCTGTTGAAGCCCCTGTGCATCTTCTTCTCCTGGTGCATCTTCCTCTCCTTTTTCTGCTGGGACACCTGGGCCTTTCTCCTGTCTGTTCTTTCCTTCTCCGGGCTATCTGCAGTGTTCACATTCCAGGCCCATTGCTTGTGGTTTGATGCAGCACTGTCCTGCAGGATTTCATTGAACATGTCATCCCGAGTCCTCTTCTTTCACCTCCTTCTCTGGCTCAGGCGTTCCATGGGTGTGGAGAGGGAACCCCTCAAGGGCGCAATGGCAGCAGCTGCAGATAAAGCACATAGAGGTACCGTTGTCAGTGTAGTCACAATGGAAAGTGAAATTTGAGATTCAGAACTCCTTTCCCTTGTTCCCGTAAAGTTTTAAACAAGACGTGCTCACTGACACATCTGCTTCTGAATGATTGTGTATAGCACCACTCACAGCCATGGTGAATATGTCCCACCAGGGTGAGGGAAATGAGGAGGGAATTGCTTAGATGCATGAAACTGAGTATAAGGCGATGACACCGAATACTGGCACCATTTCACCATTTTCCACAGGCATTGGTGATTTTAGCTGATATCCCTCTCCAGAGGGTAACAAAAGCACAGACAGCACAGCTGCTGCTGGCGTCCCAGAACTGCCCTGGCTCATGTGCTGCTACCCTGTGCTCTGCAGTGGTGCCTGCCAAAGTTATTGTCAGCTGGTATGTGAAAGTGCCCTACTGCAAAGGAAGAAATAAGGCTGTCGTTGGAAACATTCGGGAGAGGACTGCAGAGTGTCATTAAGATTTCTCAGGAGGATTCAAGGGACATCCCTGTGCACAGAAACAAACTGCTCCGCATGGTCTCCCCTCCCTAACTCTAGCGGAGAATGAAAAGCAAATAGCAGCACTACAGCTCTTTTTTGTACTTCTAGTACAAGTCAATTAATGAAAAGTAGATAGCTGTGTCCTGTTAAGTTGGAGGTGCCATCGGTACATCACTGTGATGGGAAATACATTTACACTACCCCTGCTTTGGGATCACCCATGCCCAACTGCCGGGACTGACTGGACTGCAGTGGAATCTCAAACAGGTTCTGGCTCATGTCATCCCTCATCTTCCTCCTCGTCCTCGCTGTTCATGGCAGGAGTCTGAGTGTCGGTCTCCTCGGAGGTATCCACAGTGTTGATGGGGTTTCTGCCAAGTATGGCATGCAGCTCTTCTGTAGATCGACCATATGGAGTGCTTACATCGGTGAGAGACAAATTTAAGTGTAGACGTGCACAATTAGGTTAATGCAAGGCAGCATATGTCGACCTAACTTCATAATATAGACCAGACCTATGTCTCCTTGAAAGTCACTTCCGAAAATGGGACTTAGGGTTACATTTTCAAAAGCAGCTCAGTGACTTAATAACCTAAGTCTCTGAAAATGAAATTTGGCAATACCTGTTGTTGACAATGTTGTGTCTTTCTTTTAAAATGTTTCCTAGTTCAGTTTTTTTCAATTTTTTGCAATCTAAAAATAGTGTGTGCATTTTCCTTCTTTGTGATCCCAAAGCAGTTTCTTTTCTATCTTCACTGAAATCCTAAAATAAGTGATTTTTTGCTTACGTTTAAAAACCTTTATCTTTCATAACAAGAACCAAAACTAAACAGGTCAGGGACTTTCCTATAAGAATAGTTCTGTTTTTGTTTTTAAAATGTATATGCACTTCTTAACAAGTGAAATAACAGAGAATTTTTAAATGTCCACCTAAATTGCTTGAATGAAACCTTTACAAAATGGTTACTGTATGCATACATGCAAATTTAATACTATAAGCTTGCAAGTTGTGTGTGCAATTTGGCTCATGAAAGTACATGTTTTGGATGTCTATTTCAGCCTACTTTTTGGAAAATTTAATTTAAAATAAGAAGCAAAGAATTTCAGAGTTAAACAGCCTTGCACTCCATCATTAGCTCATCCTCTTTTACCTTAACATAGCCGTAATTATGCTATGTAAGATCTCCTCGCAATGCCTAGCCACCCCATGGGAGGCGTTAAAAGGGAGGGCTGTAATACAATCTTTATGCAGTTCTTTAGAATACATTTGCCTTTGAGACAATGGGATGTAGCTTCATTCATAACTCATAATCATTTTGATTTTTATGGTCTTATTGTAGAATGTCAGCCCTGCAAAAATCCAGCAGTCTGGGCAATTTGAAGAAAGAGGCATCAGAAGTGGTTGGTTTTGTTTTTTTAGTTCTTTCTTTCCACTTAATACTGAGGCCCAGATTGTCTACACCAATTCTGGCCCCCTGAGGGGTGCAAGGGACTGGAATCTGGCTGGAGCTGGCTAGTTGAGAAGTCCTGTGGTGGTGGGGCGAGGGAGGTCTCTTAGCTCTGGTCTACACTGCAGGGCGGGGGAGGGGTGTCGATTTAAGTTATGGAACTTCAGCTACATGAATATAGTCGTCGTACTTAGATCAACTTACCATTGTGTCTTCACCGTGATGAGTTGACTGCTGCCACTCCCCAATCGACTCTGCTTGCGCCTCTCGCCAAGCTGGAGTACAGGTGTCGACAGGAGAGCGCTCGGGGGTCGCTTTATCACTTCTAGGTCAGACACAATAAATCGATCCCCACTGGATTGATTGCTTCTCGCTGATCCGGTGGGTAGTGAAGACATACCCTTAGGTGGCATGGAGTCAGTTCCTCTACCAGCTCTGCCTGCCTGCCTCAGATTAGTTTGGAGGAGAGCATAGCTCTGTTCATTCAATTTACAGCTAGCTATGACCCCATTTGTAACAAAATCCTGTGGATATTAGTGAAGAAAATCTGTCCCTGAATATTTAGGGGTCTATCCTCCTCCTTACTGTATGAGGTATTTACATAAGTAAATCACCTGCACTCCAGAGCTGTGTCTTCATTAGGTAAAAAGGTGTGTTCTTAATTCAAGTTACCTAACTAGAGTTAAAATCCTAGTAAAGACAAGGCAGTTTGCCATTGTCATGTAAGTTAGAAGGGCAGGTTCAAGACAAGGGGCCCCCAGTATCTCAGCAATAGAGATGGGTGAATGATGGAGATGGAGGAAACTGGAGGAGAGGGTGAATTTTGCTTAGGGTTAAAAACCTTTATCTGTCATAACGAGAACCAAAACTAAACAGGTCAGATCTGAGTGCCATAATAGCCAAAGCCGTGATAACTAGCTCTAGTTTAGGCTGACTGTTATTTGCAGGCCTATGGAAGGGCAAACCTGCAATTGTACCCCACAAGATTTATTTGCACTGTGCTCAGAGAGAGATGCTTTTTTACCAGCACTAAATTCATTTAATTTTTGTAATTAAAACCAGTCTTGGTTGTGCAAAGCCATTAATAAATCAAGATCTAAAAAGGACTATATTATGAAACCCAAAACCTAAACAGAACTGTAGGTATGGGGGAAAATAAAAAGTGACATTAATCTAGGGGAAGTGTAGTTCTTAAGTGATTCCTTTTGAAAAATAGAAGAGGAAAGAAATCTCACTATTTTTAACTGAAATGAATTAAATAATGAAGAAAATAAAAAATAAACCAAGAATTTTAACACTTCTCAATCCTTCCCAAACAGGACAAAGAATCTGTACAGAAACCAGCAGAGGTAATTTTTATGTGCATCTTCTTGTGAAGCAATGCAAAGAGCAGAAGGTGTTTTAAATAGCGTAGTTTTATTAACATTGTATCAGAATTTTGAAGGGAGAACAGCAGACCTGCAAGCAAGGTTGTGGAGAGTGATTCAGAGAATATATTCGGGTTTCCACCATCACTTAGTGTCAAGTTTATATTCTCTCACTCACTCTTGTCTTCTCACACATGGCTCTTCATTTTGACTGGCTGAGAATAAATAAAATCCCCCATTACCTATTGTTCCTCACCTTCTCTTGGGGCAAAAGTATTCAAGTCACTCTATCTCCTAGTTGAGGTTCTCCCCTCACCTATACTCACCTGGCTCTAAAGACGCCCCTTATTGTGGTATGCTGTCCTGGCTAAGCAGGACTCCAGTGAGCTTGCAGCCCAAACCATTGATTCTTCTCCTGAGCCAGCCAGAGGATTCCTTACAGAGCAGCACAAGCAGTTCCTGTTCCCACATGGCAGAGTGCATGCTGCTGATTCAGCAGGCTCATCCCTTGACAGCCCAGGATCAAAGCATATAGAGTGTCTCCAGCCCTGCAACCCTGTGAGGTTACACATTGCTCCACCACAAAGGAACAAAGCTGGGTCTCAGATTTATTATTTAGCTTTGTAGCATTTGTAATTAACTTGTTTTTCTACCTTGGAAATCTTCCAAGTTCCCATTGTTTTGGAGCTTATCTTATTACAGTGGTTGCCATTAAAAAGTAACCATTTACCAACCACCCTAGTACGCAGCCACTATTTCCTATTCTAAGTAATTCAGTGAATTACTGAAATTCTAAGTAATGGCAAAGAATCCTTGCCTCTCAGATACCACTTTTATAGTCATGACTGTGTTTTTCAGCAAAGGGAGTATTGTTGTGTTTAACTTGCCAATCAGAGACCATGAGAGGTTAAAAGTCATATGTTTAAAAACCCAGAATAAATAGAGATGTGCTTATTAATATTATAATCATCTTAGATTATCAAAGCTGCCAGAATTTTAAAAATCTAATTTATGTCTCCACCATTTATGCCATTTGCTTGCTGCTTCTGTGTCTTTCAATTGGACAATGGAAATAGGCTGCTAGTCCAGTGATTTTTCATACTGTGCTCTGCAAACCGCTGATGGTCCATGGAGACTTTCTGGCAATCTGCAGAGAACTGGCCAGTCATGAGGTGCTTGTTCTTCCTCCCTTTTTCCAGAAACTTTCAGTGGGAGATGAGGGAGCTCAGGACTTCACAGGATCAAACCTTATGTGAATGTGTGGTTAATTTATAATTTTGAAGGGCCACATTTGCAAAATCTGAAACATTTAGTACAGAAATGCTACTGTTAAACAGGTTGTAAATATAATTGAGTCCCAAACACATTTTAACTAAAGATATTGCTTATTTAATCTAGACTTGGTACATGCATGCTATAGTCTATTTTACAGTGCGAATGCTACCTTTATTTCCAGATTACCTTTCAGAACTGACTGTGCACAATTAAAAGCTTTTTGTGGTGCAGTAGGATTAAGTTCTGAAGTTTTGTTTTCCTGATTAATCAGACTAAAGCTCCCATGGAAGGTAACAAGTCTGGAACCCTTCCTCCAAAATCCCCAAGCCATAGTGGTACCGGAGATGAGGACAGTTTTGGTACCCGAAAAGCCAGATCTTCATTTGGACGAGGCTTTTTCAAGATAAAAAGTAACAAGAGGACAGCAAGTGCACCTAATTTGGGTAGGTACCACGCTCTTGAAAGCATCTCCAGTGTATTTTGAACAAGTCTCTTTAATAATGATGGAGGTTTCTTTTTATGCATATTGTAGCTGTCATAAACAGGGGCAGGGCAAGCCACAGTATGACCCAAAGAACAGGAGTAACTGATGGCTGTGCAGGAAAAGTGCTGTGCTGTTGCATAGCAGTTCAATCCAACCCTTGCCTTGACCTCTCTGCTCAGACCCTGTCTAGCATACTGCAGTTTTAAAGTAGTAGTTTCCTTGCTGAAATGCAGCGGTTCATATGCATTTTTCTCCTGCTCCAACCTTTGCTCAATACCTTAATCTTATCACAAGAGGAGTATTGTTACCACAGTCCAATATTATACTTACAATAGCACCTCAACTACAGTTGTCTTCCGTCTTTTTATTAAAAGTGTCAGGAAAATGTGGACACCTGAGATACATCTCTCCCCTGGGAGAAGAGCAGAGAGAAACCTCCATCCTTCTGCAGTTTAAATGGCATTACTGCCTTCTCGGTCAGAATAAAAGTCTTCCACTCTTGCCTGCTTAATGGTCATTCCGATCCTGTGCCCCAGGGAGTTAATTTACCCACAGCCTTGTTATATATAGCCCATGTCTTCCTCTCCCATATATAATATGAAAATTGATTGGCCTACATGGAACAGATTTCAATGATTAAACCAGTTGTCTCATCCCGCTAAGATGTTTTTGTATGACGTCTGCAGTGTAACAAAAATAGCAATTTTAAAATAATCCTTCCTGGCTGAAAGCGATGGGGTACAGTGGTCCCAGTAGAGGACTGGGAGGTGGGACCCTAGGTTCTGCTCCTAGCTCTGCTATGAATTTGCTTTATAAATCTGAGCAAGTCACTTATATTGTCTGTGCTTCGGTGTATCCATCTGGAAAACTAGTCAATAATACTTGTCTCCTTCCTAGGGGTATTGTGAGGCCCAGGCACAATGAATCATTATGACACATAAAGTCTTTTACTTTCTTGTGCTCAAATGCTGATTGAAATCGTCGGGATGTTGTTTTACCCTCATTAATATATAGCTTTGCTATGTTACATTTTGGTGAGGAAAGGCTTAACAGTGTATTGGTAACCCTAATCTGTGTGTGAATTCAGTGCTGTGTGTGGTGCATGTGTCTGTTTTATTTTTCTTCCCTTGTCTTGTATTTTGCCAGTGTAAATTTTGATGTATGTTTTACCTTGTCGTTCTGCGTATTCTCTCCCATTGTGCTGCGTGTGGTTATGTGCATTGTTTGGATATCTGAAGATCGCAGTCGAAGTGCAAGTGCACCTACCTTAGGTATAGTAGTCCTGCATGTCTGCCTGTACCGGTGCTCTGCTGTGATTGCTGCTAACAGCTGGTTATGGCCATGATTTTTTAAAACCGAGCTAGAAACAAGATCTCTGTGTTGAAACACTAAAACGTATGTTCTATTTAACACTGGTCGGTCCACTGCTCAAAGTCTGCTGCATTGTTTCATGATAACCACTACTAATGAGACACGTTGCGGGTAGACTTGCAAAGGTGAATGAACCTCCAAACACAAGGTTACCCATCAAGGCAGAAAAGAAGGTAGAGAACGAGAGGTAATTGTAGACATGTGTGTAATCTACAGAGGCTTGGCCACGCGGTTCTGCTCACTTTTATCATAATGACTTGGTGGTTACTCAGATCATCATCTCTTTGTGTTGTCATCCAGCTCAGTGCTTCTGGAAGATGCTGACAGGTAATGCAACATGAGGTTGGCAGTATTTGTACGGCTTTAATTAAGGTAGCACTGAAGGGAGGGATACATAAGGGGAGGGATGGCTCAGTGGTTTGAGCATTGATCTGCTAAACCCAGGGTTGTGAGTTCAATCCTTGAGGGAGGCCATTTAGGGATTTGAGGATTGGTCCTGCTATGAGCAGGGAGTTGTACTAGATGACCTCCTGAGGTCCCTTCCAACCCTGATATTCTAGGATTCTTTTCCAAATAACTAAGAGAGAAATTTAACGTAATAAACATCAGAGAGAAAAAGTACACACAACATATGCTACTCTGGTAGTTCTGGCGGGTGCTCAGCTATGCTGGTGGATGAGGGCAGTATAGGAACCAGAATGGAATGCGTTGCCTTTATGTGCACCCATGTAACCCTAAATCAGCGATGGTAACTGAAGGCGAATATGGTCCTAAGACACAACAGAAATAGAGGCAGTCTCCTTATTTCCCATTAATGTTCCAAATTTCCGAACTTCACTTTCATAAAACAGCTATTCTGAAGGATTATTTCAGTGATGAAGGAGATGCAGTGAGCGGCTAGTACCAGCAAACCTCTGCTTCTGATTCATTTAACCATGTCCTTATGTTTCCCACCAAGAATGCTGCTTAAATGCATTTTTTCTGAATTAGATTCCTTTCTAAAATACCGTACCTGTACAGTAGCTCTATCCTCCAGCTCTGAGCACCTCGTTCATCCATCAATGGAGCTGAAGTGCTCCGAAAGCACGTTAAAATAAGTGATATAGTTGCCTCTCTTCATGTTCGGCCATTAGAGAAGATGTTGCTAATATGGGACCTGCTAATTGACCTTTTGCTAGGGCACTGAAACTTTGCTGAACTAAGGGCCACACTGGTGAGTTCCCAGGAGCTACAGGGCCACACCTAACTTGCATTAATTGGAGCAAATTGCAGCCACCTTCATCATTAACTCTGAGGTATTAAATTATAGGTCCCAGTATATTGTGCTCCATCTTGATCCAAATGACTGGTAGTTGCTTTGTGAACCTTGTTTTCTTTTGAAAGGCAATACAGAGTTTATTTTTTAAAACAAATGATGGTGCCTGTAGCTGTCCATCCATATTAAAGATGATGAAGGTGGCCAGAAACTGTTCTGTGGTCTCCAGGGGCTACATTTTCGCTATGGCTGTTTCACTTTAACAGACTCCAGGCAGTAGATTTAGAGTCACTCTTCTTCAATTTTGTTTTAACATTCCATTAGCAAATAAGTGATGTGAACAAACTCCTCATCGTTTGTTTGCCCACAGCTGTATGGCACTTGCTGGCACATGTCTGCTTAAGTAGAATATTAGATTCTGCTATTTGTTTAATCATCTATTTAGCATATTTTTCTGTTGTTTATTTGTTTTTCATTTTATAATTTTGATTGGTAAGTACATTCTTGAGCAGTCCCCAGGTTCACCTGGAGTGGATATGAAGTCTCTGTAGACAAATACAGGATAAAGTCGTAAGATTTCCATCATGGATAGCCACATGTTGTTTCCCTATGCAGTGGTAGGTATTAGATACATCCATCCTTTGACTCTTAAATAAGAAGTAATGGCTTTTTAGTCAGGACACCAGCCAAAGTTCATGGTACTTGTCTGTGAAGGAGCAAAGTATTCCACTGTGTGCAGAAGCATAAGGCCCTCTTTTCCCAATTGCATTTTTGAGTCAGAAGGAGATGGCTGTTGGTAGATCTTGCTAGACAGGGATCTAATCAGAAATTGCATTTTGTTAGGAACACTGATGTGAAAGTGCTTTATAGTGCTTAGGGCATCCTTGGGTACTACTCCCTGCTGTGCCACTGGATTCCTATGGGGCTTCCTTGTGCCTCAGTGTATCTGTCTGTAAAATGGGGGAAATAACGTTTCCGTGACAGAGTTATCTACGGCCTTAATTTATTAGTAATTCATAAAGCGTCTTGTGGTCTTTTAGTGCAAGGTACTTAATGAATGCAACATATTGATGTTATTGGGTGCTACCAATTTTCAAACACTAGACCACTGAAAGGAACACATTTTAACTCCTTTGGATCCCCGTTTTCTTAAAATTGATGGTTCACAGTATTTCCAGCAAGAGTAGTTACAGACTTCAGTAGTGTGGTCATAATGTGAAACACAGATGAAGTACTGCCAGGTGAAGTTCTGCTGGGGTTTGTTTTGTAATAGCTGAAACAGAAAAGGGATCTGCAGATCACTTGGACCTAGCTGGATTGCCCCCTCGACCGAAGGAAACTGATAGTGGGCAGATGTCTCCCTCTTCTCCAGATTCCAAGAAGAAAGCCAGAGGAATCAAGAAATTATTTGGAAGGTAAGTTTAAAACAAAACACAACAAAAAATGAACATCCTGTAGGGCTGGATCATTAGGGGGATTGCTAACGGGATACGTAACCTTTCATCTCTAGGTCACTAGAAGTGCAGCTCAGGCTGGACATAATAAAGTCATTACCATTTGCAGTCTGTTTGGTGGCCTAAGTGGGATGACTTGGTGATCTCAACACCGTTCCTAGTAAATCGTTATCCTTATCGCAAAGTCACTGCCTTGCCTGGTGTGTTTTTGTTGGTTTTGTTGTTCTCTCTCTTAGCTCTTTGTTCTCAGCTTCTCATCCTTCTTCCCCCCCCCTCCCCCCCACTCCTTACACACACACTTAGTATCTTAGGGGCTTAGTGCAGATGAAAAGGTGCAAAAATTAGTACAGCTTATTTCAAGACTCCACAGTGTATTCCGTGATTGTGACAATAGAGGAATTTATTCCTGGTTATCATACGTTAACCTCCTTTACTTAGGCTTAAAAGGAGCCAATCCACCACATTTAACCCAGATGATATGTCTGAGGCAGAGTTCAAAAGAGGAGGGACAAGAGCAACTGCAGGACCAAGACTGGGCTGGTCTCGAGATCTTGGGCAGTCTAACAGGTAAGAGGCGCTGCACTGAACCAGAACATACAGTGCTTTTTCCACTTCTGTTTGCCCTTGTAAAAGGCTTTCGTTTTACTCCTGTATTAGGAGGAATTGTGCTTTGCAAAAGTTAAGTTAGGGTAACATTAGCATTGCTAGCAAAAAGGAAACAGGCAAGCCCTGGCTCTTTGGGACGTTGTCCTCCTTAAGAGGCTGGTCGGGAAATTAATGTACTAAGTATGGCCACACACTGCAGTGTGATTCACATGAGTGGAATCCCGCACCTGAGTGCAGTCCCATTGACTGTAGTGGGGCTCTCTGGCGAACGGGCTCAAGATCTGCCTCTGTGGAGCTACACTGAAGTGAATGTACATGGATGCAGGTGTCAGTCCACCACATTGATTTCAGGCAGGATCAAGGCCTCGGTTATAGCATAAGCTGATAAAGTTCCCTTCATTATAAGGTAGGTCACTGGAGTATCTTAAGTAAAGAAAATATTTCAGTCGCATTTTAAAGTTTTAAACCATCCTGAAATACACAGATTTTGATGATGATGACTAATAACTATCATCGTCATGTTTATTATGCTAGTGCGTCGGACTCAACAACCGAGATCAGGGTCCCATTTTGCTAGGTATTGTACAAACACAGAGCGATAGACATATCTTTTCCCAGGTAGCTTACAGTCTAAATAATACAGGCACGCATCTCTTCCTGTACATTGTCTCAGCTCTGAAAAACACCGATGAATTTGTAATTTTTAAAAAAAAATATTTCTTCTGCTTTAGTGACCTGGATATGCCATTTGCTAAATGGACAAAGGAGCAAGTTTGCAACTGGCTCCAGGGCCAGGGTTTAGGTTCGTACATGAATCATGGCAAACACTGGATACTGTCTGGGCAGACTCTCTTGCAAGCTTCTCAGCAGGATCTGGAAAAGGTAAGAAATGTTAGGAAAATATTTATATTGGGATAATTGTTAAGAATTGGTGTACATTTTTTGTGTGTGTATAAGTCAGGGCTATGAGATGCAACTAAAATCAAAGAGCCCAGCAAGTGAATCTTTAAAATACATTTGTCTTTAGTAATGCAAAAAAAATTTTGTGTCTAACTTTAGTATGAATTTTAATGTTCATAATGAAAGAGGTAATTAAATGTATGATTTAACTGCAATAAATGTTGGCACATCAACTAATTCTTCCAATCATTACATTTAAAAATATGGATTCAAATAAGGGAATCACTTGTTGCAATACCACTGGCTTATGGTCCTGATTCTCCACTTCTTTGCGCCTTATGCCTTTATTTACCCCTGTGCAAGGTGAGTGTAAAAGGCTACTATTCTGATTTGGTTTTATGCCCCATCAACTTTGTACAGGTATAAATGACAGCACAAGGTGCAAGGCACTGGAGAATCAGGCCCTCAATTCATGTAACTTTTCAGTTAAATTGTCCATGCCACAGTTTTTCAATTACATTCAGGTTGGGCAAGTTAATTCTTTTCCTGCTTTGGGTCCACAGCATTTATCATTGTTTACTTCAGTCGCAAGTCTGGCTGTACTGAATGTTTAGCTTCTTTTACTGTTGTAAACAAATAAGGCATCCACTTCCTTAAGTATTCCTGGGATAATTCAAAGCTGCTATTCAGAGCTGCTGTTATACACCATCAGAAAACATTTTTTTAATTACAAATAGGTGTGACCATAATGGCCGTTTCACCTACCGATACTCCAATGTTTGCATATGATATCAGGTATTAGTTAAAAAAACAAAAAAAAAAAACAGTCTTTGAGGAGTTCCTGGGACAGCTGCACTTGCAACAGTATTGGGGAGGACTATCTTATCAGGCCACTTATTCCTTAACATTTATATAGCACTTCCTGTTTTCAAAGTGCTTTATAGCTAATAACTTACTAAACCTTGCAACCTTACCTGCCTCACTCTAAGGTAGGTAGATGAGTATATTATCCCTTAAAATATTATGCCGACTACCATCACCATTTAGTGAGCGGGCTCTTTTTGCTCCACATAAGAGTATTGGGGCTAACAACCACCAAAGAGATGAGGCATCTAAATGCATTAGGTATGTAAATAAGTGGCCTGATTTTCAGAAGCCCTGAGCAGTTACAGTCCCATTGACATCCTAGGGTGTGGTGCGTGCTCAACGAATATCAAGCTGTGCTCAGGTTGATGCTTCACCATGAATTTAGATATCTAAATTTAGGCACCTGACCAGATCTGTCCTCTGATACATGTGCACAATACTTGTTAATTTCAATAGCAATTGCCGTGTGTGTCTAAGGGCAAAATTTGGCCTGTCATGTTGGAGTTTGTGTGTTGTTTTGTGGGTTGGGTAAAATGAATTTTGGTTATTTTTACATTTGGTTCTATGTAAATCACATATAATCCATATGCTGCTGAGCTAGAAATTAAGTGCTTTGGTTTCTTTGTCTTCACAGGAACTTGGAATAAAGCATCCACTGCATCGGAAGAAACTTCAGCTCGCTCTTCAGGCACTGGGGTCAGAAGAAGAAAACAATCATGGAAAACTGGATTACAACTGGGTTACCAGTAAGATTCCTTGCAGTTTAAAATAATAGCATCTGTGCTTTCTAAAAGTGTGTCTACAGTGCCCACTACTGGCAGCAGCATGTAAGGTGTGTGTAGCTACACACAGCAGTGAACATCAGGCTGCATCCACACTGCAGTTTGTAGCTAAACATAGCAGTATAAGGCTCTGTCAAAGGGGAGGCTGCTGGGAGCTGCCTTCTTTCACTGTGGACAGCTGCTGGATCCTCTCCCCAATGCCGGAGTCTTTATCTGCTGCAGAAGCCTTTCCCTGAGGTGAGGAAAGACTCTGGCAGTGGGACACTTCACCGCTAACAGTAGCAGTATAAATAGGGGAGGCACTGCTTGGGCGTGTAGAGAGCTGCATAGGATACATACCCCAAGTATTCAGGCATGTCTTTGATCACCTAAACAGTGTTTCACTGTCCTCACAGCTGTTCATACCAATGCTAGGGGGACCTGCTGCATATGTACTCTACATGCTGCTGTAAGGAGTGTGCAGTATAGACATACCCTAAGATAGGGGCAAGAGGTTAAGGATCCTGGATAATTTGAGTATCCATAAATACCTGTGAGTAATGATAACCTGGAGAGTTCTGGCTAGATACATAACTGCCCTTAGTCTAAAGGTGTTTTGAGTTAGTAATGTGTGTTTTTCTTAGGGTGGTTGGATGATATTGGACTTCCCCAGTATAAGACTCAATTTGATGAAGGAAGGGTGGATGGTCGAATGCTCCATTACATGAGCGTTGTAAGTAAATATTTTGTGTTCTTGGTTTTGGCTGTTTTTGTTAGGGGTTTTGGTTTGTTTTTTGTTTTTTTTAAATGCAGAGTAACGTGATTCTAGGTGGTAAACTGGAGCCTCACTAATCTAAAGAAACTTGCTTTTCCTGCTATATATCATGGTGATTCCAAAACTATTACCCAATTAAAGTTCATTTTATCATGCACTCAGAAAATGGAAATCAATAGACTTTTTCCTTATTATTTATCGCTTATGTCATAACTACATACAGAGTAAAATTCACCCATGTGCAGATCAGCAGAATGCCTATGCGTGACTGAGGCCCAATTCTGAGGGCTTAAGATGGGACATAAATGGTGATAAGTCTTGCACTCACCCTCTGTACATGGGTGAATTTTACCCAGAGTGAAAAGATCTATTATATGGAAGATAACTATAGTTCACATAAATTAACAAACTTAGAAGATTAACCTCATTTGCTTTTACAAAACAGAGAATGGAAAATCTATCTATATATCGTAATAAAATTGTTCAACAGAAAAGCAACTTATTTGGTCTTGTCGGATTTTCTGCCGGTTATTTTAAAATGGTTGAATTTTCCGAAAATCTGTTCTGCAGATTTGCTGAATGATAACAGAGTAATGTTCACCAGAGGTCAGCATGTCAGAAATTTCCCACAGTTTGAAATAAGTTTTAAAATCAAATATTTATACAATAGTATACTGTAATTGTCTGTGTGTCTCTTCCCCAAATGTTGTGTGCACTAACCCATAATGGAATGTCAGACATTGTCAAGCGTATTCAGTGGTATGCTGCCTTCTAGTAACTACATCCTACAGAGGATGTAAACCCCAGTAATACTACCTATGTGACTGTTTCACAGGTTACCACTAATATGGAACATTTTATGGGCCAAGTTTTCAAAGATAGTATTGTAAGGTATACTTGCAAAATATACCCACGTATCTCCATTGTGCCTGAACATTTGAGAATTATGTGTATAAATGTGTATGTGAAAATGAGGTAACCCTATGCCTATTTAATTTGCACACAGTATTGCATGATTTTCAAATGCAAGTGTAGTACTTGTAGACACAATTGGTTTGTGTAAATTTTATAGTCACAGCATCCATCTACCTACTGAAAATTGGGCCTTTGTTCAAATTCATATTAACTAATTCAAGTAGATGGCCTTATTAAACTTCTTAGAGAGAAGAATTATTAAATGTTCAATATATTGTTACTGTTCATTTGGGTGACTAGGGTAGGAAAATCAGAGCAAGTTCCTTTAATCTTTAAATCAGGATTTTTCTTTAAAATTTATTCTAAATAATTAAGACTAAGTTCAGTATAATTAGGTGGTATTTTTTAAATATGTCAGATCAACTTCTGACCTCATTCCACCACCTTAAAATACCATGGGTGAAATAGGCTCAGAGTGTTTTGTTTGAAGGCAGGTAAGACATAATGCAACTGAGAGGCAAGATTCTGTTCTTTGAATGGAAACTGAGGGTCTCATACAATATGGTCTTTTAAAAACAAAAAAAATTGGTCACGAAAGTGTTTGCTAATCTCCTGTGCCATGAACGTGCTAAATGTTACCATCTCATGCCAAGATGTTGTTTGTATGTACTTTGTGCATTCTATACACTAGCACAGGGGATAAGGCTAAGATCTTCCCATATTAACTTACTCACGGTGCAGCCACTGAGCTACTAAAGAACTCAACATGTTCCGTTTTGGACATTGGTAAATAATGGTGATTGTACATGCTGCTGGTTTTGCTTTTTCAAATTCATATGAACCATTGCAGAGGAAAAAAACATGCATGCAATGAAATTCACTCCTAATGCAGAGGTTCAGCACAATGTCTATGCCCCACGTAAGCCCTAAGTGCAGAGGGAAGTGAGGTACAGCTAGATTTACAGAGGATTTAAGGCACCTAAAGATGCAGAGAGGTACCTAATGGGATTTTCAAAAGCAGTGAAGCAGGTTAGGTGCCGAATTCCCCATTGAAATCAATAAGGGCTTTGCACCCTTACTCATATACGTGCTTCTGTCAATCCCACTAGGCACCTAGCAGCATCTTTAGGTGCCTAAATACCTTTAGAACTCTGGGCTAATGTGAACTGGGGAGGGGAGGAGATTTTACCCAGTGTGAGTTAGCTGACGGAAGCCTTATGACAAATTTTGCAAAAATATGCGAAGTATTCTGTTGCTTAAATAGCATGTTTTTCTGAATTTGCTTCCCAATTTTTTGTGTGTGTTTGGGACATTAATATAAAAAAGGGTACGTGCTTTTAAGACCTGATTTGCTCCTGCTATTTAAGCCTCTGTTGAAAGCATAGGGCCAGCAGGCCCATGGAAGGCTGTGGTCAGTTCAGCAGTGACTTAAAGAGTGGTGTAAATTACATAGGGGCTGCAAGCTGATTGTAAAGAAGTATAGTCTGCACCATTTGGCATTTAAAACCAGTGTAATTTACGTGTAAAGAGAAAGGAGAGGTGTGTAGCAGGAACTGTATCTTCCTAATAGTTGCTTTTTCTGTGGCACTTCCCCCTTTAATTTTAGATCCATTACTATGTTTTTAGGCAAAATCCTAACCATGCTCAGTGACCTAATGAACTGTAATAACTAAGTTTACCCTAAATCATTCATTGGAAATAGAGATGTCTGCAGAGTTGAAATGAAACCATATGAAACTTACCTTGTTCAAATACAAACAAAAAATTCAGATGTCATTCATGATAAAATTCACTAAAGTTGGTAAAACATGTGAGTGAGCCTGAATTAACTTGACCAGATTTGGGGGGTTTATATTTTAAACCATGTAAGTATCTTCGTTTTGTATGACTTTGACATGAAACCAGGTGAAACTAAGCAATTTTAATTAAGTTTCATGTTGCTTTTTGGACTAGTTTGAACCTGCAAATCAAAGCAACGTTTTTTCAGGATCTAAGTAGGTTTTATAGAAAACTCTACAGAGTGAAACTAACGAAAATGTATGCATAAATCTCTGAGAAGTGAACTACTGGATTTTCCATGGAATTTTCTTCTTATAGTTCCCTGAACATATATGTGGTTAGAATGGAAGTTAGAGCACAAGTTGAATTGTAGTATTAGTTTGATATAAATAGCACTAAAAGATGGGAAGCCAGATTCCCTCTCAAATAAGTATGTCTAAATCCATTGAAGGCAGTAGAGTTGCATCTACTTATACCACCAATGAATCAAACATTATGATTTAGACTTTGAGACTTTAAACTAAATAAACCTTGCTTCATGGCACAGTTCTGGTTGAATGTGCAGCTTTAACTTAGACATCTCCAGATTTTGAGTTCTTAACTGTGCAATAATGCAAAAATATTACAATAATGTAGCTTTTGCATTTAATATTTGTAATGTAATTTAGGATCTGTCGGATTGAAATGTGGCATTCAAATGTAAAGATCTCTTTTCCTGATGTGTGAAACTTCTGAGGTTAGATGTTGAAATGAAAACAGATGTAGAAAAGCCAAGTGTGATCTTTCATACTAAATAGATTGCAAATTTATAGGTAAATCTGGGTCTGCCACTGAATAATTGCCACAAACATCTCTACACCTGAAAAATAAACAGGATTTAAAATTCTGGGTGTATCCCTATGCACCAAATGATTCAGAAGGTGGACGTGTTCGATATGTACTTGGGCAAATGAAAATGTATCATTTCTTTGCTCCGGAAGTAGTAGTAAAAAGTTTTAGCTGTAGCTAGGTTTGAAAAAATACTGAATTTGAGCTGATGTGAGGGGAAGCTGCATAGAGTCAAAGCTATGTGAGTGCATGTAGTCTCCTATTGTAGCTGCAGAGTGACTTTAAAACTTTAGTTTATTTGTCATTGCAATTAAAGTGTATATCAAAACCATAATGAAGAGACAGCACAACCTCCTTCCAACTGTGCAACTGATCACATGCAGGAAGAACTGTATTGTATTTGAAAGGACGTGAGCTGCTGTCATTTTTTCCTCCACCTTTCTGATGAGTTGCTCCCACAAAAGCATTTTACGAAGTGTGAATTCAGAGCACACGTGAAAGGTGCCAAGCTGATAGTCCTGAAGAATGAAATCTTTTGTTTCCTCACCAAATAGTGAGCATGTGTCTCAACCCTGACCTGGAGGTGAGATTGTAGCACAGCCTCATCCCAGTCAGTTCTTCATGTATCTGTGAGATTGATCATAGGATGTCACTTTTGATGGTAGTGTAAAAAGAGTCTCTCTGGGGCACTTTCCTGGTGGAGCTGGGCCCCTCACCAGGCCCAGTTTCCACCGCAGGGTTGACCTAGTATAGTCCCCAGTCTCTTAGGGGACATCTGCGTGGCATAAAAGCCCCACAGTACAGCCGCACCTGGCCTAGGTCAGCTGACTTGGGCTGTGGGCTAAAAACTGCTGCATAGATGTTCGAGCTTGGGCTGGAGCTTGAGTTTTGGGACCCTCCACCCTCGCAGGGTCCTCTGAGCCTGAATGTCTATGCAACCATTTCTCAGCCCCCCAAGCCCAAGTCAGCAGCTGACCCAGGCCAGCCACGGGTTGTTTATCCCCATGTAGACATACCCATAGCCCTGGTAGTGGCCCCACCCTTGTGGGCCTGCTTACTTTACTTCTGGCTGTGGGGGAAGGGCAAAAGTTCCGGTCAGCACAAACTAATCCCCTCTTGGGGTCAAGAACAAGGCGAAAAAGGTCAGTGGCATCACCCTATGTCGGGGGTGCCTGCGTAGCAGCTTTATTGGAGTCCTTGTGGCTGGGTAGCTCAGTCAGCCCCTCCTTGTCGGGTTTGCTGGACTTCTCGCACAGCTGGGAAGCTTCTGGTACAAGGGTTCCTCTGGCTGTTCCATTAGCTCTCTAGTTGCTCCCTTCTCAGGGTTTCCCCCTTGCTGACTGCAGCTTCCCCCTTTTAAAGCCTTCCTCCCTACCATCCATAATTGACAGGGACAGGGCTGCTTTAGCCCCCGGAGCCTCCCAAACCCTGTCAGTGCGGGGTTTATGCACCCGTCACAGATGGTTTTCATGATTTAGTTCAACTCGCTTTGTAAGTTCCTACAGCCACCAAACCATTTCAAGTAGAGCCCTCAACAGTCTTTGTAGAGTAGCGTTTTTCCTCTCTGGTGCGCTAGTGGTCAGTGCCTGTTGTCAGTCACCTGACCATCCAGTTCCTTATCAGAAGCTCCTGAAAAACATTTATCAGCTACAGTAGTAAAATGAGCTTGATATTCTGTGTTCAGAAAGTTATGCTGTTGTTGGTTGCATTGGTGATGACAGGTTATGGCACTCTCTCTCCTAATCATTCTGCAGAATCCTTTCCACTAACTTCTGTGCATGAAAGAAGTTACACAACAGCTGGTAGAAAGAATTCTGGGAAATCTAGGCGGAGGCAAGGCAATTTTTTTTTTTTTTAATCCTTAAAAATTACTGTAAGGAGGAGCTATCCCAGTATTTCTTAGATGTGGCACTGTAGGCAGACACCTACATCTATCTTTTCAGGGCATACGTTGTTATAGATTCAAAAAATAAATGGGTGTGTTTGTATGTTTGTGTGTTTTCACCCATTTTTTATTTTTCACAGGATGATTTGCTGTCCTTGAAAGTTGTTAGTGTCCTTCACCATCTTAGCATTAAAAGAGCCATCCAGGTCCTGAGAATAAATAACTTTGAACCCAACTGTCTGCGTAGGAGGCCATCTGATGAGGTAACAAGTTTTAAGTGAAGGCTAAATCATGGAGAGTATAATCCACTGGTTTTCCTTACAAGTGATTCTTGCTCTACCCACCCCAAGCCTTGACTGCTGCCCATCCCTTATCTTTTCCCTTCCTTCAACTTTCATGTTGGGCCTTACCTAACTGGGAGTCTGGCCCCTTTTCTTCCCATTACCCCAGCCTGTTGAGTCAGTTCCTCTTGTCTAATCTCCCCTCTCACTCTTTAATTAATGACTGACTGTTTCTGGAATATATTCTGTGTTGTGCAATTTTAATGATGGAAGTGGAATCTATTAATTGTCTTGAATTAAGTGCACAGTTCACAATAAAGCCTTGTTAAGTCTTTATGAAATCTGTAGTTTTCTTAATATTTACCTTCTAAAATGGGTTGAATCTTTTAATCAAATATTATCTTGGGCTACAGCTCTAGCTGTATTTGTCTTACAGGCAGCTTGCTCTTGAGAGGGAATTATGAAACTAAGATACATCCATCAGAACTGTGGTTCGAGATGCACCACATTTTTCTCTAAGGGGTGCCCAGTAAAGCAGTTCTTTGGGGATAATGGACTCTTACATATGCTGGTGTAAATTGAAGTCACTCCACTAAAGTTAACAGTGATGTAAAACTGGTGTAAGCGACAGCAGAATCAGGCTTTTTGCGTTCATGGACACAGCTCACATAATTTTACCGCACTTGCTGAATGAGAGTTTGGGGTGGGGGAGTTAGAATGTTGACCTCCAACCAAGATAACCAATCAGCCTCACATGCATGGATCAGATCAATATTTCTTCAGGAATCTTGCAGCTATATACAAATTCCAAGTTCTGAATTGGTGTCCTGGTTACAGTGAACTGTTTCAAATCACAACGCCTTGTCTGAAAGCTTCCGACAAGTTCTCATAACATTCACAGAAGCATGAGGTAGCTTTCTTTATTCCACTCCCCAACAGCCGTATCACCAGCCTGTTCAACACATTAATAAATAAAAATACCAGACTCGAAGGTGAGGATGCTGAACAAGAGACAGCAGCCAAGGAGCATGGGAGCATGAAGAAGAAAATCTGTTCAACTTGTCAGGCACTTTTAGAGTGCCTCCTAGTACAGCATCTCTTATGAAGACATGGGCTGGACCCATAAAATTTAGATCTGATTTGCAATTTTCCAATATTTGGGGGGTGGGTGGGGGGTGTCTGGGATTTTGGTCTAGGTCTTCTCCAGTCTGATAGAATAAAATGCCGCAAGGTACCAATAAAAAAAGAAAAGTGTTATGCATTTGAGAGTGGAAGGTTGGTTAAAGTGAAGGGCAGAGAAGGAATTGAATTAAAGCTGGAACTAAGAAATCTTCATGACTGTAACTATTCCTGTTTACAGAACAACATCACCCCATCAGAGGTTACTCAGTGGACCAATCACCGTGTAATGGAGTGGTTACGCTCAGTTGACCTAGCAGAATATGCACCTAATTTGAGAGGGAGTGGTGTGCATGGTGGACTTATGGTAAGGGTTTAGTGTTTCACTTACAAGAGAGTCCAGATAATATTTTAATACTGTATATGGCTAAAATCAAGTGTAACTACGTGTTGCCTTGTTAGCAGTGTCCCTTTTTACTTCAGTCTGTCCAAATGGGCAGTCATCTTCAGTAAGCTTCATGTTGTTAGGAACCTTTATAAACACTGATGCGCTGGCCATTTAGGTAACAATGTTTCTGTACATCTAAATTTTCCCTTGCGTTCTCTTTCAGGTAAGGCATTCTCTACTCCTTGCCCTAAACTGTTTGATAGTGTTGCTGTGTGCTGGTAAACAGCTAGATGTGCTTCTGTAGTGGGCGAGTATTTGGATTCCTGTATATAGTTTGTGCATCAGGTTGTAAATTTCTTTGGGATCGTTCTGGATTTCAGGCACTGTCATTAGTAGAAATCTTCTTCGTAGAGTGATATTAATCTCTGTTGGCTCAGATATCACAATCAGGAGCGCCATCTGACTAACTAGGGTGATAGATCAGATTCTTATACAGAAACTGATTATAGAAAGCAGAACATTCCTGTGCTGTTTGAGAAACACACCACACAGAACACTTCCGCTGTATGCCTTGTCACTTTTCATTATCATTGTCATTAAGCTTAAATAAAGTTTCCAGCATTAAAACCAAGATGAAAATTGCAAACTAGCATACCTTTATCAGTTTATGACAGGATCTCTCAAGCGCTCGCTCTCTCTATTTGTCCAATCAGAGTAACATTTAAAAAGCAAGAAAGACGGAGGGTGGAAAAGATCTTTTACCATAAATGAAGGCATATTTTAAACACAAAATAGTGGGTCAGTCTTACTTTCCCTTGTTTACTGGTTTGTTACCACTGAGAACTCTGAAAAACCACAGGAATAAGCCTTTCTAAACCCAACAGATGTTAACTGGAGTAAGTGGGTGAGGTTTTGTGGCCTGCATTGTGCGGGAGGTCACACTAGATGATCATGATGGTCCCTTCTGACCTTAAAGTCTATGAGTCTAACTCTTTTCTTCTCTTTTATAGTGCATTTCCCCTAAAAATGGCCTGTGCAACCCAAAACATGCCCATAAAGTCTGGCATGGCCGCTGGCATCCTCAAGACCTAATCCAAGGGTATTGATTTCAGTTTGACTTTCTGTGGTTTGTTTCATAGGTCTTGGAACCTCGTTTTAATGTGGAAACCATGGCACAGTTGCTGAACATCCCACCAAACAAGACGCTACTGAGACGCCATTTGGCAACCCATTTCAATTTACTGGTTGGTCAGGATGCCCAACATCAAAAGCGTGAAGCCATGGAATCTCCAGACTATGTCCTTTTAACTGCTACTGCCAAAGTGAAGGTAGGTCAATGCTTATTACTGTCCAGTGTTTGTGTGTGTGCATTTTAAGCAGCAGTTAAACTGCCACTTTGCCAGACATGTGTTGGTATTACAAGTGTTCAAGGTACTGTTCACTGACGCTCTGTGGGCAGAAGGGAGGAAAGCTAACTCAGTTAGTAGAGCATCACGCTTTTAATCTGACAGCCCAAGATTCAAGTTCCTGCTCAGTTGAAGTGCTTTTTAGAGTGGGAGGATGATCAGTGGTCAAGATGCTAGACTGAGTTAGGAGATCTGTAGGACCCTACCAAATTCACAAGCATGAAAAACACATCACTGACCATCATATCTGGTCTCTTCTGTGAAACTTGGTCTTTTGTGTAGTTACCCTATACTATACAGATTTCACCAAGCAGACCAGCATTTCTCAAACTCGGGGTCCCGCCCCAAAAGGGGGTCACAGGGAATCGCAAAGTTATTTTAGGTGCTATTACCACCTTTACTGTTTGTGCTGCCTTCAGAGCTGGGTGTACAGAGAGTGGCGGCTGTTGGCCAGGCACCCAGCTCTGAAAGCAGCGCCCCACCAACAGCAGCACAAAAGTAAGGGTGGCAATACCATGCCATGCTATCCTTACTTCCCAGTCAGCAGCCGTTGCGCTCTACCTGCCCAACTCTGAAGGCGGCAGCAGCAGCAGCACCAGCTGCGCAGGAGTAAGAATGGCAATACCATGCCCCTCGCTCCCCCCCCCAAAAAACTTTGTGACCCCCATCACCTTTTGGTCAGGACCCCTGCAGTTACACCACCGTGAAATTTGAGATTTAAATATCTGAAACCATGAAATTTTAAAATCCTCTGACTGTGAAATTGACCAAAATGGACTATGAATTTGGTAGGGCCTTAGAGATCTTGAATCAGTTCCTGGCTCTGCTACAGGCTTTTTGTGTGACCTTGTGTCATGTCTCTGTGCTTTAGTTTTCCAGTAGTAAATGAAGATAATGCCTCCTTTCTTCTGCCTTTTGCCCTGTCCCTATATATTTGTAAGCTGTTTGGGACAGAGACAGTCTCTTACTGTGTGTGTGTGTTCAGTATTTAACACAATGGGACTCTGTGAATCTCTAGGTGCTACTGTTACACAAATAGGAAGAAGAATGAGGATCTGTTTCTTCCTGGTTTTGGTTGTAGTGAATTTTGAAATATTCAGGCTAATGTGTTTAGGATCTGAGCATCTATTAGTTGCTTGCAGTTAAATACCTGATGGAAGGATAACAGCTTAATTAAATCCAGGCTGAGTAAATTACCAAGTTCCTGATTTTATGACAGTTTTTTTCAACTTTTTAAGCCAAAAAAGCTTGCCTTCAGCAATTTTGGAAGTCTGAGGAAGAAGAAGCAGGATGATGTGGAAGAGTATGTGTGCCCAATGGAACTGGGACAGGCATCTGGAAGTGGGTCTAAGAAAGGATTTAAGGCTGGCTTGGATATCCAAGTGTATGACGATAACGATTTGGATAGACTGGAGCAGGTGAACCAGCTTTTGCTGTTTAAATTCAGCGATGGCGCTGTTGGATTTGAATGGCATACCTAGTGTTATTTATCGTGGCTTGTTTAACTCCCTGTCACCAGCAGTCATGGAACACCATGATCCTGCCAAAAAATATGGTTCCTGATACAAGTCCAAAGGAACTACTTATGCACAGAATTTGGACCTTAATTTGGCACAAGTAAGCTTTTCCACAACACCAAAACTTACTCCCCCACAATTGGCATAATGTAGAATGTTTGTTGTTTAATGCACTTACTGAATCACCACCACAGATGAGTATAAATTATTTTTTTCCCCTATGACCTGTTTCTTGTAGATGGAAGATTCAGAAGGGACAGTGAGGCAAATAGGAGCATTCTCTGAAGGCATCAACAACTTGACAGTAAGCCTTAAGATACTGCCAGTAGAACTAAAGCGTCCATGTTTTGAATATGCCTCAAAACCTTAGACAAGTTCCTGTACTAAGAAATGTTCCAAAGTATTGCCAAGCACAACTCTGCTTCACTCTTTTTAGCAGACCATCTGTGTTTGGGAGCTGATTTATTTTTTTTCTTTCCAGTCCTTTGGGTGGTTGCTTTGGGCAGGTTTCAGTCTATTGCAGAACTTGGTGAAAGTTAGTTTTTATATTGTGAAACTCCATCTATCCTTAAGTAGACTGAAAGTCCAGAATTATTGTGGAAATCGGAGTTTTGCTTATCTGTCATGGTTATTTTTAGTAAAAGTCATGGACAGGTCATGGGCAATAAACAAAAAATTCTCAGGAGCTGTGACCTCTCTGCGACTTTATTAAAAATAACCAGGGGAGGTGACGGCAGGGCTAAGCAGGGATGGAGGAATGACAGCTGGAGTCCCATGTGGGAGGGACTGACAGGCTGAGTCCCCCTGCCATGGGCAGGGGGGACACAGGCGCAGCTCTGGCAGCCACAGTGGGGGGGCGCAGCTATGGGGGGGGGCACACAGCCTCCACTCCAGAGCTGGCTGCAGGGCAGGGGCACAGAGTCCTGGCTGCAACCCCAGCCACAGGTGCATAGCCCGGCTACAGGGGGAGGGGCACATGGCCCTGGGAAGCCGTGAGGAGTCCCACGCCAGCCCTGGCTTCATCTGCAGACAGCTGAAGCCAAAGAAGTCACGGCGGTCCGATAAAGTCACAGAATCCGTGACTGCTGTGACCTCTGTGACTAAATCATAGCCTTAGTTATAGTGAACCTCCACAAAGAATGTCCCATGCGTCGGTTGGGTTGGGTTGGTTTTCTGTAAAATCAGGGGCTCCAGCCTGAACCCAAATCTGGTCTTTTTCCACCACACTGTAAAGGGGCTAGACAACAGCCAGATACTGTAGCTGAAGGTTCCCCTGGTGGGGAGGAGTCCCCTGTGTGTGTAGAACCTCCAGTATCTGGTTGCTGCGTCACCACTGGTGCAGGAGTAATACTGCTGGGGAAGAAGGGTGTGGGCACTATGCTCTGGCAATCCTTGACTGGTCAATGACCCTTTATGCGCAGAGGCAGCCAGGCACACTATAGAGCAATCTTGGGACTGCTTTACATTATGCCAAGGACCAAAACAGCTTTAGGATCAGGGAGCTGCAAATGATCCTCTACTGTCATCTCCACCCAGCAGACACTGGATGCAGAAGAGAACTGAGGCGAATGACTTCACCACAGAGGATTCACTAGAGTTGCATTGCATTTTATTTTCCTGAGACTACACAATTCTGAGTTCTTAATTTTGTCAGTCAGTGTTAATTCTTCCTTTGTTTCCTTTGCAGCACATGTTAAAAGAAGATGAAATGTTTAAAGACTTTGCTACTTGCTCTCCTAGCACCAGTATAACAGATGAAGATTCAAATGTGTGACAGTAACTGCCGAATACCAATAAAGAATTCAATTTCTTATATGCTAGGAACATCATCGTTATATGTGATGGGCAGCAGATCATGTACATTACATTGCTCTTGCTTCTGTTTGTTAGAAGTGATATTTTGGGGTGGATAAGGAGAAAAGGTGCCTATTCTAAAGTTGCCATAAAAGATAAACCAACCAGACACTGGTGAGTGGTAGTATAATTGTTTTTACTATATTTAATGTACAAACCTGTGACATATATTCCAAAGTATTGCATTTACAATTTGCTACCATAATGCTCTTTATGTTCATGTAGTGAAATGTACTGTTTCAAAATAATATGAAACATGTAAATAACCTGCGTTCGCATTCAGTGTGGCTTTCAGCTGAAAAAAAGATATCACTGGTGTCCTATATTAATAGATTTGTCCAAAGTAAATACCAGTTCTTTCTTTTAGTATCCATGGTAAGCCTCCAGGTCCCACTGCCCTACACGAAACTCAAGGTAACTCTTGACTGTTGCTGTCCTATTTTTATACTGTTTTATATAAAAAAAAAATTATATGAAGTGCATGTAAAGCAGAAGTTTTATTTTGTGACATAAAGTGGTGAAAGGTTCAATTGTTTTTTAAAGGGATGATCCCAGTTTGCAAACCAGCTGGTTACTGGAAAAGTCGTGCTGACCTTTGAACTGTTTGCTTCCTTTCGTTTTTAATGTTTGCTAAGTGTTGTCAACATTTTTAGGTTTGGGATGAAGCTATTGCGAAATGTAGATCTGTGTGCATCACATTTCTGAATCTGTAATATCTGAAATTTCTCTTCTTTTCTTTTTTCCTCCAGCAGCAGCTATTAACATTAAAATAAGGTTTTAATGGTTTTAAAAATATTCTGGAAAATTCACAGCTTGAAATTGAGGAATGCTCAGTGTGGAGAAGGATATTCCAAAAGGATGGCTTGTATAGTTGCAAAAGTTATGTAGAAACATATAGGAAATGTATCATTTCCCAGCATTAAACCTACGGTAGGGTTTTCCCTCAAGAATAAGTCCAATACCAAAACACACGTTGCCTAATACTTATGCCTCTGTAAAGCACACTGCTTTCTGCTTTGAAATAATCAGGTTTCTAAAATTCTAACTAGCCAGTGAAAATCTTTTGTCAGACGTTCTATATACATGATCGTTCTTACCAAAAAATGCTAGCTCTTTGTCTGTTAAAATGATGATTCTTAAGGTATTGAGTGTTGCATGTATTATAGCACAATGGCATGATGTTCATTATTTGTGAAGAAAAACTACAGCTAGATTAATTACCTTACCGGGTTTCATCATGCTTTTCATCATAGTTCTTGTTACAAGCATTGGGAAGGACGCTGTTCTAGACAAGTTGCTTATTACAGTCTAAACAGTGTTGGATTTATGGCAATTTCAGTACATCTGATGTATTATTACAGAAGTTGGGAAGGCAACAGAGATTTTATCAAGATTTTTAACGTGGGCTTCTACAAGTTGCTGGGAGGGATTTTAGACTTTTTCTGATGTTTAGCAGTATAACCGTATATGCTGTTACCAATCTGTTTTTTTTAAAGGATGGGTAGCCTCAGTTTATATTTATCTATAACTACAATAAATTCAATAGAACCAGTTACATTATGCATTACATTGAACTCTGCCATTCGTTCCTTACTAGCTAGAGCCAGGCAAATAATTCATAATGAATTATTTATTCATTATTCAAAATTATTGATGGAATAATTTCTGCAAATAATTCTTGGTCAATACCAGGGGTTCTCAAACTGGAGGTCATGAGCTTATTACATGGGGGGTCACGAGCTGTCTGCCTCCACCCCAAACCCCACTTTGCCTCCAGCATTTCTAATGGTGTTAAATATAAATGTTTTTTAATATATATGGGGGGGGGGTCACACTCAGAGGCTTGCTATGTGAAAGAGGCCCCCAGTAAAAACAGTTTGAGAGCCACTGGTCTATGGTTTGTTCATCAGCAATTTCTTGTGGTGATTTGATATCTGAGCTGTTTTGATTGGACAGGTAGGTCACGTGGTAAGCGTCTGTTCCCTGACTGGCTAAGTGTAACACTAGGAATAAGGTCTCCGGTGTGAATACTTGTGAATTTGAAGTTTGCTTTCTGTGAATATTCTGCAGCATAATTACTATTTGTTTTGAAGTAGTGCTCAACCAGGGATCCAGGTCCTGTTGTGTTAGGCACTGCACAAACACAAGAAGACATGGGCCCCTGCCCTTAGGAACCAATAGTTGCTTAAAATTCACTCATTTGCAAACTCTCTTGGAAGTGAACACAATAGTTAAAATAGTCACAGAAAGAGATCCCAAGGGGATTATAAACATAAATATTGAAACAAATATTCACAGAAAGCTGTTTTGTTTCTCCCATCCAGCCCTATGAATAAGCCTATTGAGAACTTTAGATGTTCACTTGTTTTTAATGTAATGTAAATAGAAGTCTCTTCAAAATCATTCTTTTCAGTGGTATACTGGTTGGAAAAAGCCCATCCTATGCAAGCTACCTATCATCTGAACGTTAATTATTTTATGGAGAGAGTAATATAAATGCTAAAATAAAGTCAGGAAGTTAAAAGAAACATACACTTCTGCTGATACTTTACACATTGTGTGTGAAGAGGCCAACATAAACTAATATGTATTGCTGTGTAAAAGCAAATAAAGTCTGTTGGAAAATACCAAATACTTCTGGGCTTCTGCATTTTTTTAAATAATATCTCAATTGTCTGTCTGTCTGTCTTTATAGTTTCAATTGACCTTAAAATACTTTTAAAACTAATTTTCTGGAAATAACTTTGTCATTTAAAAAAAAAAAAAAAGCCAAGCAGAATTCCAGTGGTTATGTTTATTCATCCATCCATTTATAAAGTTCTATTAGCAATCAAAGAGCTGGCTATCCTAAGGAGTCTCATGTTTAATTTCTGAAAGACCTAAACCAGCCCAGCTTGATGTCAACAATGTCATGAAAAAGCTCTGAACTCTGTTCCTGGGTTGTTCAATAATGATCTCTCGAAGCCACGTTAGTTGACCCATTCATTGATCTCCTGATACTGTGCCATAGTGGATTTGCACTGTGAAAAGTGAAATGATGATATTTTGGCACTCATGCAAACTGTCCAAACAATAGTTAAGCATCGCAAAATCCTGTTTTGAAGTTGGGAAACAGAGGCATGGATAAGTTAAGTGACTTGCCCAAGGTCACACGGGTAGTCTGTGGCAGGGCAGGGAATATTAAACCATGATTCCCAGTCCTGTGCTTTAAGCGCAAGACTAGCCTTTCTCAGGAAATGGGGGAGAATGAACAACTGGAAGCTAGAATACATTAAATAAAACTTTTCTGTATGTTTATTTACAATGATGAGCAGAAGGGGACCTTGTATATGGAGTTCGTATCCAAAACAAACCCTACAAAAGTGATTTTTCCTCCCTTAATATTCTACTGTTGAGAATAGCCCACTTCCATTTTAATTGAATTCTCTCATTAGCACTGACTCCCTGCTTGGTAAGGCAACTCACATCTTTTCATGTACTGTGTATCTATACCTGCCTACTGTGTTTTTCACTCTGTGCGTTTAGCCCACAAAAGCTTATGCCCAAATAAATTTGTTAGTCTCTAAGTTGCCACAGGGACTCCTTGTTGTTTTTGCTGATACAGACTAACATGGCTACCACTCTGAAAAGCTCATTCCTCCAGACATATCAGGTCCCTCAGCTGGCACTGTGTATCTTGATGGGCATCTGCATAGCATTATACAAAGTTTTTGCCCTCTGTATGTTAATCTGTTTTCTGTGACGCAGTGTTCACATTTACTTGTAAGCATCAACCACAATTGCAGTTTTGCTTTTGCTCTTATTACAATGGATCACTGGCTCTTTTTGAATCAATGCCTTAATGGGTTTCGTATTTAGTGAGAGTTGCATGTTGATTTTTAAAACAGTATATGTACTTCTGTGGCAGGGGAGAGGGGTCCCGCTGGAAACTACTATAGACACAAAGAAGGGGCATGCATTCAAATACGTTCAAGTATCACTGCCCTAATGGTTCCAGGTGCTGCATCTTTGTGCATACCAGCTAACAACAAAGCTCCTGTTTCTAAATTGACTGGAGTAAACATCTTAGTATTTTTTTTCTTTCTAAAGAGCTTTGAGTGTATCTTGTTATAATAGGACTTGTTTATTTCTTGCAATGTAGAACTAAAAATTTAGGGAGACAGATACCACATAACTTGCAGTGATTGGAAAAATATTTTCTGTGTGTAATTTAGATGTACATCTCTTCAAATCTTGAAACGAATATGATCTTGAGAGATGGGGAGGAATACTTCAAGGGGGAACTGCAAAGCTTTTCGAAGCAAATGAATCAAAATCTCTTCTATTTCCAAATCAGTAAAAGATCGTGTCGTCAGATTAGGGAAATCCTCTGCTTTGTTACACATCCTCTGAAGAGGAGCCAGCCAAAATTGTTGGCAAGCAAATAAGATAACTGATTTCCAGGCTTTTTAAACATCTCTTGTAATTTCTGAATCTCTGCAGGCTCCTGATTCTGCTACTGATGTGCATATTAAACAGTTGAGTTCTTTTAATCATAAAAGATTGGACACTGGGGACAGTTGAAGATTAGGGAATCATCTCCTTAGATGTGAATAGTTGAATCTGTGGGTGCAGATTTGTTTCCGTAAAGAGAAAGCACAGAAGAGAGAGATGACACCACAAAAAGAAATGTTCGGCCTGCCAACAAATAAGGGGAGAGAGAAGATTGAGTGAGGGTCACTGAAGAAGTGGCCGACATGGAAGGAGAACTGGGAGCTTCAAAACACTAATGTGGAAAGGAAGAGAAATTAATCAGTGATATTAAAGGTTACAACTCGATTAAAAAGAGCAAGACCAGAGATTTGCCCCTTAATCTTAGCTCTGAAGAAGTTGTTAGTGACCTTCATGAGGGCAGTTTTTGTGGAGTGGAGAGGGGCTGAAATAGCTCAGGATGAGATTGGAGGAGAAGAAGCCTAACCAGTAGAGAGTAGGTAACACGCACAAGGATTTGCAAGAGAGAGGGGAGCAGAAAGATAAATAGTTGGTAAGTTCTGTGCATTTGACATAGGATTTTTTTTTAGCATGCCTGTAGGCTACTGGAAAACATCCAGAGGGCAGTGAGTGGGAGGATGGGAAGTATGATGAGATGGTTGAGAGATTAAAGGCAGAGAGTAGAAGGAAGATCTCCACATCAATGACTGCTATCAAAGAAGGAATGGAGATGAGAAGGAATAAAGTTCTTACAGGACAGTCTTAATTTTATTTTTGGAAATATTGATAAGATCCTGTGCAGAGGAAGTGGTTTCACTGAAGAATTGAGGTTTGGAAGTAGCAGAACTAAAACTGGCCTGGGTTCATCCATGCAAATACTATTAAGATGGCATGGATCTGACCATCATGTTTAGCGAATCCAAAAAGAGAGAGGAGAGGGATGGATTTTGTAAGACTGGAAAAGCTTGTTTATATTAACTGTGTTATATATTCATAAAAGGTGCTGTATTGAACAGTCCTAGTGTCTGGGGTTCTGCAGAAAAGGACCTAGAGGTTACAGTGGATGAGTAGCTGGATATGAGTCAATAATGTGCCCTTGTTGCCAGTGGGCTGTATAAGTAGGGGCATTGCCAGCAGATCGAGGGACATGATCATTCCCCTCTATTCGACACTGGTGAGACCTCATCTGGAGTACTGTGTCCAGTTTTGGGCCCCACACTACCAGAAGGATGTGGAAAAATTGGAAAGAGTCCAGCGGAGGGCAACAAAAATTATTAGGCGGCTGGAGCACATGACTTGAGGAGAGGTTGAGGGAACTGGGATTGTTTAGTCTGCAGAAGAGAAGAATGAGGGGGGATTTGATAGCTGCTTTCAACTACCTGAAAGGAGGTTCCAAAGAGGATGGATCTAGACTGTTCTCAGTGGTAACAGATGACAGAACAAGGAGAAATGGTCTCAAGTTGCAGTGGGGAGGTCTAGATTGGATATGAGGAAACACTATTTCACTAGGAGGGTGGTGACGCACTGGAATGGGTTCCCTAGGGAGGTGGTGGAATCTCCTTCCTTAGAGGTTTTTAAGGTCAGGCTTGACAAAGCCCTGGCTGGGATGATTTAGTTGGAGATTGGTCCTGCTTTGAGCAGGGGGTTGGACTAGATGACCTGCTGAGGTCCCTTCAACCCTGATATTCTGTGATTCTAAGACTAGGACAACACAGGTAGTCAGGAACAGTGTGAGCTTCTGCACTTTGTCATGCCAATGTGCCGCCATCCCTGACTTGCAAGGCGTTTCTCTGGGACAAGTGGATAACTTAGCTTTCATTCTTTCCTTGTCCTTTCTCCTGGATGCTAGTTATTGCTACCAAATTTTGCAAAATGGACAAGCGTCCACTAAGAAATCATCTGAGACCACCCACTCATTTCACACAGCCCACTGAAGAGCTGTCAGATGGCAATGAAGTTTAGTCTCTGCTGTCCTGAGCTGAATTTGAACCAGCGTTCTCAGTTTGAAAGGCTCCATATTCCCATGAACCACCCAGTCTCCCTAGAACGGCTTCTTTGTAGTGGCCTAAGTTAAACAACTAGTGCTGGAATTAATGATAAAAGGTGTAAAGTCTGAGTAACGCACACCAAAGAACTGATACTTTGTGTGAAAGCTATCCAACCTGTTCAGCTGGTTTCTGGTATTGAGTTGGATGAGAGCACGCCCAGAAAAATGTATATCTGCCTTTCCGGAACTGTGACCCGTTTGCACAGCATAGCTCTGCTATTGGTGTGACTTTTTTCTGGAAAGCAGTGGGTGAACTTTGTGCATATTTAAAGGCATGACTTAACCCAGTGACCACGCAGCTTTCACTGAGAGGAAAAAGAAGCTACCCCAGAGCATTCTGCATGTGGGAATATCTTTTTTGCAGAGAAAATGGGCCAGAAATTATCACAGGAACATAACGAGAAGAACAAGGCTGACGTTCTCATTATAAACGAGGTGTTCAGCCAAGGAGTGGTCCATGCATCTCAAAAACTGAAAGAATACCTTGGATTTGAAGATCCTCAGAGCAAATTCCGCCCAGCCATGGATACTTTAAATGAGATCTTTTTGGTTAACTTCATCGGTTTCTGTATTGAAAAAGGAGTGGAGGAGCGTATCATGACCAGCAAGATGACAAAGCAACAGTCTTTGCTGCTTGGGATTGACTGGATCTGGACTTTATCTGGAGCCGACAAACAAATCAATCTTCAGATTGCCGTGCAGTCTTTGCAGATGGCTGAGCTCCTCCACGATGAAACTGGGCCCAGCAAGGAAGCCACGTTAGCAGGCCAGCCTTTCAAAAACAAAAGCAGGTTTGAGCAGCTGAAAGAGTTCTGCACGCTGGTGGGACAAGACTGCCTGGGCCTCTTTATAATGTTTGGAGTGCCAGGGAAGCCTAAGGATATCAGAGGAGTCATGCTAGACAGCATCAACAAGGAGAAACGAAAAAATCACCTGTCAGGCGAGAATGCTCTAAGGCAGTTCGTCTTGAACACTGATAGCTTCCTCTCCACAAAAGAAATGCTTGAAAACTGCCTCTGTAAGAAAAATGGGCTCAAGGAGGTGGGCAAGGTGTACATTAACTTTCTTTAAACTCCTGGTTAATGGTAAAAGGGCTGTTTAGCCTATCACCAAAGAATATCCAGTACTGGTCTTTCAATCATCTAGTTACTTAGTCCAGGCAGTTGATTTTTATAGGACCCAAGATGATTAACTCTAATTTTTAAATCAACACTATATGCATTCCAGAAAATGTGTGTGCGCCTGAGGCTTAATTTTAAAAATAATCTGTTCTTCAAAACTTTAATATTCAACACCAAAACCTTTGAAAGATCTTTTGAAAGAGTTTTTACTACATTTACCTAGAGAGCGTGGGCACTTCTTAAACAGAAAGTTGCTATGAAGACCTTTTTTTTTTTTAATTTGGAATGAGAGAGAAGGACAATGATGCTATGATTTTATAATGCTGAGTGTAAAATCTAAGTTGTTTCATTATTGCATTATTCATTCTGATTTGGCATAGATATAGATTGAATGATTGCAAGAAGCTTTCCTATATGTAACTCTTTTCACTAGTAAATAGTACTCTGTTAATCATTTATTATTGTATTGCTGTAATGCCTAGAAGTCCCAAATGAATTTGGAATCATACCTTGTAGAAAACACCTAGTAAAAGACAAAATCCCAGCCCCCAAAATCACTAAATAGACGAGGCAGATGAAGTGGGGGGAGGTAGGATTGAAAGAAAGTATCACTATTTGGTTAAAGGAAAATGATCTTGCAGAGTATTTTAAAGACTAAAAATAGGGGTGAAATCTTGGCTTGAGTGAAGTCCATGGGAGTTTTGCCATGGACTTCAATGGCAATAGAATTTCACGCTGTCTTGTACTTGAAGTTAAATCCCCCATGTATTACATATGCTCTCTCTGTGCTTTTAAGAGGTACAAATATTTCACAGAGATTTATTCTTTTCAACATTTTAGGATTTAGTCATGCTCCATCGTCAGCCACATTCTTCCTTTTCCCACCCTTCTCCCTGCCTAGTTAGCAACATGTGAGTTTCAGGTTGTATAATCCCAAAAACTTTCTTTCAAGGGAAAGCAAATAGTGATTATGTGTATAAGAAGAATTTACAAATTCACTGTGTGGTCACAAATTAAATGACTTTGATTACTTGCGGGTGATACTTTAAACCAGCTTACACCTTGAAGAGACTTTACATTTTATACGTGTGGATATTTAACTTTTGGGATATGAAGCTCCTTTTCACAAACCAACCTTTTTCATATTTTTCTACTTTAAAACAGAAATTTGACTATACAACTTAATGTCAAAATATTATTCAAACACACAAGATTAAGAATCAATGAGCTGTACCATATTTTACTGAATTTGCAACCTTTGTGGTTATGAAAATGAAGCTATTACGGCCTGATGTAACTCAGGCATATCTCTGCTAAAGAAGTCAGTTGCCTTACACCAGTATAAAAGAGAGCTCGGAATCAAGCCTGGAATTCCTAGCAGATTTCTGTGACTCATGGAATCAGGCCTATCAATCGGTGAACTGAAAATACTAGAAGAAAAAACAGGGCACTGAAATTTGTCTTTAAGTGAGCAGTCAAGATCCACAACAATTAGCTGTCCTATTAGGAGAAACCTTGCATATGTTAAAATGTTTCTTTGAGATGAGGGTTGTCTAACAGAGGTGGTTCTTAGTGTAGATTTCAGTGTATTGTAAGTATTGAGGGGGTTCAGTAAGGTGGAGAGGGTAAAACTACTCTCTTAAAAATAGATACGTTTTGTTTCAACTTGATAGCACGTGCCATTCCCTTCATGGTTCTTTGCAAAGATTTTTATAAAGTCCTATGAAAACCTCAGTTATCCATTAGTTTGATACCTCTTATTTATTAATGGAGTTAGTCAGGAATATTTTATCAAAATGGTTTGTTTCAACAGAAAATGCTGTTTTTGCACCATTGAAATTTTTCAGTTTTCCTTTGGGGAAAATCAAAGTAAAATGTTTTGCTTTGGGTTGGGTTGGGTTAACCTGAACTGGAACATTTCAGTTTTGTCAAGCCAAACAGAACAATTTAGTTTCAGGTCAATCTATTAACTTGTATGCATCACAGCTGTTGTGGTGCCTCAAGTGCCATGTGGAAAAGAGGGGAAGTTCGTGTATTATTTTTATGAATGGTACGTGTGACCCAATTTCTCTGCTTCCTTTCACATTGTTACACTGTGTTAATTTCTTTCCTTGGACAAAGGAGGGAGGGAGATGAATGGTGTATCAAGAACTGCCAAGATATGAATGGAGTTACCTTGGAACTATGCTAGAAGACAACGGGCTGGACCAGAGGGACAAGACCCATGTGAACAATGTGACCAGACCTCTCAACCCCCCACAGACTCCAAGAAGGCCTCTTTATCATCACCTACCTAGTATGTGGGGAAATTTATTGGAATGGGGACCAGTACCTAGAGGAGGACAGCTAGGGCTACCTGGTTGACCCAGCTTAGCTCTTTCTGGCTCAATTTGAACATGAAGTACAAGCAGGCATGAGGTTCCCAATGTGTTGTCAACTACTCAGGGAGCAGCCATGAGGGGGGAGCAGAAAACAAAAGCAGATAAGAGGAGGAATGTCCTGTTTCTGTCTCCCTTTCCCCATACTTCCCAGTACCCCCCTCTTAGCCCTGTTCCCTTCTCTGTCACTGCCTGTCTTTCCCATCTCTACCCTGCGGGTTAAAGTTGGCCCATCCACCAGCACCAAAGTTTCTGCCCAGCAGGATGGACCTCATACTGTCTTCTCACCTGTTTCCTGTGAGGGGCCACTGCAGGACCTGAGGCCACCCTTAACAATGCGAGCCAGATTTGGGGAGGAGGGGGAGGTCTGAACATGACTGAAGTGTGAGACAAAGAAATTAGGATCTCATTGCAGTCCCCTCACCCCTGTTTTATCAGGGCAGGTTGGGGAAAATCCAGGACCTTTGGGCAGAGCAGAGAGGTGGTGCTGCACCGGGCACATGCAGTTTTGCTCTACTCTTCTAAGCTGATGTCCCTCTATTTTATATTCCAATTGACTAATAAAATGATATCTTGGTCAGTGACAGGCTGTCAACATGTCTGCTGGCTGTAGAGCTCCCATGAAGGTAAGCCTCCAACTGGGCATCCAGCTCCTTTGGAGCTTGTGAGAAACACAGGTGCTGAAGCAGGGACCCACTCTGAGTAGCAGACTCACAGGGCTACTCTGAGCCAAAAAGGCTGAGCACTAAGAAAGATACACACCCAAAGACAGCTGTAAAGGGAGGAGGCATAGCGCACGGTGTGCATCTGTCATGTGACATCCCATTTTCCTCTGGGCTTTTAGAAAAGTTCCTAAAAGCACTTTTCATTGTTGCTATTTCAACTTTTTTGTTCTGATTTGTGACCAAACTCAACTCTTACACTGATGTGGTATTTGTAGCACTTGTTCAGAGAGTGGAAACCTAAACTTCAGTTTTCCCTGCAGTGAGTTTCTTGTACCTTTAAATTAAACTTGCAGATGGCTTTGACAGGCAATACTGTTTGTGTCACAAATAGGAGTAGCAGAGTCCCTTGCCTTACTGTGCACTAGCCAATAAATATAAAAGAAAAAGCACCATTTTGTTCACTTGTTTAGAGAAAAGGGGCTAGATCTTCAGCTGGTATATAGCAGTATAGTTCCATTGACTTCTGTGGCTCTACCCTCATTTACCCCAAGTTAAGTATGCTGGGACATATTTTATAAAGCAAAGCAGTTTCATAATCAGACCTCATTATAGTATTTGCTAATTAACTCTTTGCAGAGAAGTGTGATGTGACAGCACAGTATTTGGTAAAGGATTTAATAAAGTAAGAAAACCAACTTGAAGTAGTCTCTGCTAGTTCTTCAAGGTTAAAAGTAATTGAATAATTTAACATTACATGTGCAAATGACTGACCGACTTTCACATGATTGCATTTACTAGTATGCTGTTGTACAGCTCCCTGTGCAATTAAAGTACATTAGTCTCAGACCATAGCACAGGTTCTTAATGTTTCCCATTTGTGGCTGAATGTATTTTAGACAACTTCATCAGAAAAAAACACCAATATGAAGTAATGGCAAGTGCCATATGTCTGGTCCATTTGTTAGTGATTGTACTGGGTTAAGAGACCCACATGGTGGTGGTGAAAGCTAATCCATTCTGGACCCTGTTCACACTAGGATGCTAGACACCAGTGTTTCCTCCTTTCTACAAGCACTGCCTGCCTATGTCAAAGCCACTCAGGGGAGGAGTGTGCTAGAGCTGGGACCCTTCCTCCCACCCCAGCTAAAGCACAGCAGGTTTTTTCAAGGATGCTCTTTTTCTAAACAAGGGACCACTTCCTCATCACTTTAAGCAGAACCTACTGGGCAAAGCAAAGGCATGTCTTGAGTGGCGTCCTGATAGGTGTTCCACTCTAGGTGTCTGTGCCCTGCTAATAGGAGAACTTCTGTAGCACTGTGCCATGAGGGCTAACCTCGCCTCAGTTCCTTCTCTACAGCAGAGTCATAGGAAGAGGGCAAGTAGTGGCACATGCATAGGGGGAGACATCTCAAAGAAACATAGTGACTCACCTTGTAGTAGATCTCAGCTTAATTATGGGGAAAATACTATCAAAAAACTATGATCCCATCACACTGTAATAACATATTTGCAAGTGCTGCTTTTAATAGTTACATATCTAAGGCAGGTATGGAAGATTCTTACATAAATATCCCTTTTTGATTTTGAAGGGGTCTCTGCTGCTACTAAAGTTGATGTACTAAAATCTTATGGTTTTGATTACAGAAAAATTATTCTTCCATGAATCTAGCTAAGGAAACAGATAAGCAGCTGGGTAAGAACAGGTTTGTTTGTTGTTTCTTTTTAAACTTTGTTTTGCAATTAGTCCTTTTCCCACCCATGGTAGGATTTTATTAAGAGGTAGCAAGTTCTTTATCCATGTACCTACATAGGTGGCTTTGCAAAGTTAATAAATACTTACATAAAATGACAATCAGCACAATATTTTATTTCTTGCACAAACATTTTGAAAAAGCCAGTAAGTGAATATGTATGATAAGTAATACAAAACAGCTTGAGATTAACCAGCTATAGAGTTGCTCATAAAAAAAAAATCTTTGGGTATGTTTGTCCCCTAGAGATACAAGCAACACCCATACTTTACTTTTAACTTGTACATAGTGCCTGCTCCAAAGACAGATTTAAATTTGTAGCAGGAACAGCTCAGTTGTACTCAGAAGATGCAGTACAGTTCTGCCCAAGTTTCAGACTGTAAGCAGCACACATTGACAAATCTCCCAGCAGCAAGGCTACTAAGTGTAAAGAAACCTAGAATGAATAATATCTTAAGTGCAGAACAGAAAGCTGTACATAGGCACAAGAGGAGGTCCTCCAAATTACAAAGATACATATTACTATGAGATTATAGTATTAATATTACTTACTCTTTCAGTGTCAGATGCAACTGCTGTCCAGAGAACATAATCTTTCAGCCAACAGTTTTAGCAACTCAAACAAGATTTTATAGTTTTGACAACTTACAGGTAGGACAGCTTCTACCTCAATTGCTGGAAAATAAAAAAATTCTGTATGGAAACATCCAGAGTTTAGGTACAATCAACCCAGCACTTTTGGATTTGTCTGACAGCAACTTCATCTGTCTAGCCAAGTTCAATTTTACACATCCGTTTTGGGCAAAATTCTCCATGGAGTTTTACTTGAGCACTGTATGTAGGGTAGTAACTTAGCAGAGAAATAAATGTACAAAAAGAGACTAATATTTAAATGAGTATTACTTTAAATTGAGTAGTTTTTGCTAGTGGGATTTTAGTACACCTAGAGATTTGCAAGTGAAATCTCAGCAGGAGCAGTTCTGAAAAGTAGTCAAATCTACAGTTTTCTACAGAGGGAACACCTCCCCCCCCTAGTCTAGCACCTTCAGCTCTTTAAATAACTGCTTCAACATTCTATATTCAAAAGCCCCTGCCTTCACGAATTAATCTCAGGTCCTTGAGAGGGGAATGGCTAGTGACAGTGATCAGCTGGAAAAGATGTGCTTTAACTGAGGTCAATCCAAAATGCAACTAGAAATTATGTTCTTAGTAGGTGTATTTATGTTTGACATCTTACACCATAGCTGTCATAACCAATAAACCACCAGATTTCACCTCTGGAAAGTTACTGTGTAAGAGGCAGCCACTGTTGACCCACCTACTGTAAAAGCTTTGAGATAATTAAGATTTGGCAATAGTAAGGTAAATAAAGGTGTACTTCCCAGACGTGGCCATAGTTCACACCATGTATGCTATCCAATATACACAGTGTTGGGAAGTAACTAGTTACGACTGTGATTACAATGTTAAGCAACGTAACTGACCTCTTCATTCGCTTAAAAATTCTGCTTTGCTGCTGAAAATTGACATTGAATTGTAGTCAGAGTCTCTCTGACGAATGTGTTAAGGGAAACATCATACATCACTACGCACCTGCAACCTGGTTAAATTGTTTGTTTTTAGTGTTGTGCCAAAATTTGGCACAACGCCACCAAAAACAGTAAAAATTAAAATTTGAGTCTAAAACGGATGGCTTGTCTTCCAAATTCATTAAGAAATCTAAGTGATTATAATCTAAATGTAGCTTCCCAGCACTGTACACCAGCCACCTGTGTGCATACTTTGTCTTGTTCCCTGTTAACTAGATGCTTTTCCTTACATCAGCTTTCTTTCCACACTACAGCACAGCTAAATCTTCTTTAGTAGGAGAATCTCATGTCCTTGGTGTATCCCAGTTTTTCAAGGTTAGGTAAGCAAGCATACTGGATCATTGGAGGAGGGCCGCACATGAGGATTAGAACATCATCTTGAGGAGGGGGCATGTGTTCTCTGAGCATGTCTTGACTCACAAATCCCTGGCTATAATCCCAATCTGAATGGAGAGGGGGGGAAAAAAGGTATTTTATTAAACAGGATTTATAACAACACTCACCCTTATTTATTCTGGGCCAACCAAGAACAGGGCTCCACTGTGCCAGGAACTTAGACACAGAATAAGAGAGAGAATTTCAGCACCTTGACTGTAATTAATACAGCACAAGAGTGTTGAGGATAAATGTATTATCCTCATATTAAAGATGGGGAACCGAAATAGAGGAAGTTATTTACTAAAAGAAGAAGTTTTTGGCAGAGCTGTGAACAGAACCCAAGTTTCCCCCATCACAGTTTAGTACCACATGACCTTCCTTCTTAATTCATTGTTTAAGAGAACATAGGTATTTAGTGTGTTAACCCTTTCACAGAGGGATTCAGGTTCCCCAGCTTGCTGCTGGCACTGAACACACAAAACTACTGCCCCCAAAAAGGGAAATGAGATTGCCTCTTTGTTCTCTCACATTAGCTAACACATTTAATCCTCAATTCTTGTGTCAATAACGCTCTTTTTTCTTTCTTCAGAATATACTGAAACTGGAGTCAGAAAAGCATGAGGGGGGGAGGGACTTGTTCATGTTTGCTGCCAAAGTCAAAGATGAGGACTACATAGCAGCATTCTCCTGACCAGTTGCATAGCTTTGGAGGCACTAGCTACCAAGCTCCTTCCTACAGAAGTCACCATGTCAGCTCTGAAGGCACTTAGTTGCCTTAACAGGGGATGAAAAAATTAGAGGGGATTCTAGAATTGTAATCATCAGCACTAGTAATCTGGTGTATTGACAGGGATGGCATGTTAGTTCTTACTCTCAGGTGCTCTGTCCAGCGTGTACCAAAGCTTAAAGCGTTCTGGATGCTGAACCTGAACTTCCTCCAGTTCTGAACGTAACAGGATGTCTCTCTCAGTCTGCAGGGAAAGGAAAGGAGTTATTCTTTCAATAGAGTCCTTCACCCAGTCTCTTAACTGTAACAAATTAAGCCTCACAAAACTCCTGTGCAGTAGCTATCATCTCAATATTAGCGAGAGAGACAAAGTTTAAGATAACTCAGTGAGACACAGAGAGTCAGAAACAGACCCCAGATTTCCCAGCTTCTTGGTCTTTGAAAACCACACGTTGTCTCATGGAAAGGAATAAAAATATATTTAGATTTTTCTTTTTTTTAAATGACAAAACCACCCCGCACTACATGGTTATTAGATGCAGCAGCACCACAAAACTGAAATGCTGTATTAACAGTCTTCAGTATCAATTCAGCTTTCAGAAAACCTGGGAAATTACTGCACAACATCACTATAGTATAAATAATGCTTGTAGACTCGGAGGGTAGTTTTTCCATCTCCTTTTCAGCCTCACATTATGAAGCAGTGCTAATCCTTTCATACTCTACACAGCCACACAGCAATTTGGCACCAATGAAAGTAATATACTGGGTACTGTGGAGGGAGTTTATCAGCACTTGTTGCTGAGAAGGCACCTATTTCTAGCTCTAACATGAAACTGCATCCGTTACAAGAAAGCTATTTCTGGATCTGACTAATAAAGGCAGGCATCTGAACTGGACATTAGAAGACTTTTTCAATGGTGTAGAAGGGGCTAACAGCATGCAGTGAGATTAGCAGTAAGTATTGAATATGAATGTGTAAAACACCCATGAGGACACAAAAATAATTAAGAGGGTCTACAGTGTTTACAAATATGGGCAGGAAATAAAATGAGATTCTACAAGATATATCCACAATCCTAAACACAGATTAACTTGAGGGATAAATCTGGAAAGCAGCAAAAATTATGGACATTTTACAGGTGACAGCAGGCAGAGGAGCTAGGAATTTGCAACTCAGTGTTATGTTACAATGCGATTTTTGGTTGTGCACAAACAAGGACAGGGAGATAGCAGGTCCTCTGTACAAAGTTTTGTTAAGACTATACTTGGAATACAGGGTCCCCCAAACTAGGAATATATATTGACAGACTGGAGGGAGTTCGAAGAAGAGCAACAAAAGTGATTAAGGGTGTGAAGGGCTGAGTACACGGGTAGAGGGGAGAAAAAATCCAAAGGAGCCAGTTATGGAAGCACTTAATGTATGAACTATCCTTAGAATGAGACATTTTATCCTTTAATTGGCTAAATAATGACCAGGCCAGGACAGTTTTTTCAAGGGTGTAAAAACCAAGACTGGAGAGGCATTTGGAGTAGTAAAATACTGGGACGAAACAGAAGAGGGAAAAATTTAGGCTTAACATCTGGAAAAACTTCTAAACCAGTCAGATGCATTAGTCTATGGAATGTGCTTCCAAGGGAAATGGGACATCACTGGGCACATTCAAGTCTAGGCTAGACATAATTCTGATAAATGTACAATAAAGGTCAATCCTATATTGGCAGGGAACTAGATGACCCAACAGGTCTTTTCCATCACCAGCTTCTACTATTCTCATTTCTACATCATCATCTAGGATTAAAATAACTTCAGTGGATACAAGATAAAGTTGAAGCACTGAGGATAGTCTGTAGTATCATACACTGTCAACCCACACATCTGCTTTTGTTTGGGTTACTGTAACTTGATACAACATACTTAGATATTTATGCCCAGATTTTCAGAAATACTCAACACCTACCAACTCCTTCTGAAAACACTGGGAGTTGAGCCCTTTAAAAAAAAAAAATCTAGTTACTTTATATAGGTGCCTATAATATGACCTTTTCAGAATCTTACCCTTCAGACATTTTGGTATGCGTGGCAGCATGTTATCTGGGTAAGAGTGGCTGGTTTGGTTTAAGAGAGAAGTTGTTCAGTACCAATGGAGAGTGTTTGCTACACCATTTAATTAGGGGATATTTCATTACTAGAACCAAATGGGACTAAGACTTCCTGTCAAACTTATATCCCTACCTCCCAGACTGTGGAGAGAGATTTGTATCCAAATTAAGCCATCGTGCTGGACAACACCTACCTCTGTTTCTCCTCTTTTGTATGCCTAATGCTTAGCTCAGCTAAATCATGCCATTCATAAACAAGGGTTTCCTGTTTTAAAATTGAGAGTATCATTTACCAGCTCTATTACAACCACATTAAGATTCACAGTATTGACTCTTCATTGGAGTTTTGTAAAGACAGACAGCATGCAGTGGCATAACACAACGCAACCTTTCAGAGAAGTTGAAATCTGAAAACAGGGCCTGAGTAGAATATGGGCCCCAATAGATCAGAAAATATCTTTCTGTAGTGCTGGTTCTACACCAAGTAAGCTACTATTTCTAATGGCATGGCACTCGCTCCCCCATTTTGCAGTTATCTGTTGGGCACAATTAAGTTTATACTGTACCTGTGTTCAAAAATAGTCAGATTCATACTTCCCTACACAAACCTGGTTCCATGCCCCTGGGCAAGAGAGAAGAGGGGGTATTACTAAGGAGAGCAAATGATGCCGCTGCTAGATGGGGCAGCTTTAAAATTCTGACAAGGGCTCCCCGCAAAAAAAAAAAAAAAAAGTGCTAAGCACTTCCAGGAGAGAAAGAAACAGAAGAAAGAATCCCTGTCTCAAAAAACACTTACAGTCTGGATAGAGAACACAACAAGAGGACGTAGGAAAAAAACAGAAGAGTTGGATGTGAGGGCAAAAGTTACCAGGCAGTAATGTAGAAAACAGTGTGCTCATTACAATGGCCTCACATGTGACTGTTTTTATAGTTTCTGTTCATTTTTAGCTTAGGGTTTTGTGATACTGAATTGTACCTGTGTTCTGTGCTGTCTCAGGAGAGGTTTGCATATACCTGGGTTTTGTTTTTTTTAAACTTAAGAACAATTTGAATGCTTTGCCACAAGAAGAAAAGAAGGGTTACCTGATTAGCAAACAGCAGCTGACAAACAGTAGGATCATCTTTGTCCTTCATGATGGCGCGAATGAGCTGCAGCATAGGAGTTATGCCTGAAAAAAAACTGCAATTAAAACTGGCCACCAGCAACATATCTAATAGTGTGGCAGAAACAAGGTGCACAAAGAATGAAACTTCATTCTTACATACCAGTTCCACCTGCGATCATTCCAACATATTTCACTGTTTTAAGAACAGGTTCAGATTTCTTATCTGCCCGAATAGCAAACGTGCCTGGAAAAAAGGAGGAAAGAAACATTAGGGAGTACTCTTGAACACTAATTTAGACAGAGGACTGGGATCACAAATCCTGAGTCCTCATTCTGATTTATAGTGACCATCTCAGATCCTGGGGAATCACCTCTCCACTCATTTTCCCATCTGGTTATCGTAAGGCTATTGTGAGGACAAACAGATACGTTTTAAAAGTGCTAACTATTTTAAAAGGCGTCAAAAATGAATGCTGCTAGTGTATTATAATTACACAAGATTTTTTGACTCATTACTCAACATCAAGCTATCACGATTTGCATTTCAGTAATGTCTGGTGGCCCTGATCAAGGAGCAGGAGCCCAGTCTGACAAGGACCATCCTCCACCTCCTGACAAGATCAACCTGCCCTCAAGAGCTCACAATTCATTCTCTGTATGTAATGACTATGTCTAAGAGACACCTCAATTTGTGGGAAGGAAACCTGACTAAAATTAAGTATCTAAACACTATAATACAAATCCAGTCCATCAGCAATTACACAAAGACCACACCAGTGGGTGGAGTCAAATAAGGTCACGACCAGGTTTTAAAAGAGCTCTATGGGCTTCTCTTCACTGTGTTGTGTTTTGTTTGTTTTTTTTAAACCTAGAGTTAATTGATTCCTGATGGCTAGTGTGGACACACCACAGAGGCGACAAACATTTTTGCTCTATCTTGGGATAAAGCCCATTTCTTAACCATGACATTACATGTCTCTGCTTGTAGCAGAGTGGTTACCCTGCTCCTGCCCTGAAGGGCTTAAAAACAGCCTTGGGAGGAGTCTGTGGCTGGAGAAAGCAGGTTTTAGGCTGGGATGACTGGGGGAAGTGGCTGCAGCTGGGGCCACTCCCCAAACAGCCTCAGCTGGCCCTTTAAAGGCAGAGAAGCCAGGGACAGACAGTGAGTCTCCCTCTGCCTGTAGTGGGAGAAGGGCCTGACTGCAGGGAGCTGGAGACAGGGTACCTGAGTGGAACAGGGCTGGGGAAAGGCAGAGGAGCTGGGGAGCTCCAGCCTGGAAAGCCCTTGGCAGTAGCCTAGCACAAGGCCAACAGGTACTGAGGGTTGCAGAGGGCAGCCCAGGGGTAGGCCAAGGCAGCAGGTCCAAACCTAACCTTGCCAGTGATGAGTAGGCTGATACTACAGTCTGCCTAGGGCGTGGGGGCTAGATGATGACTGGCAGTAGCCTGATACTGAGGTGAGGTGGGGATAGTGGGTGGGGGTTCCCCAGGGAGGGGAGACCCTAAAACGGAGGGGATTACTGCTAGGAGCAGCACCCCAGGTACCAGGGCACCAGGTCCTGGGAGGGACATGGGGGCCAGAGGACAGGCGGCTCATCAGCCTGCAGAGGGCGCTCCAGAGCTGGAATGCGCTAATTCCCAGAAGTCACCAGCAGGACGCACTCATCTACACTGCCTCATTCATAGAGGCCTGGACAATGTAACCAAGTTTAACCATTACTAACTGTCATGCAGATGGGATCCTAACACAGCTACTGCCTCTTTGCTAGGAATTGAGTAGGAGTGGGTCAGGCCTGGTCTACACACAGTTTTGTATCAGTATAACTATGCCAGTTAGTGGGCTATTTTTTGCCAATATAGTACAATCCCTGCTGTGGGCACAATTACAGTATGTAAACGTTGCTTTATCCTGGTGTAACTTATACCAGACTTACATGAGAAACTTCTGCCAGTATAGCAATGCTGGTTAGGGCTGTGATTTGGAGGCAACATTTCTATGCCAGCAAAAGCCTTAGTGAAACACAGTCATAGTGGCATAAATGTACTTTTGCTGCTATAGTTTATTTCACTCAGGGAAACACACAAGTTCTACCAGCAAACGCACTCTTGGGAATAGAGCTGCGTCTGTACTACCAGCAAACCTTGTAATGTAGCTAAGACCTTATTCCCCCTTCCTATAATATGCACGTTTACAACAACAGCACTCATGCACTCTAGAGCAGGTATACTTCTCTAAGTACCCCAATACAGTTCAAGTGGTTCAACTGGTGGGTAGGAAAGGCCAGAACCTGTATAAAAGTTAGTGATCACTACTCCTACTTTACAATGCATCACAATTACGTAAGATTTTCTGTGCTTGTTATTCTGGACACAATAGTTCCAAAATCAGTCTTGCCTTTTCCCTTGTAGACAAGTAATCCACTGGGACCTCTGAAGTCAATGGTATCCCCTAATTTCAGGCTGTCTAAATATTGAGACATCTTCCCTCCTTCGGGGAACTTTGGATGGACCCCTTTAAAATAAATCTGTTAAAAATAAAGATTAAAAAGAACTGTTTCATTAAAAGAGTTAAAACCAAAAACAAGTTTTTTGCCTTAATTTTGTGTAGTACACAAATTCATATACCCAACTCAATAAGGAATGAGACATGGCTGTCAGACAAGCTAAAACAGAGATCTGAGAATCCAAAGAGAGAGAGTTCTATTTTAAAGTCAGTTGAACAGATGAAAATTGTCCTAGGACAGCTTTGTTACATAGGACAGCCTCAAGCCTCAACCTTGGGCCCAATTCTGAGGTACCAAGAGCCTGCAGCTTCCAAGTGAAGGCAATGAGAGCAGCGGATGATAAACACTTCAAGATCAGACCCCTTACCAACAGAGCTATGGGGCTATCTACATAGGAAAGATATACCAGTATTTACAAGTATAAGGTAAGATGTGAATTTAAACAAATATAGTTGTACTGGTGTAATTTCCTTCCCCTGCCCCAGCCACACACACAGACACATTCCTGTATAAGAAGGCCTTGTCACTTGGGAAAGGGTTTAACCTAAGCCAAAAAAGCCACTCTTATACCAGAATAAAAGCAAGCATCATAATTGTGTAACTGATAGGTCTTGTCTACATGGGAAAGTTCTATGAGAAACATTCCCCTTAGCCATTTATTCAATATTAGAAGACAAGCCTACAAAAGGCAAAGGGGTAACAAACGAGACAAAATGGGAGAAAAATCAGAAAGGCTAAAGCACAAAGTTAGTTATACCTAGCAAGGGACATAAAATAAAGAAGAGGTTCTTTAAATACATTAGAAACAAGAGGATGACACAGAAAAGTCTAGGTCCATTACTTAACAGGGAAGGAAGAGCTAATAACCGATGACCTGAGGAAGGCTGATGTGTTTAATACCTATTTTGCTTCAGTCTTCACTAAAAAGGTGAATGGTGATCAGATTCTCAACACAATTAATGTTAACAAGGGGAAGGAGTGCAAGCCAAAACAGGAAAAAGAATATTTAGATAAATTAGATGTATTCAAGTTGGCAGGGCCTATTGAAATTCATAATGTACTTTAGGAACTAGCAGATGCAATCTCAAAATCATTAGCAATGATCTTTGAGAATTCACTGAGGAGAGGGGTTGTCCCAGAGGACTGAAGGGCAAACGTATTACCTATTTAAAAGACGGGGAACAAAGAGGACCCAAAGAATTACAGACTAGTCAGCCTAACTTCAAAACCTGTCAAGATACTGAAACAAATTATTAAATAATGAATTTGTAAGCACCTAAACAACAACAGTGTTAAGAAACAGTCAATATGGATTACTCAAAAACAAATCGTGCCATGCCAAGCCTGGATTACTGGCCCAGTGGATAGGAGGGAAGCTGTAGCTTTTGATTTTACTAAGGTTTTTGAGGGAGTAATAGATGACAGTCTCATAAGCAAACTAGGGAAATGTGGTCTAGATGAAATTAATAAGGTGGGTGCACAAATAGTTGAAAGTTCAAAGCAGTTATCAATGGTTCGCTGTCAAATCAGGAGGGAGTATCTAGTGGGGTCCCAAGGTGTCAGTCCTAGATCTGGTCAATATTTTCATTAATTAATTGGATTATGGAGCGGAGAGTATGCTTATAAACTCTACAAATGACACCAAGCTGGAAGGGGCTGCAAACATTTTTGGAGGACAGAATTAGAATTCAAAATGACCTTGACAAATCGGAGACTTGGTCTGAACTCAACAAAGATGAAATTCACCGAAGACAAGTGCAAAGTACTACACTTGCAGAGGAAAAATCAAATGCACAACTTCAAAATGTGGGATAACTGGCTAGCTGGTAGCACTACTGAAAAGGATCTGGGGTTTACAGTGGATCACAAATTGGATGAGTCAACAATGTGATACAGTTATGGAAAAGGCTAATATGGGGTGTACTAATGGGTGTTAGATGGAAGTAATTGTCTCACTCTACTTAGCACTGGTGAAGCTTCAGCTGGAATATTGCATCCAATTCTGGGTGCCACACTTTAGGAAAGATGTAGACAAACTGGAGAGAGTCCAGAGGACTCCAGAGCAACAAAAATGATAAAAGGTTTAGAAAACCTGACCTATGAGGAAAGGTTAAAAAAAAAACTGGGCATGTTTAATCTTAAGAAAAGAAGACTGAGGAGGGACCTGATAACAGTCTTGAAATGTATTAAGGGCTGTTATAAAGAGGACTATGATAAACTGTTCTTCAAGTCCAGTGAAGGTAGGACAAGAAGTAACGGGCTTAATCTGAAGCCAGGGAGATGTAGGTAAACTATTAGGAAAAAAAAACCCAAAAACTTTTGAACTAAGGGAAGTTAAGCTGTGGGATAAGGTTCCAAGGGAGGTTGTAGAATTCCCATCACTGGAGGTTTATAAGAACAGGTTGAACAAACATTTGTCAAGGACAGTCTAGATCTGTGGTTCTCAACCAAGGGTATGGGTACTCCTGGGGGTACGCAGAGATCTTCCAGCGGGTACATCAACTTATCTAGGTATTTGCCTAGTTTTACAATAGGCTAAATAAAAAAGTACTAGCAAAATGAGTACAAACTAAAATTTCAGACAATGACTTGTTTAGACTGCTCTATATACTATACACTGAAAAGTAAGTACAATATTTATATTCCAACTGATTTATAAATTATATGGTAAAAAATGAGAAAGTCTGCATTTTTTCAGTAATAAATACACAAAAAGTATCACAGCACATTATGTCTGATTTTGTAAGCTAGTAGTTTTTAAGTTATCTGAAACTTGGGGGCATGCAAGACAAATCAGACTCCTGAAAGGGGTACAGCAGTCTGGAAAGGCTGAGAACCACTTTTCTAGATTTCCTTGCTCCTGCCTCAGTGCAAAGGGCTGGACTTGACTTGACTTCTTGAGGCCCCTTCTGGCCCTACATTTCTATGATTCGCTTGATAAAACATGTCACCGTGTGAGAAACAAACACATAACAGGAAACGAAACTCTGAAGACAGCCAGCAAAGTAATGTAGTAATTTAACACTAAATTCTATCAGCTTTAGAAATATTTGCTGAATACCTTAAGTTGGCTTTGAGAGGGGAAAATTCAGAACATTAGATGATCTCAATTTACCTTCTTGCCAAATAGAGCACCCACAATGTTATGGATCAGCGACATCCATGCCTACAAGCTCCCACATTTAATAATGCTCCTCCGTACATCATGCTGACCACATCACTCATGGAACAAGCACACAGGAGCTCAGGCAAGGTTGGCTGCTTCTTAAATAATATTGGAGAGTTTTGTGAACTTCTACAAATTTGATTCCTTTTGGTACAGAAACTTTGGAAACCTGCAGACTGTGTGTACAGATATCTTCAATTCCCTGTCTCAACATATATAGACTAAGAAAAAAAAAAAAAAAAAATCACAGAACACTATATGGATTAAATCAATATTGATTTGCGTGCTGAAGTACCACTGAATGGAAGCCAACAAGCCACAGTAGAGTAAGACATCATGGAATCACACAAGTATTTTTACACCACCATGCTTTTTACTGTGACCTTTAAAGGCTTATAAATAGGCAAGTGTTGTATGGCACAAAGATATCCTTACCTTAACAACAAGATCCACATAGCCTTTGTCGTCATTGCTGGAGACTGGTGTATAGGGTCTGACAACCAGATTTGCATTAATCCGTGCAGAAAGATAAATATGCTGTCCTACAAGCAGCAGGAGGGAAGAGTAGGTTTATTTTTGAGGGGCTCTGAGCAAATTCTCTTTCACGATGGCTGACAATGACTTGGTGGAAAAGCCAGATTGGATCCTAAGGTTCTCTTTGCCCCTTTGGTCCAGAAGCAACAATTTTTCCCTTGCTCTCCTGCATTTCCATACTACCTTGGCTAGATTTCTTCCTCCAGTGTGCATGAAATCCAGCTGAACTGGCAGTGTTCAGCTACGCCAGCCTTAGAGATCAGTTATCCAACCCGGAGCTCAATCACATTTGTTATTTACTGTAGCAGCCATAAGCATATATTTAGATATTATATACTACACAAATATACAGACGTGCAAAAGGATGTTCAAAGATGACTCGCACATTCAAGTATGATTAGCACCTCATTAACACGTCAGTTACACATAACTGAACACAAATGGCTGACATCCAAAAGGCATACTATAAAGATGTCCTAGGAACTCCATATTTAAGGCTGCAGTTTGATGTGCATTTAGAGTAGGAGTTTTTTTAATTTCATTTTAATTTGCAACTGGAATGAATCAGATGACGTTACAGGGGAAGATACAATAATGTCAGCAGCATTTAAAATGTTTTTTAAATTTAAAATGTTTTTAGTTCTTGCAGCCCCATACTGCTTCATAGGTCTGTGACAGGTATAATTAACAAAGCTTTGATTCATGATGATAAAACCATGCTGCCAATACAAAACATACCAACAGGGAGACCTAGAATGTGCTCTCGAGTTGGAAGGGCAAAGCGAAATCTTCTCGTGTCGTGGCTAATTTCCTGAAATGGGAAAAAAACAAAACCATCACACACACCATTGGAAATACTTTGTATTTTGTTTGGTGTTTTTTGTGTTTTGTTTTTAATAGACATGTCAGTCAGGCTGTTTCTAAAAGTTAGTTTCACCCTAATCCACAGATATATAACTGAAACTGTTTCAGCACTGTGTATATGCTATAAAATAAGAAGTCAGTTTAGCACTGTTTCACTCCTGTATCAAAAGTATACTTTCCACTCAAATTCCTTGAAAGCCTCTCTCTTTTCAAGAAATAAGAAATAACACTGATATTTCAATTTGTGAGGTCAAAACCAATAAATACCTAAGACAAATGCAAAAAAAGTGTGGGAGGGGAACCTTTCAGATTTAACAACAACGATTAATAAAAACTAGTTATTTGCAATATAGTATAGGCAATAACTTTATAATGCTCTGCGCTTGTACAAAACTCCATCCAAAGATCTCAGTGAGGATCAAATCAATTCTTTATTTGTAGTTTACATTTAGATAAAAGACAAAAAGGAGGAAGTTCAATGCCAGAAGATTCAGAAACAGTTCTCCAACACGAGACTTACTTTTGGCTATGTTGTAAATCAGATGAATTAGTTATTCTAATTTAATTTTGGGGCAGAATACTGGAAATGACACTGGTGGGTATAAGAGGGGATCAACAACTATCAAGTTGGTCTCCTTTGTTACATTAGTGGCTTTAAAATATTATATATAAAGGTTTCCTTAATTATAGTGGGAAAGAACACACACTGCAGATTAGAGCCCTGCTATAAAACCTGGGACCTTATTACTGATTTCACAATCATTTATCCCCCAATAAATCAAAGCAAATTATTTCTCAAATGTTATGATCATAACTCTTTAAAACTCTTTAAACAGTATAAGTCATGATCATTGGACCAAAGTGACACTTCAGTTTAGATACAAATATTAAGTGATATGTAAGGTATTTGGATGGGGAGAATGAACCAGCACTAATGAGACATTGTTTCATTTTCCCCCTTTCCACTCCACCTTATAGGCTTTTTCTTCCATTACAGAATACTTAGGGTCTGAACTCTGGTGCTACTGATTACTTTTCAGCCCTTAGATCAGGAGTGGGCAAACTACGGCCCACTGGCTGCATCCAGCCCGCCAACTGTTTTAAGCCGGCTCTCGAGCTCCTGCTGGGGAGTGGGATCTGGGGCTTGCTGCACTCCAGCTGGGGACCAGGGTCAGGGGCCGCTCCACGCAGCTCCTGGAAGCTGTGTCATGGCTCCCCTCCGGCACTCCAATGGGAGCTGCAGGGGCGGTGCCTGCAGACAGAGCAGCATCCAGAGCCACCTGGCTGCGCCTTCACATAGAGCTGGAGAAGGGACATGCCACTGCTTCCAGGAGCTGCTTGAGGTAAGCACTGCTCAGAGCCTGCACCCCTGAGCTTCTCTCCACGCCTCCAACCCCAGCCCTGATCCCCCTCTTGCCTACCAAACCCCTTGATCCCAGCCCGGAGCACCCTCCTGCACCCCAAACCGTTCATCCCCAGCCCCACCCCAGAGCCCGCACCCTATTCTCCCACCCCAGCCCAGAGCCCCCTCCTGCACCCTGAACTCCTCATTTCTGGCCCCACCCTGAAGCCCTCACCCCAACCCCAATTTTGTGAGCATTCATGGCCCACCACACAATTTCTATTCCCAGATGTGGCCCGAGGGCCACAAGTTTGCCCACCCCTGTCTTAGATAAATACTTAGCACTTCCACGGAGTTTTCATATGTAATGCTTTACAGAGGTGGGTAGGCATCATTTACCCCATTTATAGATGAGGAAATTGAAGCACAACGCTGTTAAGCAAATTGCCCAGGGGCACACAGCAAGACAGTGACAGAGCAGAAAAGAGAAGCCACGTCTCCCTGTCCAATGTTTCATCCATTGTACCATATTGCATCTTGTTATAAAAGATCCCTATAAAATGTAATAGAACATTCTATCCCTTATATACAATGGTTAAATACTCATAGAAGTGATATCTATTAAATTAGATTTGATTGTAGAATAGTTGCTACAAACAGGTTTCTTTCCTATTAAACTCTATAGGACTTTTCCCTAAGGGTTCAATTCAAAGCAGCTGGAGTACTGCTGTTACTAAGGATTTTAGAATCAGACTCTTAGGTTACGTCTGCACTATAGACCTTACAGCAGTACCACTGCAGCTGCACTGCTGTGAGGTCTCTCGTGTAGCTGCTCTACGCCAACAGGACAGAGCTCTCCCATCAGCATCATTGAACCACCCCCAACAAGCTGTGGTAGCTATGTCTGCAGGAGAACATCTCCCACCAACACAGTGCTGTCCACACCAGCCCTTTTGTTGGTGAAATTTATGTCAGACGGGTGTGTTTTTTCACACCTCTGACCGACAGAAGTGCTAGTGTAGACATAACCTATGGGCTTGTTTAGACAAACACTTAGTTCACGGCAAGCTGGGGTGTAAATCTACCGCGCACTAGCCTGCCACACAGTAAGTGTCCATGTGGACCCTGCTGCCGCACACTAAAACTTTTGTAATAGTCTACCAAGTGAGGCCATGTCTACACTGTGGGCACTACAGTGGCAGAGCTATGGTGCCACAGCTATGCTATTGTAATATAGACACTTCCTACAACGATGTAAGGGGTTGCTAGGCCGACAAAAGTGTTCTTCTGTCCGTCTTCTGAGTCCACAATGATGGTTAGGTCAGCATGACAACAACACGCAAAGGTGTCAGAGCTGTGTTGACCTAACTTACGCATAGGACAGGCCTGAGTCCCAGGGAAGTGACATGACCAATGATAGCAAAAATTACTGACCGTTGTTGCTCAAGTTGGAAAGTCCTAATAGTTCCACTTAGCGTGAGATGTATTCTGCCTGTGCCAAAGGATTATGGTTTATTTAACCAGGTGTTAAATAGGTGTAAAATTAAGATCTGATTGTTCATTATAAGGGAATCCAAACAGGAATCTAGAAAGAACGAAATGCACTGAACGTAATTTGTGTTATAGTAAACTGCCATTTCTCTATCACCAAGTCACTTAACTGGAATGTCACATCAACCACAAAGGTGTCCAAATATGATAATTTTACTACATCATAAGATAGTTTCTCTGTAGAATCCTGGATGATTTAAAGATGTCTAAATGCACAATTCTCTTTGCCAAAGCCTCATCTACACTATGAAACTAACCCATAAGTAGTACAACTGATGGCAACTCTTTTTAATCCAGGATATAACAATGGTTAGGTGAAACAGTGCTAAATACGGTCCTTGTTTAACAAATGGACCATGTTCAGCACGCTCTCTTTTGCATCTGTTAACACAGCTGTTAACATTACTCTGGGTAGTGTTAAAAAGGCCCCTTTTCACAAAAAAGTGAATGGAATGTAAACAAAAGCAATGAAGTTTTTGGGCAGTTTGAAACAATGGCTCTCTGACAATGGTATTAACTAGTATTATTCACTTCACAGGGGTGAGAACAATGAAACCTAGTAACAGTTCAGGTTGTAACACACTTAGTGATTTCACTAACCGATCTAAGCATGCTATAAAGGAGAGGAATTCTTATATTAAGAACAGTTGCACAATCTAGTGTGAGAAACAATACATTTTGGCATCGGGGTGGGCAAAATCTGGGTTGAGCTTCATAGAGTACTACCACTCCCGTTACCCAGTTTAGCCTTTGGGAGGGAAGGGGAAGAATGACCACAGAAAACACACACGTGCATGGAGTCAACTTAAGAAAATTGTTCTCTTCCATCAGAAGATATCTTGTAAGTAACAAAAATTGTTTTCAAAGAAGAGTAGGTTTATACATCAAAAGGTGCAGCATCACAGATGCACTAATGCAGATGAGTTGCTGTAACTGTTTACTTAAGATGCTACTACACTGATGGGAGAGCTTCTCCCATTGGCATAGTTAATCCATGTCCAAAAGAGGCAGTAGCAGCTCTCCCGTCAACATAGTGCTGTCTACACCAGGGATTAGATTGGTATAATTACGTTTCTCAGGGGTGTGGACTTTTCCACAGCCCTGAGCAATGTAGTTATACAGATGTATGTTTGTAGTGCAGGCCTGACCTAAGCTCCATATTGAAACTGAAGATCAACTGTGCAACACACATCTGTATCTTGGAGACTTTTTCAAATAGTGACTGATATTTTTAACCTTAAAACTCTTAAGAAGTTCTCATCCAATGCAATTTAACATGTCTTAAATACACAGCAGGGCACACAAGATGTTACATTATTCCCCCTACATACACACACACGTGGATTCTGCAACACTGCAGTATAAATTACAAAGGTAACAGTTCATTTTAGCAAGAAACATTTTTTCATTAAGTTAGTTTCCCAAAGCAGTTCTAGATTTTCAAACATGTTTCTTGTTTATGTGAGAAGTCTTTTTTGAACTCCCATCCGCAAAGATACAAACTGCACTACAATACTTGTGACTAGAACTGATCTTAAAATGAGTCTCTTCTCCCCTCTTCTCACCTCCCTGGAAATGAAAAAAGGTTCACAAAGAAAAGAATCAAATTCTGCAGATTTTAGGGTGACGTTGCACAGGATAATCCAGAAGAGAGTCTTTCCCATTTGGCATGCATAGAGACAACACTAATAAAACAGTAAGAGTTTAGAGTCTATGTTTAAAAAAAATTAGATGCTTACAATACAGTGTAAACTTGACAGCATCAGTTAAACTAGGTAAATAGCATTTATAAATAATAAGCTCTCTCCTGTGTTTAAATATAAACATTTACATGGCTTAACCAGAAACAGAATTCTGCAGCCTTAGAACTTTTACAATTCTCAACAGGGCACAATATTGCTGCAACATTACTCAAGTTGTGGAATGATATGGGCAGTAAATATCTATGTGGAAGTGCTGTCAATGTGCTCAGTGCTGTACAAGTGTGCACTTACTTACCTCTTTGTCAATCAGCCTTAATGGGTATTTCACTTCAGGGTTCTCCAGGGTAATTGCAGGAGGGGGATTCCTAAAGAGTCTTATGAACCAGCTGAAGATTAGCCATAACGGGTATGTCACAATCCCTCCAAGCTGCAACAATGCATAAAGACAAGAATATTAATATCGCTGTTTGTTTCAGTAAAGCGATACCATGAGGATAATGTGTCAGAAACAACCAATGAGACATAACCTCAGTTTCTGTATGCTTACATTATGAACATACAGAAAAAAGTCCATTCAAAGATAACTCAGTGCAGTAAGTATAAACTCTGGTTTATAAATAATGTGGCAATTTAGATACATATTTAGTTTGCCGTAGTCTTTCTAGACTCCCAGCACTCAGATATCACAGCATGGAACAGATTATAGACGTGCTGATAGATTTATTCTGACTCTTGTTTTCATATGTCCAGTCAGTCATTTAGAAGAAGCCTTCTCCCTTTGCAGAAGGTCCATGCAAGGATGGCATAGGCCTCATAGGAGCCCTCTGTGCAGTGTACATAGTCTATTTCCACACAGCAAGCGGTTCCCCTGGGATGCTACCTGGTACTGGTGTACCATTGAGCCCTCTGACCCACCAGTCTGGGCTCCCTCTCACACTGTGCTGCTGTGACAAGTTGCAAAGCCCTCCAAGCTTACTCTTTCACCAGCATTCACGCAGGTAGGGACACACCCAGCTGCAGTTACATGCAGTTAACCACCAGCCTCGGACCCCAGAGCAGCACTGTCCTGCCCTTGTCAACTCTCTTCCTCAATGTGAAGAGGACCACGCACACTTGTGGTAACCAAGCTCAGATCTGCCCCAGACACCTTAGTCAAACGCACACTGGTTTGGATTAAAAGATAAAATAAGTTTATTAACTACAAAAGATAGATTTTTAGCGATTACCTAGCAAATAAACAAAACATGCAAACTAAGCTTAATCAACTACATAGGTCGGGTATGAATAGCAAATCCTCACCCTAAATGATGAGACAAACAGGCTGCAGATTCTTAAGGGGCAAGCTGCACTAGCTTACAGTTCGGAATCCCCAGGTGTTCCATTCATGGGCTAAAAATCTCTTTAGCCTTGGTACAGCCCTCCCTTCCCTCCCCTCCACCCCCCCCCCCACCACTGTTCAGTCTTTGTTCCTCATGTGTTTCCAGGAGTCTCTTTGGTGCTGGGAGTCAAGGAAGAACCACAATGATGTCACACCCCTGCCTTAAATACCTTTTGCATATGGTGTTTCAAAGCTTGGTTCCCACGCCAGTCACTGGAAAAACACTGATATTCCAAGAGGGAGTCCAGTCCCAGCTGACCTGGTCACATGTCCTTGTAGAGTTACAGCAGCTGAGAGTCAGGGGCTGTTCCTCAAGAAGGCTCCCTGCACGCAGAGTTGCCAGGTCTCACAAGATAAGGGAAATAGGCTACTTCTAAGGCCTTTCTAATGGGCCCTTCCCAGCCAGCCATCTAGACTGAGAACCTTGTGTCTAGTGGGCATTCCCCAGGTGTAAACACATTTGTAATACAGCTATAAAGTCAATATTCCTAACTTCAGATACAAAAATAATACATGCACACAAATAGGATAATCATATTCAGTAAATCATAACCTTTCCAATGACATCTCACATGACTTACCTTTCATAAAACACATTATGATTATATCATAGTCATATCTTAATATCACTGTCACAGGAGTTAACTGGGGTTCTCCTTGCAGAATTTTCTATACTTTCTTCCCCTGGGGACGGGGAGTGAAAGATTTTGTCCCTCCATCAGAAGGGGCAGGGAACTCAATTTTCTTTTTCTTTTTTTCCCCCTCCCCCAAATGTTACAGAGACTGCATTGGTACACTACAACTTTCAGAGAGAATTTAAGACAAAACTGGGCATTTTTCACTTTCACTAGCTTATAAAACAAAGTAATCTGATTGGCTGTTTTCAAGTCATAGTGCCATAAATGTGATCGCTATTGAACACTATAGCAACTCGTGTCAAGAAGCTATTGATTCTGACATAAATGGCTGTTTGTATTAGATCATTTTAAGTCTGTTATGGAAGCCTCTGTTCAAAAAAAAAAAAAAAATGTAAATGAAGCCAGAATATCTTAAATCCTTTCTTCCCAAAACTCAGCTGTATTGAATTAACATACAAAAGTCTCATGTAGGGGTTTTTGTATTTTATCCATTAGCATCACAGGAGCTCGGAAACATGTCCCTCTTCACCCCCCAACTAATCTCATTTTAACAGTAAATACTGATGTTATGAGCGCACAGCAGTTTCTAATGGATCTGAAGCTAACAAGACTATTTACACTTCCATGTCATCTGACCATTACATGTCAACTCTGAGGTCTTGTCTACACTTACAGTTCCACACCAGTGCAGCTGTGTGTCAAACAGATGGTTAAGGGTTAATGTCTCTTTTACCTGTAAAGGGTTAAGAAGCTCTGTAAACCTGGCTGACACCTGACCAGAGGACCAATAAGGGGACAAGATACTTTCAAATCTTGGTAGAGGGAAGTCTTTTGTTTGTGCTCTTTGTTTTGGGGGTTATTCACTCTTGGGACTAAAAGGGACCAGAAGTCAATCCAGGCTCTCCAAATCTTTCTGAATCAGTCTCTCATGTTTCAAACTTGTAAGTAACAGCCAGGCAAGGCGTGTTAGTCTTAATTTTATTTTCTGTCTTATTTTATTTTCTCAACTTGTAAATGTTCCTTTTTGCTGAGGGGATTTTACCTCTGTTTCCTGTAACTTTGAACCTAAGGCTGGAGGGGGTTCCTCTGGGCTATCTGAATCTGATTACCCTGTAAAGTATTTTCCGTCCTGATTTTACAGAGATGATTTTTACCTTTCTTTCTTTAATTAAAAGCTTTCTTTTTAAGAACCTGATTGATTTTTCCTTGTTTTAAGATCCAAGGGGATTGGATCTGGGACTCACCAGGGATTGGTGGGGGAAAGGAGGGGGATGGTTAAATTCTCCTTGTTTTAAGATCCAAGGGTTGGATGTGTTCACCAGGAACTTGGTGAAGCCCTCAAGGCTACCCAGGGAGGGGAAGGTTTTGGGGGACAGGAAGTGTTCCAGACACTGAAATTTCTGGATGGTGGCAGTGTTACCAGATCTAAGCTAGTAATTAAGCTTAGAAGTGTCCATGCAGGTCCCCACATCTGTACCCTAAAGTTCAGAGTGGGGGAGGAACCTTGACATGGTGGCAGCGGTGGTTGAGGATTTTTTAGAACCAAAAGCCAGTAGGATTTTTTTCTCTCCTTTCTAGCTGCTTAGAAAGCAGCCTGAGGGCAGAGTGTTAAGTTTTTTTAACAGGGTCTTTGTTAAGAGAGAGGCTTCAAAGTCTGTGAGAGCAAGCAGCCAGCAAAAGGAATTTACAAGCTGAATTGTTTTTCTTTCTTTCTACCTCTCGGGTATAGCTAGTTAGAGAAGTCTCTGTTAACCAAGCAGCCCTGAGCTGAGTGCATCCCAGTTTCAGTGAACTGCAGAGGGGTGTGGCCAGCACAAGAAAGCAGGAAAATGAGTACCAGTGGAGCAGCTAACAAACTAGAACTGGCTAGGCTGGAAGCAACAGAGAAAGACAACGAAACATAAGAGAGGATGGAACTAAAACAATTAGAATAATAATGCAGAAATAGTCCCAGGACCGAGAAGCTGCCCACAAAGAGCTATGGAGATGGAGAGAGAAAAAGAGATGGAGAGAAAGAAAAGAGAGAGCTAGGAGAAAAAGAGAAAAGCCAAAGAGGCTGACCACCGCGGAAGGGCTATGGAGATCCAGAGGGAGGCCCACCAGCAGGCCCTGGAATTAGCAAGGGCTAAGCAGGATGTACCAGCCAACCCTAACAAACCTTCTCCAGGTACTGTTTCCCATCCCAGAAATTCCCCACCTACAAGGCAGGTGATGATACTGAGGCCTTCTTAAAAATTTTGAAAGGGCCTGCCTTGGGTACAGCATCTCTCCACAGACCAGTACATGATAGAGCTGAGGCCACAGCTCAGTGGACCCTTTAGCAGAGGTGGCGGCTGAAAATGCCTAAGGAACACATGAACGATTATAACTTTTTCAAACCAAGGCCAGAATCAGAATGGGGCTAACACCTGAGCATGCCCATCGGCGGTTCAGAGCCCTAAGGTGGAAACCAGATGTGTCATTTACCCGACACGCCTACCACATTGGAAAGAATTGGATGCCTGGATATCAGGAGCAAGTTGCTAAAATCTCTGGAAGAGCTGTCCTTTCCTAATGCAAATGGAGCAGTTCTTAAGAGAGGTGTTCCTGAGGAAATAGAAAGGTACATCCTAAGATCGGGGAAGCCAAAACTGTAACTGAGGCGGGGGAGATTGGAGCCAGATGGGTGGAAGTGGCAGAAAAGAAAAAAACTACTAGCAGGGGAGCGAATATCAGAGGGGCAAACCGAAACAAACCCTATCACTGGAGGGCAACCCAAGACCCACCTACAACCAAGGAAAGCCCCAGACACACCCTATTGGTCCACCTCACCAGTCTCCAGCAACCCACCTCACCCCAGTTGACCCAGTCAGCTGGGCGATGTTTTAAATGTAATGAACTGGGACATATAAAGGCCAAACTGCCCCAAGAACCCAACCGATTACAGTTCATTACATCCACAATCAACCAAAGATCCCCAGGCACAGATGCCTCTCAAATACCCTCGAGCTAAAGGGGAAAACTATGAGAGTGGGTGGAAAGAAGGTTATCACGTGGAGAGACACGGGGCACAAGTGGTCAGCTATCCACCAATCCTTAGTGGACCCCAAATTCATCAACCCAGAGGCCCAGTGACAATTCCCCATTCATGCAAAATCTTAAACTTGCCTACAGCTGAGTTGCCTGTCCCAGTACAAGGGCTGGTCAGGAAGTGGACTTTTGCAGTCTATAACAATTATCCATCCCCATGCTACTGGGGGAAGACTTGGCCAACCATGTGCATAAAGCTGCAAAGAGGGTGGGAATGGTCACACGCAGCCAGGCCAAGCAAGCTTCCACACCCATCCCTGTCCTGAGCCGTCCACCAGGGCCCCGTCTGTGTTAGCCAGAGACCCAGACAGAGGTGGTGGACCGATCCCCTGCCAACGACTGCAACAGCCGATAGTGAATCCAGTCCCAGAACCGGAACTGGAAAAGCAACCGCACCCAGAAACGTTGCAGCACTGACCCAACGCTTGGCAAACCCATCTACAAACTCCAATGCCAGAGCAGGCACCAGTGGGCCTGAACTGGCAGAGACCAGCAGACAAAACCCTGCCCAAGAGGCTCAGCCAGAGCCTGAAATATCGCAAAGTTGCACCAGCAGAGAGCGGTTCACTATCAATGAAAACAACCCCATCACCCACATCACTTCCACAGGGACCAAGCCCAAGTCCACAGTTAAGGAGGAACTGATGTCTCCAGCCTCAAAGGAACAGTTCCAGGCTGAGCAGAAAGCAGACGACAGCCTTCAGAAAGCTTGGGCGGCAGCACGGAGCACCCAACCGCTCTCACTCTTCTAACCGATCCCGGTTTATTGTAGAACAAGGACTTTTATACAAGGAGACTTCTTTTTCTGGTGGACACCAGGAAGACTGGCGTGCTCAAAGACAGTTGGTAGTTCCAACTAGTACCTGGTAAAGCTCTTGAGCTTAACTCATGATCATACCCAGTGGCCATTCTGGGGTGATAGAACCAAAGACCGTTTAGGGAAGTCCTTCCACAAGGAGGGAATGGCAAGGACATTGCTAATTATGTCTGGTCTTGTGAGGTGTGCCAACGAGTGGGAAAGCCCAGGAACCAGGTCAAAGCCCCTCTCCAGCCACTCCCATAATTGAGGTCCATTTCAGCGAGTAGCTGCTGGATATTCTGGGCCTTTCCCAAAAAGACCCACAGAGGAAAGCAGTACATACTGACTTTCATGGACTTGCCTACTCGATGGCCGGATATTACAGGCGATTTGTACCACACTACAGCCAAATCTGCTGCCCACTAACAGACCTAACCAGAAGACACAGCCAAATACAGTTAAGTGAACTGATGAGTGTCAGAAGGCCTTTAACCAGCTTAAGGCAATACTCATGTCTGACCCTGTGCTAAGGCCCCAGACTTGACAAACCATTCCTTAGTAACCACAGATGGCGTCTGAGCGTGGTGTAGGAGCAGTTTTAATGCAGGAAGGACTGGATCAAGAATTCCATCCTATCGTGTCTCAGCAAGAAAACTGTCTGAGAGGGAAAGCCACTGTCTCAATCAATGAAAAGATGCTACACCATTGTGTATTGTGACAGACCCAGGCCAGTGGGGTGCAGGAGTCTGATAGAGGGCAAATATATCCCGTCACTGGGTGAGTAGTTTTCTGTTCCCTGAGTGACCAGAGCAGGGCTGTACTAGATTAATCAGGAACCTGCTAGAACCACATAAGGCAGACAGGCTGATTAGAACACCTGCACCCAATCAAGGCAGGCTAATCAGGGCACCTGGGTTTAAAGGAGCTTCTCTCCAGTCAGATCAGGGAGGAGCCAGAGGAGAGGAAATGTGTGTGAGGAGCTGCCGGAGCAAGAGGTGCAAGGAGCCTGAGAAGTGAAGAGGTTTCTTGGTATTCCGTGCTGCTGGAGGACTAGGAGTAGGGAAAGTGTTATCAGACATGTCAGGAGGAAGAATCCCTGTGGTAGAGGATAAAGACAGGTGTTGGAGAGGCCTTGGGGAAGTCACGCCCAGGCGGATGTGTAGCTGTCACACAGCTGTTACAAGAGGCACTATAGACAGCTGCAGACAACTTGCCATAGGGCCCTGGCTGCGGAACCAGGTAGCAGGGCGGGCTACCGGATTCCCCCCAAACCTCCCAAGCTCCTGATCAGACACAGGAGGAGTTGATAAGACCAGACTGTGGGGGAGATCACCGAGTTGCGCAAATCTGCCAATATGGCGCAGGACCTACCAATGGATAAGGCTGAGGAGGAACTGTTGTCACAGTTATAGGCCCTCTGGAAAAGCTATCCATTTACAATTTGGGACAGTGTTTCCAGCTACAAATGCGTTGACCATCTCGTGAGTCTTAAAGTGGCTTCATATCCTGCCAAGTGGAAACAACAAAATCTTCTTCGATGAGTTAGCTCTCCAAGATTTGATTTCGGAAATTCACACCTATCAGGAGGCTTCCGATATACAATAGTAGCTTGATGCCACTCTCAGTGTAAAGTTGACTCCCAGAATCAACTGTTAAAAATTGTCCTTGAAATAGCGTGAGTAAATCTACTGTAGTTTTACTTTGGGTTGTAATAGTAGTATATGTAAAGGGTTGATCACAAAGTGTAGCGTTTTTCTCACACTTCTAGATCTTTTATTCTAAAGTTCTAGGGAGAATCCCCACCAGTGTGGTTCACATGAGATTTGGGGTGCGTGTCATAAAACAGACGGCCCCTAGCTTTGCGGGTACATGATTCTTTTACCTGTATTAAAAGTTTAAGAAGCTCAGCGTAAAACCTGGCTGACACCTGACCAGAGGACCAAGTTAAGGGGCACGAAGATACTTTCAGATGTCTGGTGATTAGGGAAGTCTTTGTTGTTGTGGTCTTTTGGGGGGGTTCGCTCTTGCGGACTAAAGAGGGACCAGACGTCAATCCAGGCTCTCAAATCTTTCTGAATCAGTCTCTCATAGCTGTTCAAACGTAATGTAAGTAACAGCCAGGCAAGGCGTGATGTAGACTTATTTGCTTTGTTTTCTCAACTTTGTAAATGTTCTCTTTTTTCTTGAGAGGGATTTTACCTCTCGGTTGCTGTAACTGGGTTGAACCTAAGGCTGTAGAGTGGATTCCTCTGGGCTATTATGAATCTGATTACCCTTGTAAGTATTTTCCATCCTGTTCCTCTGGGCTATCTGAATCTGATTACCCTGTAAAGTATTTTCCGTCCTGATTTTACAGAGATGATTTTTACCTTTCTTTCTTTAATTAAAAGCTTTCTTTTTAAGAACCTGATTAATTTTTCCTTGTTTTAAGATCCAAGGCGATTGGATCCGGACTCACCAGAAACTGGTAGGGGAAAGAAGGGGGAATGGTTAAATTCTCCTTGTGTTAAGATCCAAAGGGTTGGATCGGTGTTCACCAGGAACTTGGTAAAACAGCCTCTCAAGGTTGCTCAGGGAGCGGAAGGTTTTGGGGAGACAGGAAGTGTTCCAGACACTGAAATTTCTGAATGGCAGCAGTGTTACCAGATCTAAGCTAGTAATTAAGCTTAGAAGTGTCCATGCAGGTCCCCACATCTGTACCCTAAAGTTCAGTGTGGGGGAGGAACCTTAACACTGTGCCACTGTAGCACTAAGGGAAGATGTTACCTATGCCAATGAGCGAGCTTCTCCCATAAGCGTAGGTAGTTCACCTCCCCAAAAGGCGGTAATGATGTTGACGGGAGAAGCCCTCCCATCAAAATAACACTGTCTACACCAGGAGTTCAGTCAATATAACTGTGTTGCTATGGGCTGTAGATTTTCCACAACCTTGAGCGACAGTTATTCTGCCGTAAATTTATAGTGTAAACCAGGGCTAAGAAGACTGTTTATTAATAATTGCTGATGCAGCAACAGCAGGAAGCTATATATCATGCACAAAAGGTTACTTTTTGTTTCATGTCTTGGTGACAGAGATGGACAGAATATTGAATAGAAACTCCAGATTACAGAAGATTTTTGAGGCCGACCAAATTATAGGCCTAACAATGCAGTTATTAGCTAGCAAAGGAGCAGCTACCGATAATTAAATGAGCATAAGATTGGGAATCAGGAGCCGAGACTCTATTCTCAGCTCTGTCACTGACATGCTGAGGGACCTCGGGCAAGTCACTTCACCTCTCTGTAAGTGAGTTTCTCCATCTGTAAAACGGAGCTAAATCCACCCCAACTTTGTGAACAACTTTCAGTCCACATATGGCAAGTACTGTAAGTGCAAAGTATTATTGTTATTTATTAAACTGTTATATCACATTTACATCTTCATCCGAAGCACATGACAACCACCACTCCTGGAGGCAGGGTGCTGCACTACAGATCTGTCATGGTATGGTAATTTCTACCATTAGTTTTGAGCCACACAACTAATACACTGTCTGCTTCATAAACGCAGACTGGAAGGCACTTTGTTATTTATGGTCAGTTAATGCAAGAGCCTCACGGGATTCTGCTTCAAAAGAAAAGTAGAGTAGGGTAGTTCAGATACATTCTGATCCAGCAGCTAAAGACCCATTGTCAGCTGATGGGAAAAACACAGGCTGGCTGCTTTCCAAAATAATTCATCACTCTTGATAAGAAAACAGGCCTGAAATATACTAGCAGGATGAACAATGTTCTGTACACTCCTAATATAGGGCATCAAACAAGACATAAATCAAGACAGCTCCCTTGGAGTCAAAGGAGCTACACCAACTTACATCAGTTGAGTGAACAGGGGCTGCTAACACGGAGTTTGGCAAGGGAGTTCTCCAGGTGAAGGAGAAGCAAACACAGCACCCCTGGGGTAAGTGACTGACTGTAGTGTGTTTGGGGGTTACTTGCTGTGTGCTGAGCTTGCGTTTGTCAGTCTGTTTGGTTGGTTGGTTGCTTGAAGGACCGTGTGCTGTGGCTGGCAGTTGGAGGCTGTGAGCTTCAAAGGAAGGTCTGAAAGCTAGAAGCCTCTGGCAATTGGCTGAGCCTTAATCAGCGAACAGGGGCTGCTAACAAGGAGTTTCGCAAGGGAGTTTGGAAGGGGAGTGGGAAGGGAGCAGGGGTCCCGGGCCGGTTCTGTTTCCCTTTATTCCCCTTAAAACCTATAAACCAAACTACATTCAAAACTTCTTGCTTTAAACAACCCTTTCATTAAATAGGAGAAAATGCAGGCAGAAGCCCAGCAGCAGAGTGGGGGCCATCCTATTTATTGCACTGAGTGCAGCATGTATGATTACCTGCCCTGTGGGCGGGTGGCGTATGTGTGCAGTCGGTGCAAGGAGCTCCTGGCCCTCAGAGATCGCATACGGGCTTTGGAGGCCAGGGTGGTGGAACTGGAGGAGCTAAGAGAGACATGTTGATGAGGCTTTCCGGGACACTGTAGAATTGTCCCACCTCCAGTCAGACAGCCCCTGCACTATTGAGGAGGATGAAAGGCCCAGGGAAGCAGAGCAGTCAATGGGAGCAGAGGGAAACCTTCCCATAGTTGGACCCTCCTTCCAGATGGCGCTGGGGTTGCCTCTCACACTGAGGTTACCTCTCCAGGGGAGGGAACTCCAGTTGCTAGGAAAAGGCAGGTGTTAGTAATGGGAGATTCAATCATTAGAAACATAGATAGCTGGGTTTGTGATGACCGGAAGAACCATATGGTGACTTGCCTGCCTGGTGCAAAGGTTGCGGATCCCTCGAGGCATCTAGACAGACTTATGTGTCGTGCTGGGGAGCAGCCAGTGGTCGTGGTACATGCAGGTACCAATTACTTAGGGAAGGGTAGCACAGATGTCCTGGAGGCCAAATTAGGCTGCTAGGGAAGAGACTGAAATCTAGGACCTCTATGGTGACATTCTCAGAAATGCTCCTAGTT
>NC_133769.1:129915146-129996175 GCF_003597395.2 Chelonoidis abingdonii
GAGTTCCGGAATCGACATGGCAAGCCACGGACATCGATCCCGCGCGGTGAGGATGGGTGAGTAAATCGATTTTAGATATTCGACTTCAGCTACGTTATTCACGTAGCTGAAATTGCGTATCTAAAATCGATTTTACCCCTTAGTGTAGACCAGCCCTGAGAGAAGGCAAGTTCTCTTTCCAAACACTGCTCTGCCAAGTCTTGCTCTCTGGTAGCTAGGATGTGCCTCGTTAGAGATAAATTATTTCAGAACAGGAGGTTTTATTATTGCAATTAAGCATCTTGTTGGGGGAACAAGCATAAATATTTTAGGAAAAGTTCTACTTTTAACAATGGCATTTTACTACTGGACCAGGAACCTCGACTCATGCACTGGGGTGTGGTCAGTAGCATACAATGAAATACATTCAGAATTACAGCCTTTTAGAGCAGTGATGGGCAATCTGCAGCCCATCAGGGTAAGCTGATTGTGGACCGAGAGGCATTTTGCTGACACTGATATTGTCCATTGGCTGGGAACAGCGAACCGCAGCCACTGGGAGCTGCGGGGGGGCCATGCCTGCGGACGGTCAATGTCAGCAAAATGTCTCACGGCCCACAATCAGCTTACCCTGATGAGCCGCAGGTTGCCCACCACTGCTTTAGAGAGTACATTTTACAGCCAGGAGTTAGTACCCTACTAGGTTTATCCGGAGGGACGGCAACACCTGAGAGCAGCGTATCTATCAGGCATATTCTGAGGGAGAAAATACTCTTGTCATTGAACTGTAATAAAATGAGAGCAATTAAAAACCTTCCTGGGAGAGTGTTTTACACCATCCAGGATGCTCAGCTGCTATCTCCCCATCCCAGCCTAGACTCATCTTTTAAGAAAGTTTAATTAGCATGGAGGGGTTGTTTGTGGTTTTAGAGGGGAGTGGTACATTTGGTCATTATGCCTTTATCATTTACCCATCTTCTTTCTCTGCCTTTGTGGTCTAGAAGCAACGGTATCTGAAGTTCTATAGTTTATAACTGCCTCCAGTCTATTCCTGCAGGTCACCCTCCAACACCCACAGTTAGAAATATTTAAGCAGGTGCACTGGAGAAAGGGGGTGGAAATGAGAGGTCAGACAGCTGTTGGAAAAGGGTAATGATGCATGCTAATGACCGTTAACACTTTTCCACACAGACCCATCTCTTAACAAGCCACGTAAGTGTGCAAAGGTCTCAGCCACAGCTGATAGCTCATGGTATCATTTTTAAAAATCAGACCGTGGCAAGGAAAAAGAAACCCAAGAAATAAGCAATATAAATGAACAACTTACTTTAAATTATTCCATATACAGAGATTTCATTTTAGCATAAATACTACCCCATGTACCTAATGCATACAAGTAGAATATCACAAGATAATTGCCTTTCCTCCCCTGCCCCGCCCTTCTAAGTAATCAGTATACAGGTATTAAATATTATCTCTGGAATACATCTGAAATTAACGACACAGATACAGACATCCTTAATGTGCTTGCTTTCAGAATCATAAAGCACTCTGATACAGCAAATATGAGCCAGGGTATAAATGCCATCAGAACTTCTTTCCTCCATATCTAGGCCTCTGTACTCAGGCTAAAATGAAGACCCCATTTATGTTCAAGCAGGCCTTCACGAAAAGACAAGGGAGGATGCTGTACATCGAGAGACCATAAGCCAGATTTTCAGTTGATGTAAATGAGCATAGTTCCACTGACAATTTATCACAGCTGAGAATCTAACCCATAAACAAGTGCTGCTTAAACTGATCCATACTGAGAACCTCAATGAAATGAGTGTTTGGAACCAGGAAGAACTCCATGAGAGACAACCATAACACAGATATATTAAACTGGATTTTTCCCAGGTTAAGAAGTTGTGAGAAAGTCATGCAACTGCTGACAATTGATGGTATTTAAAAGCCCACTTTTGTCTAACATTTATGTCTGTCAAAACCCTTTCAATAGGAAAATACTTTTAAGAAATAAACAAATTACTTTACTTTAAAACTATCTGGCAGGAAACTAGAGAATTTATTTAGAAATAAAGTTGACTGTACATTCTTAGATTTAAAGGGCAACTCATTCACTTACAGAATGATTTAAAGCATTTGTGTCTCCTCTTCTACGGGGCCTTTACTTACTACTCTGAATTACACTTAAATCAGCAGGGATGCAAACCCTTATCAATGTGTAGTATATTTAATATCAGTCTTTTATAACAACCACTCCCATCAGAATGGGAAATAGAGCATTAAACTAATAATATCCTCACAGTGCTAGTGCTATATTCTACTTATAGTTGAACAAGAACTTCGGTTTAAACTTTTTAACTGATTTTTAACAACGAACAGAAGTGTAGTGCTTCAGACATACACACAACCATGTGCATTGAAATCCAATGTAAGCCAATTTCTTAAGACTCTGCCTTAGCAGCATGGCTGGCCAACCAGCACTCCCTCCCAAGCCTCCCTCCACCAGTTATTTGGCTGTATAATCACTGCATTATAAAAATCAATTAATTTTGCACTTTCTAGAGCTACACAGCCCAGCGTACAAGCACTGAACCTTACAAAGCATGTGAAAACTGAAAGTGAGGACATTAGATCCTAGCTGAAAAGCAACTAGCCAGCCCCAAATACTAGGCCTCTGCCAGTGCCCTTTTAAAGCATAGTATGTGGGTGTGGTAAGGGCTTTTCTTCAGGCAGATTCAGTTTGTCAGTTTGTAAGGAATTAAAAAAAAAAAATTGTCCTTCTCAACATTTAAGGTCACTAGCTCTTTCAAAACAGAATGTCTATTGTTATCACACACCCATACTTTTTATTGAAGGGTGGTGAGGGCAGTTGCTTCGCTTTGTAACGCACCCTCCCTATTCTATTTACTGGATAATGGAAGCTTTGAAATACAGTCAGACCCAAACAAAAAGTAAGTGGCACTATGTCATTTAACACCAGGTTCATATATACCCGCAACGTGTTTAAGAAAGGAAACGGGGGGAGGCAAGTTTAGATGCCATAGGCTGGTGACCATCCAGAAAACAGGAATCTGAAATGTTTTTCCACTGACAGTCAAACACGATGAGTCACAAACTCCACCGCACAAGCCTTGGAGCAGCTGATGAGGCCTAGGCTCTAACAAGGCTTTAAGGTTTTTCCCCCTCTTGGCATGGCTAACAGACCATCGCCAAACCCCTTGTAATCCGTCTTTGGCTTTTACAGACAGCGAACCAACTGCACCCGCTAATCCCGCAGACAGCAGTTTCCACTCCCCAATTTATTCTGTTTGCGCTGATGGTCACTAGACCTTGGGAGCGGCCCCCCTCCCTCTAGGTAGGGCAACTTGGTGCCACACGCGCGCCCGGAGGGAGGGGGGCACCTGCACGCAACAGAAGGCTGCACCGTGCAGCTCTGCAAAAGGGAGCGCCAGGGTGGGGCCCTGTTCCCGGGGGAGAAGGGGGAGCACTGACAGCCTCAGCAAAAGGCCCTGCCGCCTTGCCGCACCCCACCGCGGAAGAGGAGCCGGAGCCCTGCCCCATCCGAAAGGCTCCAGGGCTCCAGTGCCACCCCCGCAGAGCGCCGGGAACTGGCCCCCCACCTCCCTGGGCTGGAGCAGGCAGCTCCTTACCGTGCTGAGCTGCGCCCCCATGTCTGCGCTGGGCTCCCTCCCTGCTGCGCTGAGATGATCCCAGAGGCCAGCCCGGCCCTGAGCGCTACAATGTGACGAGTTCGCTGCGTCTCCAGCGCGCTCCGCCCCGCCCCCGGGCCTGCCTCTCCATTGCCGCAGCCCCCTGCCCATCACGCTGGGTGACAGCTCCCCGGGTTCCCGCGCGCGCCAGCCTGGCTGGGACCCGCTCGCCGCCTGGCTGCGGGAGACGCGGCCTGGTTCCCAGTTGCATCGGGGGGCAGGCTCTGGGGTGTGGCTGTGCCCTGGGGAGACGCGGGGAGGGATGCACGGGACTGATAACGCGCAAGGTCCGGCCCGCGGGGCGGCCTCGCAGGGGGGAGGAAACGTTTAATGCCCCTTCCTTGGAGTTGGGAGCTGCGGTCACAGCGCGTTGGCTGTGCCTGGTTCTCCAGACAGAAAATGCTATAGGCGGGTGCTCTCATGGTTAGGGCAGGTAGTGTATCGGGGCCTGCCGCCCCATCCACCAGAGTTTGTTGTTTGGCCTTGGGCAACTCACTTCATGTTTGTATGTCTCGCTGCTCCCATATAAAACATACAGAACATCTTACATGCACAACCTATCCTCTCCCCCACAGCCCCCACTGATTGCTATGAGGGCAAGTGAATGTCTGGTGCTTTGAGATCAATACAATGCATGCTATTTCAGATTTTGGTGGGGAGGGCGGTGGTGGGGGGGCTCAACTTTAACTGATTACTGGGTCTACTTAGGCACTTGCAAAATCTGTTTTTTTGGCAGATAACTTAGCAGTTAGCTGACAAGTGCCCTGTATCTAATTCCTTTAGAAAAGAAAGATGGTTAAATAATTATTAGACCCACTCAGTTTTGGCCTTCACACCATCCCCTGACAAAGAGTTCCACAGGTTGACTATGAAGAAATACTTTGTTAGTTTTAAATCTGCTGCCTATTAATTTCATTGGTTAACTCCTAGTTCTTGTGTTATGTGAAGGAGTAAATAACATTTCCTTATTCAATTTTTCCACACCATTCATGATTTTATAGACCTCTATTTTATCCCCCCTTAGCCATCTCTTTTCCAAGAAGAAAAGTCCTAGTCTTTTTAACCTTGCCTCATAGGGAAGGTGTTCTATACGCCAAATCCTTTCTGTTGCCCTTCTCTGTACCTTTTCCAAATCCAATACATCTTTTTTGAGATGGGGAGACCAAATCTGCATGCACTGTGCGATATGTTGGTATGCTGTAGATTTATATGGAGGCAATATGATATTTTTCTCTTATCTATTCCTTGCCTAATGATTCCCAATATTCTATTAGCTTTTTTAAGCTACTAGGATATTGAAGGAGGGATAGCTCAGTGGTTTGTGCATTGGCTTGCTAAACTCAGGGTTGTGAGCTCAATTCTTGAGGGGACCCCTTTATAGAATATGGGTGCAAAAATCTGTATGTGGTCCTGCTAGTGAAGGTAGGGATCTGGGCTCAATGATCTTCCAGTTCTAGGAGATTGAAATATCTCTTATTATTAAATGTCATTGCACATTGAGCAAATGTTTTCAGATAACTATCCACAATGACACCAAGAGCTCTTTATTGACAGGTTCAGCTAATTTAGGCCCCATCATTTAATATGTATAGTTGTGATTATATTTTCCCAAATGCATTACTTTGCATTTATCAACACTGAATTTCTTCAGCCATTGTGTTGCCCAGCCACCCAGTTTTGTGAAATCCCTTTGTAGCTCTTTGCAGTGTGCTTTGGACTTAACTATCTTCAGTAATTTTGTATCATCTGCAAATTTTACCACTTCACTGCATACTCCTTTTTCCAGATTATTTATGAATATGTTGAACAGTACAGATCCCTGAGAGAACCCACTATTTATCGCTCACCATTCTCACCTTTTATTCCTACCCTTTGTTTCCTATCTTTTAACTGAAGTGCCTGGCAGTGCTTTCAGGATCATCTAAGGATTCTTAATTTATTTTAATTTATTTTATTTAATTTATTTTAATGAGAAGGCTTTTATCTTAATCATCCTGCCTCATTGTTTCTGTTTATAAACAAACTCCCGTCCCCAAAGGCTGTGCTGCTCCCAGCTGCCGAACTCATCACATATCACACTCAAGCTGTTGCAGTTAAGAGCTCTGGCTGGTGCTAGGGTGAGTAGCTCTCCAATAATGAAACTCAGGGCCCAGCTAGAGCCCTCCCTTGCCCCCCCAAATGGCACCCCTGCATACAATGAAAAGTGCTAGGGAAATGTAACTTTCTGTACGCCCATAATATCTAAGTTCTCAGCCAACATAAAGCTGGTTTCAGATTCTCTGCCTTGTCAAGATGACAGGTATCATATGCATAATTCCCAAATCTGGACCTTAGCATCCAAAAATCTGGGTGCCTGCATGAACCCCTCTAAGATTAATTTCCAGCTTAGATCTGATCTCGCTGCCCCCAGCCAAAAATTCCAGGGTTTTGGCTCCCTCTGGTCTCCCCAAAACCTTCCCTGGGCGACCCCAAGACTCAGAGACTCTGAGTCTCACAACAAAGGGAAATAACCCACTTCCCTTCCTGCTCTTTACGTCCTCCCAGATTTTCCCGCACTGGGTATGCTAGGAGATTTCCCTGCTTCAATCCCTTGAAACACAAAACCGAGAGGACAATTTACCTTCCCCCTCCTTCTTTTCCCCCCTTCCAGTCTTTCCCTGAGAGAGACAGTAATGCTGGCACAGAGATTCCTATCCCCTTGCCATAACTAGAAAAAGAAAAGTCAACAAGTTTTAAAAAAAGAAGTCATGGATCCTAGCATGTCCAAAAATCTGGGGTGGCCTGCATGAACCCCTTCTATGTGCAGATTAATATTTGCCAGCCTTGTAGACGTTTCGAAGTGATTCGAAACCTGCTTAGCCCCCCCAGCCAAAAATTTCGTCAGGTGCGTTTTGTCCCAGCTTACGCCCCCTGATGTCTGAAGCCCTCTTCAAGAGAAGGCGATTATGGTCACCCTTGTGGCGAAGTGTGCCTGGATTACTTTGCCATAGCGCCCCAAGCAGATATTCACACTCCAGAGATCAAACCATCTGACGGTGCTCTGAGCAACACCAAAACATTAGAGAGTCGTGAGGCCTTTCCTGTGAGTCAATCCGCAAGGCTAGTAGACAAAGATTGGTCTGTCTAAGCACAATTTTACGAATCCTTGGGCCGAAACATGCTCCGTGATACCCAGCAGATCTATAAGCAACTGGGTGTTTTGAGCTCTGCGTGTTAGTTCCAATGCTCTCTCTTGAGCTGTGCTCTCCAACCTTCATCGGCTGTACTTCTTATCGTCCTTCGACCGACCAATGTATGTGCACCTAGTAGCTTGCTTCGCCTAATGATGCCTGATAGGCTCTTTCATGTTGTGGAGGCATGTTATTGCCGGGCTAGATCTGAGCGAGATTTTTCCCCTGCTTGACCTGGGTATGGCTAGAGATTCCCCTCTTCAATCTCTCTTGAGCACAAGACAGCAAAACCGTCGATTAGAGGTGACTAATCCCATTTACGAATCCAGCCTCCACCCTGCCTTTCCCTCTTTTCCCCCTTCCAGTCTTTCCCTCGCAGAGAGACTAGAGTTGTTATAGCAATGTGGCAAGAGACAGAGGATTCCTCATCCCTTGCCATAACTAGAAAAAGAAAAGTCAACAAGTTTTTTAAAAAAGAAGCTTTTATATAAAAGCAAAAGGAATAGAGGAGAAGCAAAAAATCCTTGATCATCCTGACGAGGTAATTAAGCCGTATCAGACCACCATGCATAAAGCGTATGCCTTAAAAAGGGCTAGAGATATATCTATATGAATAAACAACCTTGTGCTGCTAATACTTAAATTCGATATATCATAAGGCATCTGCTGTTAGTATATCTTAAGCCAGTAATGGTGTGATATGTTCGGTCCCAGGTGCTGTCCAGCTCTTCCCACAGAATTGTTATCTTAAAGACCAAAGCTAATGCCTGGAATGGTTTTCCTCAGCTAACTTTGATGGTGACGTGTATTCTGTTCTAACACTGCACATGTAGAAAGTAATCAGAATTAAAAAACGAAGACCACTCCTGTCTTCTACTGTGTTTTTTGTCCTCCCATAGAATCCCACTTTTGTTACTGCACTGCACAACTGTGTTTGAAACATGAGTCTTTCTCGAAGCTTAGAAGTTTCTCCCATACTATGAAAGAAAAGAAGCCCCCTCCATAAGCTGTACGACTGTCCAACAAAATTACCCCAAGTACTAGATTCAGACACAAGACAAGAATTCTGCGCAAAACCATGCCTCCTCCCCGGAGGTGGCTCTTTCGAAAACCGGTTTTCCGGATTGTGTCCTCTGAGGTTCAGGTGTTTGGTTCCGACTTTTGTTGCATAACCCTTACAGTTGAGAGAGAAACCACTAAACAGTCCTGGATAGCTATCAGTAATATTCCTTAATGAACAACAGGCTCAGGCCCTTTCCTAAACGTGCAGTCGCTGGGGTAATCAGTTTGACTGTGAAGGAATACAAGGTGCCGCAGTCTTTATATCTTCTCTTTGGCGAATCTTCCATCTTGGCCACTATACTACTCTGTTTGTAATGATGCTCTCACAGTCAGCCTATCACTTCTATTTAACTAGGTTAAAATTCATCCAGCGTCTGCTGAGGTGAGCCCATCGGTTTTTCTGTTATTGCAAGTAAGCGACCAGAGTTGCACAAGCCACAAGGGACTTCAAGATGAGAGGTCATGGCCCCTGATGATTTTTTCACATAGGTCCGAGCTTCTTATCCTCCTAAATCGTCTAACACCAGTCTCTAGTTCCACCAACTGACTAACTTCGTCACTGAGTCGCCTTGATCTTATCCTCCAACCTTCGATTTATTATCACCAGGAGAGTGGAGTTACACACATACTCATTCGTGTACGTCTTCTGTATCAATGGTAGCCATACACTCTCCAGGATTACAGAGCTGTAGCGTATACCATTTCATTGGTTTGAGTCTAATGGTGGAGATTAGCGGATGTGTCTATGAGTGTGACTCCACTGTGGACACATCTTCTAACATACTATCATGATGGACTGTCCTTGTGGACTTCTCCACTGAGCCTTGTAAAATCGTCTCGAGGAGATTCGACTGTAGCTATTTCTCATCATGACTGCTATGACCTCAATATCAGCTGCTGTATCCCATGATGACAATGGACGGGGATGGCAGTGAGAGTTCTAAGCTTCAGGTGTGGGCTGGACATCCACTTGTTCTTCCAGGTCTTCTTGAGTCTGAGATGCAATGTGGAGTTGGTCTATTCTCAAGCTGTGGAGAGCAGCTTCCTCTTTACTATGTTGAAGAGTTGGGTAGCTAGCTGTGTCTCAGTAAGTGTGGATGTAGGTCTTTTGTCCATCCATAGTCCCCTCATACGTTTCATATATCCCTCTCATTAAGTCTACTTTTTGTAATAGCATTCCATCAATTCCAGGTTCTCTTGTCTCGTCCATGAATGGTTTGTTTATATATATGTCACCATTTGTGTTTCAATGTCTTCTCAGTGAGTCTCGAAGGTGAGTGGGTGGGGAGATTATATCTTTTTCAGCAGGATTTGTGAAAAAATTTTCTTTGTTACGCATCTTGAGCAATGGAAAAAAAATATATGTGGCTTTTGGACTCTCTCGATGTTTTTGGTGTCGTGTTAAGGTTGGTGGCAGAAGGAAATGGTAGGAATGATTTTCACGAGGGTTTGGTGCAAAATGTCACATGTAATAATGGGATCAGTGAGGAATTTTTCATGTGGGCTCAGTGCCCTAATTGGTTTTTGGTTTTTTTTTAGGAAGCAGATGGAGGGTCACAGAGTAATGCTGAGAAAGATTTGCATATAGGTTAGAATCATGGAGTCATACGTGATCCCTTAATGCTTCGAGTTTATTTCATAAAGTAGGTTTGGGCAGTTGCGTTCAAGTTGTTGGCAGTTGGACAGGGGAATTTGGTGAAAAGATTTTCACGATGATCCATGCACATCCTTTCATGCAGCATTCAGCTCCGTGTGCCGGTTTCCACAACTCTGCAGGTTCCCGTCAGCTGGGACACAGTTGCATTGCATTGTTGGAAAATGGTGGGAAAGATTTCCCTGGAGTTGTATGTGAAATTTTACACATGGATTCAAGACTCCAGGGCTCTCAAAGGAGAAGAAAGCTTTTGGGAAGGACTGGGGAACATGTTCTTCAGGAAGATAAATACAACATTTGTCATATGGCTTCAGAAGTTATTATTTTGGTTTCTCCTTATGAAGATGTGGGTGTTAAGGGGAAAGGGTGATTTTTTTCCCCACAAGTATCCATGCAAATATTTCACATGAGCTGGGTGAATAATGGCACTTCCAAATATGAGAGCCAGGACATTTTTTTTAAAACCAAACAAAACTTAGTTTAAGTAGAACCAGATTTGAAAATTCAAACAAATTTTGGCAAACTGAAAAATTTTTTGTTTGGGTTGAACAAAATGTTTAATTCAATCTGAAACATGTTGTCTCCAAGTGTTTTAAAGGGCCTGATATGTAAAGTAGCTGTTGGGGATAGGTTACTGCCTGTATATGGGTTAGTGGGGTGGTTAGGCCACTGATGTGAGAGACCTGAGTTTCAATTTCTCTTTCCTTTGAAAAATCCGGTTTTCTGATTGGTCCTCTGGTCAGGTGTTTGGTTCCCTTTGTTAACCCTTTACAGGTGAAAGAAACATTAACCCTTAGCTATCTATTTATGACAACAGGGCTCAGGCTTCTACGTGCATCTCTGAAGTTGCAGGTAGTGCCTGCTCCCTTGAATCATCTGCATACATTATGGCTTCACAGTCAGTCACTTTATTATATAAATTATCAGCTCCTCAGCACGGTTTCATTAGCAAGAGCGAAGGTGACAAGAAACAAGGTGTGCAGTATGGTCCAGAGGACTCCTTATAAAATACATGACTGAGGGTATGTCTACTCTGTAAGCACATGGTGTGATTGCAGCTTATGTAGACATACTGGAGCTAGCTTTAATTAGTTAGCTCAGGTACTGGAGCAGTGAAGATGCAGCTGTGCACATTTCTGTGTGAGCTAGCTGCACAAATAATTACCCAGGAGCACTTGTACAGCTCATGGTGAAGTGTGCACTCGCTCAGCTTCACTACTCCTGTATAGAGCTGGATGGGAAGTGGGGGAAATGGTTAAGGGCAAACCAAATCTGAAATTGTTGGTGAATCAAAAAGTCCCTTTCAGGTCTGTTCCAGAACAGGCATTTGAATGTAGGTCTCCCACATCCCAGGTACCTTAACTACTAAGCTAAAGGTGATAAAAGTGGGAGGGGGTAGGAAGGACAGCAGCATTACAGCTATCTTGTCTAACCATTTGGTAAGCAGCCAGAATTAAGCATGTCAAATTTGTGACTAGTTTTCATTTGACTGTGACCATGTTTTTCTTTGAATAACCTGCTAATCTGAAAAAATCCACCCAGCTCTACTCCAGGTTTGACCTAGACAGATAAAAACTAGTTTGTGTATATCTTCATGAGTGTAGTGCAAGCAGACCCTGAGTCAAATAAAAATGTTAAAAAATTCTAATGAAATCATATAAGCATGATCTCCTTTGTAAAGTACTTTGATATCTGTGCTACCATGGCATCACTAATATTGGTAAATTAAAGCCAGCTAGGTATGCCTACATGTGTTGCAATCGTACTTCCTGATTGCAGGGTAGACATATCCAAAAATAAAGGGAGCACAACACTGACTTAAAGCCATCTTTCCCACTTAAGTGCAGAAATAAAGCACCTGAGAATCAGGGCCCTAATTTATTTCAGGTATCAGAGGGGTAGCCGTGTTAGTCTTGGTCTGTAAGAAGCAAGGTGTCTGTGGCACCTTATAGACTGCATGCATCTGACGAAGTGAGTATTCATCCACGAAAGCTTATGCTCCAATGTGTCTGTTAATTTATTGCAGGTGATCCAGCAGAGAATAAGAACCTGATGGGGGACTGTCATAAGGTATAATTCCCAAATCTGAATCTTAGCGTCCAAAAGTTGGGTACCTGCATGAAACCTCTAAGCTTAATTACCAGCTTAGATCTGATATGCTGCCACCAATCAAAACTCTGAGTGTTTGATAATCTCCTGGTCCTCCCAAAAGCTTTCCCCTGGGGACCCAAGACTCAGATGCCTTGAGCTATTCAACAAAGGGAAATAACCCACTTCCCTTCCCTCCTTTTACCATCCCTCCCCATGCTTTCCCTCTTCTGGGTTACCCCTGGGATTACTGTACTTAAACTCCTTGAAATTGACAAAAATGAGAGGACCATATTCACCTTTCCCCCCCCCTTCTTTCCCCCTCCAGACTCCCCGCGTAGAAGAAGACTATTAACCTCGTACATTCCAATTCCCCTTGAGCCCAACTAGAAAAATCAAACCGGGTCTTAAAAAGAAAGTCTATTTAATAAAAGAAATGGAAAAGACATAAAAGATGGTCTCTGTAATCAGTAAAAACTACAGGATCTGTGCTTCAGATAAATGAATACACCTTATTCGAAAAAATACATTAAGAATATTTTCCAACAAACTACCCAAATACAGAAAAACAATGTAAAAGCCTATATTGTCTTTCTACCTGTACTTACAAGTTGGAAACAGAAGATTAGAGATCCTGGAGATAGTGTGATCACCCTCAGAGCCCAGAGAGACAACAGACCCAAAACTTCCCTCCATCTAGAGTTGAAAGTATCTTGTTTCCTGATTGGTCCTCTGGTCAGGTGTCGTTTGTTAACCCTTTCCAGGTGAAAGAGACATTAACCCTTAGCTATCTGTTTATGACAGGGACCTATATCAAAGGTTGATCCATAAAGTAGCCATAAGTCCTAAAAATGCTGTCTTGGAAGGAAAACAGTAAGAAGTGAATGAGCTACAGATCTGGGAATTGAAAGGATTGTAACCAGTGATTTTAAGGTGACTTGCCCAGGCTTTTTTTGTTTCTTTGTGATGTATTTTTAAAAAGCTTAAATTTTTTTGGTTTTGTTTTAATAAATTTCCCTGTATGTTTTGAACTTCAGGTTCAGTCTAGGTTGGATGATTGTAGGGTGATTGTAGGGTTCATTGATGAAAAACGTAAAAGATAAGCTATTGAAGGGATTTCTGTTTAAAAACCTTTGGTTTCGATGTCAAAAAAAAAGGGCAAAGCCCAATTAAAAAATCTTTTGCAGGTCACTGTTGAGGTGGACATTGCCAAAAGAGAGCACAGGGTGTTCCTCTCCATTTATTTCCTGAGACAATCCTGCCCCTAGTCCCACTTCCTGGCCAGGGTGAAAATAATGTTGGGAAGGCATTCATGAGCTTTCTCACTTAGGCCTTTTGCTCTGGGTCAGAGGTGGATGCTTGGGGTCCCAGCTCTGGCCCAGGGGGATATGAAGTGATAAACAAGCCTACCTGCTCCTTCCAGGGTTTCCGACCTTCTTCTTCTTCTTGGGTTGTCTGATTTCAGATGTAACTGGTCCTACCTGACAGATTACTTTGTACGATCCTTTGCATTTATAGTCCTTGGATTTGGCACTTGGGAGAAGCAGAAGTATCCAATCTCTAAGTTTAAATGTGCTTTCCTGTAGAGGAAACTTCAGGACCTCCCCCCCACCCCCAGCATCCTTTGTCCAGGCTTGGATGGCCTTCGAGAGGGGACCAGGCTGAGGCATTGGAGTTTGCTGGGTCCCACAGTAGGCTTCTATTTCTGGAACTGGGTGTGATACACTGTACTTCAAAGTAGCACCCTGTAACCCCCATATTCATCATTTGTATATGGTTGTGATATTTCATACAAAGCATGCCATGTAAGATACCATATGAAAGGTCATGATCTGCTGAAACTTATTGTTCTATCAAAATATGTATATCGTTAGTGTGTATGAATTTTTGATATTTTGCAATTTGTTTTTGATTGAAATATGTTGTGAGTTTGGGAGACGCCCACTGCTAGCTCTCCAGTGACAACAAAGTGACATCCAAACAGGCATTAAGCAACCATCACAAGCCATTGACCACCAGAGGAATTGTAAATAAGAGATTTACAATTGTGTAAGAAACAGTTGCATGAGCACCACACAATGGGGATTGCTCAACTCTGGGACTCAGCAAGGCCTACAGGACACGTCTGGGCCAGTAACTTCTCTGGGACATAAACTGAGGGGATAAAATAAGGGACAGTGGGATCATGAAACCCCTTGAAGGCAACAAGATCACTGGGAAAACAAAGACTTTGAACTGAGGAGATTGATCTCAGACTCAGAAGGAACTTCAGCCTGTGTATTAAGAACTATAACCTACCTGCAACATCCAGTGGGAGTGAAAAAACTGTTTGATTCAACTCTTGCTTAGTCTGAAAGTTTAGGCTTTAGAACATGTGTTTATGTAAGAAAATAAAATATAACTATCTATGACCTTTCTGCCTATCACTTATAATTACTTTAAAACTTTCTATAGTTAATAAACTTGTTTTAATATTTTTTCCTTACCAGTGAGTTTGTCTAAAGTGTTTGGGGATCTGTTCAGATTACACAGGCTGGTATATGTCCACTATCCTTTGAGAAAGTGGCAAACTAATTAATGAGCTTGCATTGTTCAAGAGAAGGTCTTGAGCAGTATAAGATGGTACATTCTAGGGTGCAAGGCTGGAGGGGATTTGCTTGTGTGTCCCTTTGTATAGTTCATGAGTGGCTTGCAGAGCATTCATGCAACTTAGCTGGCTGTGTTTCTGCATTTTGGTGGCTGAGTGATAACAGCACCTGGAGGGGTTTGCGGCTTGTCACTAGCAAAGCATTGTGAGAGAAAGCCCAGGCTGAAGCGTTAAGGGGGCACAACAGTCTCAGGTTGTACACTGGGGATCCCATCACACCAGGGCATCAGGTCACTGATTCCCCAGGCAGATCCTCATTGGGGCTGCTGTTGCATCCAGCCCTTGGTCTCAGCCTGTGCTGATCCAATCAGATAAGGTGCTTCCAGGATGGCTCACTGAACTGCTGTCGCCACTTGCTCAGACATCACCAGGAAAACCTCTGAGTCATCCTCAGGGCCCATTTTCATGAAGTTTCACTGACATGACCGTGGCTGGCCAAGCCTAAAGCCACTGGAGACAAAATTCCAGTAATCCCCTGAGGCTACAGCAGGGCCATTACCTGTTGGACCTATTGTTGCTGCTGTGCCCCTAAGTCCCGGATCTGCTGTTGCTGCTGGAGAGTCAGTTGCCACAGGAGCTGCTGTTGCTATTGCTGAATCTTGGTCATCCAGAAGGCATCCCAGATCCATGCTGTCACCATCTTACCAACTCACGACCTTAGGCCGAGGGTGTTCAACAGTCTGAGTCAGTCTCCAAGGATGGGAAGCTCATGTCCGCATTCTCTACCACATTGCCACTGGGGTTCTTATGCCAGGTAGGGTTACCACCTTTGAAATGCAAAAAAGGTGGTAACCCTACCTGGCACCGCAAACCCAACCACAAGGTAACTCTACAACCCACCCCCCATTTCTAGAGCCACTCCAGAGAGAACACATACAGATAAGATTGATAACATCATTTTCTTATTTAAACTGCAGAAGAGGGAACACTACAGCATCATTAGCTGGGCACAAAAACTTTAACATTAGCTATCCCAATGTATTGTGAAAATACTGCAAATCTTTAGACCCACTTAAAAAATAAACAAGCAGATTAAATTATTTTTCTGGCAACTGGCAAATCCAAAAAAACTGGCAAGGCCCATCAGATACTGGCCAGGTGGTATCCCTAATGCCCGGGTGCCACCTACAGGCCAGGCCAGGCTCCAGCACTCAGCTAGGCCTCTGCTCTGTAGTGTCCGGGTATTCCAACACTGCAGTCCAGTCTTACAAGGCTCAGCCCTTCAGCTGAACCTAGGGTTGCCAACTTTCTATTTGCAGGAATCTGAACATCATTACTCCACTCCCTGCCCCATCTCTCCCCTCTCTGAGGCCCTACTCATTCCGCCCTTCCCCCACATCACTGCTCTCCCACATCCTTGCTCACTCACTCTTTTTCACCGGACTAGGACTGGAGGCTGGGGTGCAGGAAGGGGTGATGGCTCCAGGTGGATTTTATAGCCCTTCATAGTACTTTCCAAATGTCAGCTATCATGATAGTTGTGACCGGAAAGGCAGGAAGGTGTTTTTTCCCTGTACACTGTGTCTTCATTAATTTTTTATTTGTTGATTTATAATAACCATACAATAAAACAAAAGCATGAGAATGACACTAAGGACCCAAGCCTGCTCTCAGTATAGTCAATACTAAACTTTTAGGTTTGAAGTGATTGTTTCTGGATGTAAAATTCATACACCATGTGGAAAGTAGTGGGCAAAGAATTCAATTCTGGAATTCCCTACAGAGCTCTGTTTTCTGTGTGCCTTGTAAATCTGCACATCCACCATGACAAAAGCTCTAGAGGCTAAGAATGAGGAAAAGGCAGATCTAAGTCGTTTACCATCTCCCTGTCTCCTCAGCACGCATAACACCAGACAAGTTACTCCAGCAACTAGCAGGTTGCACCTAGACAAAAGGTTAGTATTGTCAGGTGTTGCCCCTCCCCTTCCTCTATCACACTCCCCTCCCATAGCTACGTGTCTGCATTTCCATTGCCTCTATCACATTGACTGACAGTTCTGGGTAAGCAGGCTGGAGGAAAGAGACACCTCTTCAGTATGTTCACTGAGCTGCAGGGTTTTGAGCTTCAGCTGGGATCTTACTCTCCAGTGTGTTTGCCAAGAGAAATATATTCTCTCAGCATGGCTCATAGGTAAGGGAGAATCACGCTGGCCCATTATTCCTCTTTTTTTAATGACAAATAGACAAGAGAGTTGTGCTTCTCTGAGGCACCTATATTTAAAGGGGGCTTTAAGTAGAGTGCAGCACTGCAATAATAATCTGCTAATTGTTTCTGTTCTATTGCTTCAAGTTGAAAAGCTGCTGGGAGCTAAAAAGGCAATTGAATCATATGCTGCTTTATGTAAAATAATGTGATACTAAGATTCGATGTTTTAAGACAGCTGATGTTGTAGGACACCTTGCAAAGGTAAAGTTATAATGATGCAAGCCCCTCCTAGTCTTTCATCAATCCCTCTTGTGTTTTTGTGGAATTATAGGATCTTTCTAGACTGTTTATTGCATTGATACAGTTATTATTATCTTTGAAACTTGAAGCTTGATCTCCACTCTACAGATACAGTCCTGTTTACTGGATTGGATTCTTCTCTCAAATGTATCATAAGGTTGTAAATCAGGAGTAACTCCACTGAAGCCCATGGAGTTGCACCTACGGCTGGAATAAATGAGAGGAGAATCAAGTTGATAGTTTATTTCTTTTACTAACCATTTCATACAATTTTAAGGAAACTTTAAATGCATGTTAAATCTTTATGCAAAGGGTTTGCTTAGCAACCTGGGCAAATGTTTTGCTTTGTTTAAAATCACAAATGATGCGAAGATTAGAGTACTTTTAACAATTGCACTGCTGCTAAAAGTCTCTTGAGGATAAAATTACATTGCAGAAGATGTACATCCAAGCCTTCAGTTTGGGTGTTGCATTGCACATTTACAGTACAGTTTTTGTTGCATTGATTTGGTTGAATTCATTAGAACTAGCTTTCAGGCTGGTTGTTTTGGTTGGTTACACCAGTACTTATTTCTTGCGGAGAAACTATTTGGACAAGGTGAAAAGGGAGAGAATGTGTCTGTGGCTGGGGGGGGGCGGGGGGATGATTTTACAACTGAATTGCACAAAAACCAAATGGCATAGCATGCAAATGTCTTGTTTTAAATTAGCAGCAATGCTAAGGTTGGAGTTTTATTTTAAGTATATATCTGTTAGAAGATAGTAAAGTTTCAGTCAAGAAGCTACATCCCAGCAGCCCTCTTGCTTCTTACACTCTCACTATAGCTTTTATAGCACTGAAACATAGATTTGAGATGGCTGAAACCAGCAACACCCATGCAAAATTCACTTTTAATCCTATGCAAAACACGGCCTGTCTTGTCATGCAGCAACTGTTTTAATCTTTCTTTTTATGGAAACACAATGCTAGTAATTGAGGTGATATCATCAAGAGTATGGATGGAGGAATAACAGGGAAGAAATCAAGAACATACGAGACTACACGCTTAAAATGTATTATGTCCTGGGGCTTCAAAGTCTCTGTTTGAGGTTGTCATGCCAGATGGTTAAGGCATTTTTGTGACATTTAGAAACACTTTGTTCAAAATGACACTGTAACTTATTAAGTAAAATCTCAGTCTTGGAAGGGTTTGGTTTTGCCTTTTGTTTTTTTCACCTTCATTCTAAACTTCAGGTACTATCTGTGTATATGCTCTGTCCTGTTTGAAAAGAACAAAAAGAAAACAAAAAGAAGCTGGAAAATCCCTACGTTTATGGATGCCATTTTTATATTTTGGTCATGGACAGAGGAGAGAAAAGAGAAACTTATTGTGTACTGTGAAGTGACTGAAATTCTAGGCACATATTTTCTAATCACTTGGGTCCAATAAGGGATAACTATTACATTTAATATAGTTCTTTCAAGGGCAAAAAAGGGTCAATCTTGTGCCTTAGCTACATGAAGTTAACGTGTTAACTAACATAATTGTAAATTTTAGCTTAGACACGACTCAAACATTTGTTCTAGGACACAAACATGAGTTGCTAGTCATGTTTAACCCTAGCAAAAAATGTTTGTATCCTGTCAACTAGAATTTACAATCATGTTAGTTAACCTGAGTTTATTAACACACTAAAACACAACAAAACATTCAAATGTAGATGCACCTTTTGGGAACTTGTATAGGTACATTGCAAGAGTACCTAAGAATTTATGTGATAAGTTCTCAATGGTCAATTGAACATAGTGATCCTTGTGGCCCACAGGAGGGCTGTGAGGTTCAATTCACGAATGTTAATAAAGCCATCTAGGATCCTTAGATAGAAGGTATTACAGAATGTGTATTTATAATTATGATAACTGTATATGAAGCATGGCAAGTGCTTAGTACTTAATCATAATGTGGTTTATTTTTAAATCTGACCCAAACATCTGTTTTATATTGATATTACTTGTTCCCAAACCAGCTCTAAGCAAATGAGATGTGAAAGTCCATCAGTTCCCTTCTCTCCTACACTTGTACTGCAGAATGTCAAGGAAACTGACTTAGATTCTGCCCATTTATAACTTTAATCGCTGAGCCCTTGAATAAAGGAAACCAAGAATTCAGTATATGAAGTTGTCCATTGCATTGCTATTATTAACCACTCATTTTAACCTCTTCACCCCTTGTTTGTTGGGTTTTTGTTTTGGTTTGGTTTTTTTAAGATCTGTGGGCTTGTGAAAAATCATTAGTAAGTCGGAATGATCTGTGGAAAGAGAGGAGGGAGGTTGTATGGGTTGGCAAGAACAGCAGCACTGGATTGGGACGTGAGATGAAAGGTAGTAGGGAGAGAGAAGGCAAGGTCAGAAGTGGGAGGAGCTTCAAAAGCAGCTAGGAAGAAACATAGAAGGTGATCAGTTCTGTGACATTCAGTGATTGATTGTAGTATGATGGGAGTATGGCAACTTGTTGCTTCCAGTATGCTCCCTGACATGCAACTGAATTGGTATTTTGGTAAGAAAAGAGTTAATTTGACCTGCAGCTGTAGTCTGATATAAAGGAATCTGCCCAGGCACACAGCAAGTGTGCAAAGCAGTGATTGTTATACCTCTGAACTTTATTATCAGGGGCCTTGTGCTGGGAGATATTTTTCACACGTTGTGAGAAAAATAAAGTTTTCATTTCTTTGGCCAAGTTCACGCTGATGTAAAAGCCTAAGTCAGCACCAATAATGGATTCAACCTTTGTTCCAGCTGCTTAATGCTAGTGATGGATTTGGCCCTTATTCCCCTTGATTTCAATTTCAGTGCAAGTTTGATTGCTAAGACCAGCAGGAGCAGGGAGTGCTTCATATCAATCAATGACAAGCTTCTTTGACTAATGAAATAGAATCATTTAATGGGATTTAATGTGTATTCTCTCCAAGGCCTTCAGGGCTAAATGAACTGTGGCTGCTGAAGAGACCAGGATTGTGTGTAATGCTAGAAGGAATACAGGATAGAGAAGCGAATCCACAGGGCAGCTATTGCAAGGAGACCCTCATTTCCACATCCGCTTTATAACCAAAGCCATTGTGTTAATGGCAGTTTAATATTTGTGCACATATATTGTTCCTGTCAGGGAAGCAGTGTGTCACAAGTTCCCGTTATCACAAGACATGGAGTTGATTTTTACAGTTATGTAGATTTGTAACACATGGTAAATACAAGAGTCTGTCATTTCCTCAAGTAGTTTTGTTTCCTCTCCTGCACTTACACAGCACATTTTCTGTGGGTTTTGTTTTCAGCATCTGATTTCTATACCATGTATTGTGGGGTAATATTATTTGGCCATTCAATTTATTCAAGCAGTCTGTTCTAAAGCTAATTTAAGAGCTCCAAATAGAATTACAAATATCTAAAAATAAATAAATGCATGTGAACAAAAGGACATATGCTATTCTCCTTCACTTTCATTCATCTTTTGCTTATACTTAAATTCTAAAGGGCCAAACTGCCCTCAGATACATGCCAGTCTCTCCCATTGAAGTCAATGGGACCCTGTACAAGTGCACCCAAGGGCAGATTTTGGCCCGTAGCTGTCAGTTTAGACTTTTGATTTGACACCGTTCAGATTGGCATTTCAGTGATCAGTGATCAATGTCTTGTTTATCTACGCTTGGTTCTTGTGCCAGTATAAATTAGCATAAGCTCTCATTGTATCGTTCTGAACGAATGTGCTGGACTTGCCAATTCAAATAGTTAAACCAAATAAAATTTGACTTTGCAAAGTCAGAGGGATTATAAATGAGCCCATTTGAACAGTCACAGCAGACTAAGAAATAGAAACTAGATAGGTCCTACTGGCTGAATTTTCAGATTGTCCTGACCTTGTTAGCTTTCTTCACTAGTGAAAGAAATGTCACAATCACTTGGTTACTAAGGGTATATTTTCACTGTAGAGTTACCTTGGGTGATTAGCACTTCGGTCTGGACACCCAGATGGGCCTAGCCTGGGTGTGAGCAGCCACACGGCACAGCCATAGCTGAGTTACTGTGTCCTTGCTGCTGCTATACTCACCCATGTGAGTTTCTAGGACTTCTGGGGAGCACATAGATTCCATGGTTCTTTGTGCTGCACTAACCTGAGCTGTTCTCTGATTCTTGCCTAGTGAATTGTGGGAGAACTTGTCCTTCTGCACACATGGGGGAACTGCAGGACCATCAGCGCATGGGTGATTTTGCTTGTGTCCTCAGTACAAAATGATCAGGTACCCAGGCCAAGTGAAAGCCTCACTGGGGCTTTAGCATGGGGCCTGAGATCAGTCAGCTAGTCCGGGTTAAAAGCACCACCACACGTGGGCCATAGGGTCTTGTGTATGGACTGGAGGAAGGACAGGGGTAACACTTAAGGAAGAGTCCCAGTGAACTCGGAAGTGAAGATATAGCCAAGAACTGAGGCTAGTTCCACAAACTTAGCACCGCTTGAAGAAATAGGGTCAAAACTTAACTGTAAATGTAAAACAAAGGGAAAAATACTGTAACCAGCCCCACTACAGGGTACAGTGGTACAACAGTCCCCTTTGATCCCTTGTAGCATGTCTTGTGTACCATGTGCTCCAATCTCTAGGCTCTGCACGGTCCAGCCCTTGTTGTGTTCCCATAAATACTCACACATTTCAAGTAAAAGGATTGCTTTACTAGGGAAACCAGAAATAAAATGTGCAAATTCCATAGGCACAATTGCTTTAAGTTAGAATATCAATGAAGATCAAAACAACAGTTCCCAGCCAAGCCTCTATGAGCAGTCCAACACAGGGTTATACATGTAAATGTCCTATATTAACCCCTCCGCACTATCATAGATTTTCATTGAGTTTAAGGCCAGAAGGGACTATTGGATCATCTAGTCTGCCTTCCTGTAGATCACAGGTCATTACATTTCACCAATGTCCAGGTAATTGTGAATTGGCTATGAGCCTGCTACTCATTTCAAAAGATTACAAAAGACTTGCTCTGTAGCCCATAGTCCAACAAAACTCCTCCTAATGTCAACAGGTGTTTTGCCTGAGTTAATAGCTACAGGATTAGGCTCCTCTTTCATCCCTACCTTCTCACCAAAATTCAGCAGACACTTTAAAGTAATTAGAGAGACCAGGTGGGTGAGGTAATATCTTTTATGGGACTAACTTCTGTTAGTGAGCGAGACAAGCTTTTGACTTACACAGCTCGAAAGCTTGTCTTGCTCTCATCAACAGAAGTGAGTATCATAAAAGACATTACTGCACCCACCTGGTCTCTCTAATATCCTGGGACCGACACAGCTACAGCAACACTGCCTACTTTAAAATAATGTCAAAGATCTTATGTATTGTTTGGAGGAATATTTTCTTTTGTTCAGCAGCTCCCTCCAAAGTTATATTTTCATTAAGCTCACTTGAGGGTTCTCCCTGGGTGTATGTCTTTTGAATGCACATGGTATCTGTAGGCCAGCAGCTTAATAAACAAGAAATTGTGATCAGACCCAACAGGGTCTAAAATGTGTGCACAAAAAGCAAAAGGTCTGAAAAAACTGGAAATAGTGTGCTTGTCATCTATGTTAGGCTACTGTTGTAGGTTTAATGTGTCATGTATAGCATAGTTCGTTTACTGGACACAAAAGATGATGCTGGAGAAGAAATCCATACAGCGAAGATCCATACAGTTGTTAAAGTTTTTTACGTAACTTTTTCTTCCCTCGCCCTTTTCCTTTTAAAATCCAAACATTTATTTAAGTGTGAAAGAGAGAGAGTATTATTTGTGGGTGGGTGGGAAAGAGTATTATTTGTGGGTGGGTGGGAATGGTGAAGGCAGGGTTTTGTTTACATTGGGCAATCAGGGTTCTGACCAGAAATGACAGGTGTAAGTTTAGAGCAGTGTGATTTCATTGGGAGGGAGCAGAATGAGGGGTCATGGAGGGAAAAATCTTAAGATTTACAGTAGTTCGGTTTTTCTTTTGTTTCACTGTCACCAGTTTGAGCTATGTGTTTCAGGAACCAGGATATGTGACTTAGTCACTCCCTTTGGGGACACGCAAGGATTCTTGTTACTCTCCAGTGTGCATACCTGGTATTTCAGTGATCAGTGTCCTGTTTATCTACACTTGGTTCTTGTACCAATATAAATTTGCATAAGTCCTTATTTTATTGTTCTGAACTAATGTGCTGGACCTGCCAATTCAATAGTTAAACCAAATAAAGTTTAACTTTGTAAATTCAAAGGGATTATGAATAAGCCTATTTGAACAGTCACAGCAGACTAAGAAATAGAAACTAGATAGGTCCTACTGGCTGAATTTTCAGATTGTCTTGACCCTGTTAGCTTTCTTCACTAGTGAAAGAAATGTCACAATCACTTAGTTACTAAGGGTGTGTCCTCACTGTAGAGTTATCTTGGGTGATTAGCACTTCAGTCTGGGCACCCAGATGGGCCTAGCATGGGTGTGAGCAGCCATACGGCACAGCCATAGCCGAGTTACTGTGTCCTCACTGGTGCTACACGCACCCATGTGAGTCTCTAGGAATTCTGGGAGGCACATACATTCCTTGATTCTTTGTGCTGCAGTATCCTGAGCTGCTCTCTGATTCTTGCCTCGTGAATTGTGGGAGAACTTGTCCTTCTGCACACATGGGGGAACTGCAGGACCATCAGCGCTTGGGTGATTTTGCTTGTGTCCTCAGTACAAAATGATTAGCACCCAGGCCACGTGAAAGCCTCACTGGGGCTTTAGCTTGGGGCCTGAGATCAGTCAGCTAGTCCGGGTTAAAAGCACCACCACACGTGGGCCATAGGGTCTTGTGTATGGACTGGAGGGAGGGCAGGGGTAACACCTAAGGAAGAGCCCCAATGAACTCGGAAGTGAAGATATACCCAAAATCTGAGACTAGTTCCTTAAGCTTAGTGCCACTTGAATAAATAGGGTCAAAACTTCATTGTAAATGTAAAACAAAGGGAAAAATACTGTAACCAGCTCCACTACAGGGTACTGTAGTGAGTGCTGTGGTACATCAGTCCCCTTTAACGCCTCATATCATGGCCTGTGTACCATGTGCTCCAAGCACTAGGCTCTTCAAGGTCCAGCCCTTGTTGGGTTCCCATAAATACTCACACATTTTGAGTAAAAGGATTGCTTTACTCTACAACCAGGTGTGCTCCATGGTGGAGGGGTAGGGGATTCTATCCTGATCCCTGCAGGCAACTGGCTGAAGCCCTGAAGTGTGAGGTTTTATTATAGTCATTGTCTTTATGCAGAGCTGCAAGTGTAATGAGCACATTGTGGGTAACACAGGCAATCCTGTTCTTCCCATGGACCACAAAGGAACAGGATGAATAATCTAGTGTCCTGTATCCTCCTGCTGTGGCTACTGCTCTCCTCTGCCAACAACAGAGCATGTCTGGCCCACTCTCAGCATATCATCCCAACTCTCAGGCTGACTGCTATCTGGCCTTCCCTCTGCTGCCAACCCTCAGGCTGCTGTGCCTGGCCTCATGCAGCTTCTGTCCCCTTGATAACAGTTTTCAAATACATAAAAGTTGTTACAATGAGGAGGGAGAAAAAAAATGTTCTTCTTAGGCTCTGAGGATAGGACAAGAAGCAATGGGCTTAAATTGCAGCAAGGGCAATTTAGGTTGGACATTAGAAAAAACTTCCTAGTGGTCAGAGTGATTAAGCACTGGAATAAATTGCCTAGGGAGGTTGTGGAATCTTTGGAGATTTTTAAGAGCAGGTTAGACAAACATCTGTCAGGGATGGTCTAGATAATACTTAGTCCTGCCATGAGTGCAGGGGCTGGACTGAATGACCCATAGAGGTTCCTTCCAGTCCTATGATTCCTGAGCCTGGTCCCCTCTGACCTCAGCACACTACTTCCTTTTCTTGCATTCTGGGGATTTTGGAGCTCTCTGCTGGCTGGATGGTGAACTGGATAACCACATCCTGCCCTGCACTCTCCACCTCAGCCAGGGTGGAGGTAAAGTAGGAACCCAGTTATCAGCTAGCAGGTTCGTCACAAATATTAAAGAGAAACAAAATGTCACCTTCACATGCCTTCTTGATGAATGCTCCTTGCTGGAGGCTATATAATTCTATTTCTAAGTGAGACAAATGTCTTTTAAAGTGTGGAGGGGCCAACATGGTAGCCTTACAGTGAGTGCTTAGTGCCACTACATGCTGGAGGAAGACCACAGACGCAAGACTCGATTTGCCCTGGATTAGTCTAGTTTTATGCTGGTGTTTTGAGGTCCACTGGTTTTTTGGAAGGGAGGAAGCGAAGCACCATGAATTGCTCCACAACAATCTTCCTGCCTGATCTTGGAGAAGCACTGATGTACTCTGAAGGAAGTCCCCTCCACCCTCTTTAAGCAAAGGAAAGCTGGTCTGACATGGGAATTTGAAGGATTGGAAGATGGAGAATTGATGGGAATAGGGAATGTGATGGAGTAAAGGATCTTCCCTAGAAAATCAACCATAAAAAAAAATGGAATTCTTCACTTCTTTTTCTATTCTGTTGTGTAGTGTTGCTGTTGGCTGTTAAACATCTGCTGCATTCCACACTAGAGATGGCTCATTTTTGTGATGAGTTTATAGACTCCTTCTGGATGAATGGTTGTCATCTTTATTTTAAAAATTTTTATTAATAGATTTCACTAATTATAAAATAAAACTGAACTCTACTGTTCAAAAGTAATATCAATTGCTTTAAAAAGGAAAAATTTCTTTTGAAAACTTGCAAAATAAACAATTTCCCATTTCTTCATAAAGTACTTTAGGTATTATCCGCAGACTGTACTACTAATTAATATTGCCCCTCAGGCGAGAGTAGCACTAACTGCGAGTGTCATGAGCAGAGAAAGCTCCCTCAATGCCCTAATAGCACCCAGAATGCTACTGAAGTGCCACCAGAAATATGGATGCTGCTGTTGACAGTTATATTGATCTGGGTCTTTTTTTTTTTTTTTTAAGCATTGATATTTTTCTGAATTTCTTTGCAGGCTGGAGTTAAATCATGAACTTTCTAAACTTTTCAATGAGCTATGGGATGCAGATGTTAACCGCTTTGTGCCTGGGAAAGATTATACAATTGACTTACAGGTAATTTAGCTAATAAATATCAGGAGGAGTGAAGACAGGATGAATCTATATGAAATAGTGGGAGTAGGAGCACAGAGGGTTGGAGAGGGCACTGTTTATGTGTGTATATATATAATGGGCCCAATTCCCAGGTCCATTACATCACTAGAATGACAGAAAAAGTGCTGTAGAGAGGCTGCAAACAGGCTGGATACAGACCCCTGAGGCATTCTCAGCATAATAGGATTCCCTGGGCAGCACAGAGCCAAATAGCTGACTCTGTTCTCAAACATCCCCCACGATGCCCCAACAGATTTTGGTTGGGGGCATAGGGGTAATGACCAGAGACCTTCTGCATTCTGGCTACTTTTGACAAACATAACTGCCCCTTGGATCTGGTAAAGATGTGGGCAATCCCTGCATACTCCATTGTGGCCAGGTGTGGCTCTGCAGCACCTTGCTTCAGTGCCCACTCAGGTTCTTTCAGTCAGTTACCCAGACTAGATTAGTTCAAACATATACTCCCTTTGAGGGGTCTGGTTTATTGACTCTTTCTACTCACTTCTTTAGTCGCCCATATTCACACTCACTCTGGGTTCATGTAAGAGCCTTGGTCAGTTTCCTTCCCCCGTTCAGGAGTCCCCAGACAATCCTTCTGTTCCTCTCCTTAAGACAGGACCTCCCCAGCTCTCTTCCTTGGGAGATGGAGTTGTAAATTAGGCCAGCTGTGGAAACCCAGCCAACTTCTCCCCAAGCTGGCCTTTTCCTAGTCAGCCCTTTCACCCTCAGGCTGAGAACATCAGCAAATTAACCTTCATCTACTGCTATCTTCCCTGTTCTGAGGGAAGAGACAGAAAATAAACAGCCTTCTTCCCAGAGCTTGTCTTACTTGGCTAGGAGAGAGGGGAGCCCTGTCTCACCCACCCTACAAGGCTCTTGGGCTCAGACCTTTAAAGAAAAAGTAGTCTGGGACCATCTCCCCCCCACCCCCCCAAATAAATAAATAATAAAAAAATCTAGCTTTGCTATCCATAGGTCTTCATGCTTTCTAAAAAGTCCCAGGACTTACAAGGACACATCACAGAACAGAGGTTGACTGACCTCCTTACTATCCTTAAGGTGACAGTCACCCTGTTATAGAGCCATTGCAACTGAATATAGTTTAAAGCAGCCTTGAAATTACTAAAGCCTTTGCCAAGGGTCTCCTTTTCCCTGCTATCTTGGGCATTGTGCTGAGCCCATAAATTGGACCCAATACATATAAACTTGTTGTTCTCTAAAAATGTTTCTCAATGTTGTACTAAGAGAAACCCAAGTCTTTTACCTTTATTGATGACAGTGTGGATTTCCTTGTATTGCCCTGAGAAATCTTCAAGACACAATGTATGGCAATTCTATCACTGAGTGTGCTAGTCATTTAGTTACCTGTTGCATCTTCCGTACAATCGTCAGTGTTATCAGATCAGTCTATTATGGGGAAATGTGTTTTGCAATGTTTTGATAAGGAGAATTAAACATTAGGACATCAGCTAATCTCTAAGGGTAAAATCCTGTCCCAACTGAAGTCAATGGGAACATTCCTTTTGACTTCAGTAAGATCAGGATTTCACTCTAGGTCTTCAACAGTGTTCATATTGGTTAGCGCCTATGGATTGTGGTCAGTAGATGAGGATGAGGAAGATTTTCTGGCCACTGAGTGATGGAGCCAGTTTGGAACTCCATCTGGAGTGAATTCTGAAAGCCTCACTCTTCCCAGTACTATTCTCCTGACAAGCCCCACCTCTTCCAATCTGCTAACTATCTATTCTTCTCTGAGGCAGTGCATGCCCGCTTACATTGCTTGGCATGGAAGGATGATCCTGTGGTTAAGTTAGTAGACTAGAATACAGGAGATCTGCGTTTAATTCCTGGCTCTACAACGGACTTTTATTTGACTTTGAGCAAGTCACTTCATCTACCCTGTGCCTCCGTTCCCCATCTGTAAGAGGGGGATGATATTTCATTACCTCACCAGGGTGTTGTGAAGACAAACTCCATTAATCATAGAATCACAGGAATATAGAGCTGGAAGGGACCTCAAGAGGATGTCTAGTCCACTCCCTCCCAATGCTGAGGCTGGACCAAGTAAACCTAGAGCAACCCTGACTAGTGTTCATCTAATCTGTTCTTTAAAACCTCCAGTGATGTGGATTCCACAACCTCCTTTGTAATCTCTTCCAGTGCTTTACTATCCTTATAGTTAGGAAGTCTTTCCTAATAGCTAACATAAATTTCCCTTGCTTCAAACTAAGCTGATTACTTCTTGTCCTACTGGGATTGTTTAATCTGCAGAAGAGAAGAATGAGGGGGGATTTGATAGCTGCTTTCAACTACCTGAAAAGGGGCTCCAAAGAGGATGGATCTAGACTGTTCTCAGTGGTACCAGATGACAGAACAAGGAGTAATAATCTCAAGTTGCAGTGGGGGAGGTTTAGGTTGGATATTAGGAAAAACTTTTTCACTAGGAAGGTGGTGAAGCACTGGAATGGGTTACCTAGGGAGGTGGTGGAATCTCCTTTCTTAGAGGTTTTTAAGGTCAGGCTTGACAAAGCCCTGGCTAGGATGATTTAGTTGGGGATTGGTCCTGCTTTGAGCAGGGGGTTGGACTAGATGACCTCCTGAGGCCCCTTCCAACCCTGATATTCTATGATTCTACACTCAGTGGACATGGAGAACGATCACTATCCTCTTTTTAACAACACTTAACATATTTGAAGACTATGATGTCCTCCCTCACCCTTCCCTTTTCTAAACTGAATATGCCTATTTCTTTCAACGGTTCCTCATAGTCAGGTATTCTAAACCTTTTATCATTTTTGTTGCTGCCCTCTGGACTGTCTCCAGTTTGTCCACATCTTTCTTCAGGTGTGGCACCCAGAACTGGACACAATACTCCAGTGGAGGCCTCACCAGTGCCAAGTAGAAATGGACCAATTACCTCCTGTGTCTTACATACAACACTCCCATTAATATATGCCAGATTGACTTTTGCCTTTGTCGCAACTGCATCGCACTCTTGACTCATTCAATTTGTGATCCACTATTAACCCCAAATCTTTCTCTTCAATACTTCTGCCTATATAGTTATTCCCCATTTCGTATTTGTGCATTCGATTTTTCAATCCTCAGTGTAGTATTTGGTGCCTATCTTTATTGAATCTCAGGCTTTTGGTTTCAGACCATTTCTCCAGTTTGTCAAAATCATTTTGAATTCCAATCCTGTCCTCCAAAGTACTTGCAAATCCTCCCAGCTTGGTGTCATTCACAAATTTTATAAGCACACTCTCCATTCCATCATCCAAATCATTGATAAAAATATTGAATAGCACCAGACCTAAGACAGACCTCCTCTGGGATCCTGCTTGATGTGTTTTTCCTGTTTTACATCGAATCTTTGATGACTACTCTTTGAGTATGGCCTTTCAAGCTCCCACCATATGGTAATTTCATTTAGATCATATTTACCTAATTTGCACATGAAAATGTCATGTTGGACTGTATCAAAAGTCTTACTAAAGTCCAAATATACCACATCTACTGTTTCCTTGCTGTGCACTAAGCTGATAATGCTTATGAGGGACTTGGGGTATGTTGACACTGCAATAAAAAACCTGCAGCACCAGCTCTCAGAGCCTGGGGAAATTGACTCAGGCTCACAGGGCTCGAGCTGTGGGGCTAAAAATTACAGTGTAGATATTCGGGCTCACGCTGGAGCCTGGGCTCTGACATCCAGTCTGCTCATGGGGTTTCAGAGTCAATAGTTAAACACTTTTTTTCTGGGAGATATTCAGCCAGGGATAATTTACTGATATTTAGCTGGCACTAAGCATTTAGAGAAGGATCTGCTTGCTCTGGTAACACTGTTCCTTGTTCAAAATCCATGTATAGATTAAACGTACTAGTCATCCAATGTTATTGCATCAAAATGTTCTGCTTTTCTAACAGGATCCTTTAGGAAAGTTTCACAGTTCATATATGTAAATGGGATCAGAACTCAGCAGCATAAAACATATTCCACTAAACTGAGGCATTTAAATATAGAATTTATTGTTGATGCAACATTTGTGGGAATTATGCTGAATATGGTTGCTGTTATAAATTATATACATTGGGCTCAATTTTGCCCTCAGTCAACCCCACTCACTTTGAAGGGGTTGCACAGTCAGAGCATAATGTGCCTCACTTTGTTTTTTTTCTTTTCTTCCTATGGAGTTGTCATAAACAGATAGCTAAGGGTTAATGTCTTCAGATTGGGGCTAGATACCATGACAGGAGTTAACAAGATTTGTCAGATTTCTTCCTCTTATGTAATGCCTGCCTGCTCTAACAGAGACCATGTGGGGAAGTGCCAGTTCAGTTGTTAATGTTTTTGAGTTTTTTCAATGCCAGGTAAATCAAATGTTATGAGAAGGAGGAAAGGAACATATTTTATGATGCCTGAAATTAGCTAAATGCATAATGTAGCAATGGGAGGAGGGCCAATGAAATCTAGCAGTAACACATTCCTTATGAATGCAGTATGTTTTTAGCTTGGTAAATGTCTTCATTTAACACATCTAAGGGCAAATTCTGCTTTCTGTAGCACACTGAAATAAATAGAGTTATTCTGAATTTATACCAATGTAATTAAAATCAGAATTCAAAAATGCTGAGCACTCAACAGCTTCCATTGGCTTCAAAATTAGACCCCCCCCCAAATCCATACTTGGGCGCTAGTCTCATTTTCAAAAGCTTCAGTGGGAGCTGTTTGGCACTCAGCACTGTTGAAAATCAGGTAGGTATCCATATAGGGATTTTAAGCTTCTACTTTTGAAAGGCTGGCCAGAAGGTTTATTCTGTAACAAATCTGTTTCTTTATCAGATATTCATTTGAGTTTCATTGTATTTCCGTGGATTTGGGTTAGTCCCTGGAAAATTCTATGACTATTAAATAGCTATCTGCTAAAGGAGCAGATCTAAAGGGAATTTGATCTCATGGTTAGAGCAAGAGATCGGAAGCCAAGTAAAAATGTTGAACATCATGGACGCCATAGATCCTTGAGGAATTCTGCATTCCATATTCCTTGATGATAGCAGATAATTTCCTGTTTAGAGGTCAGTTTCTCTCACACCAGCAACATCCCTTAGTCACTGAGGCCACAGTCCTGCTCTCACTGAAGTTCGTGACAAAATTCCATTGATTTTAATACTGTAGGATCAGGCCCCAAAGCAACCACCCATAGTGAGCACCAGAAGGTGAAATCAATGAACCAGAACAGCAGATCAATCAAGCCAGTTGATTTCAGTAGGACTATTCATAGAGCCCTGCAAATCTATGGATATCTGATTTATATCTGCGGATATCCATATCCGTGGCCCACATTTGCGGGTCGCAGATGGATGCAGATCCAAACTTTATATCTAGAGCCCTGCAAATCTGTGGATATCCACAGACCATGTTTGGAGATCTCAGATTGGATGTGGATACAAATTTTGTATCCACGCAGGGCTTTAGTCACGTGCTTAAATTTCTGAATGTGATAAAATGCTTTGCTGGATTGAGGCCATAGTGCATATTATTGTCTGTCATTCTTATTATAATACTTAGTTTTATTAAAGAAATCCACTGTGCTAGGGCTCAAAAGACAACTAGCTATTGAATTAATATTCAAGTGAGAAGTAAACACACACAATAATTCTTAGTATGCTAGAAAATATTCCATAGCATAGTCTGTAAAAGTAATGAAATCTTAATAGTATCAGACTTCACTACAGTGATTCTGAGCTTATTTTTTTTATCATAAAGTAAGAAGAGATGGCTGTGTGTGTATAAGTTATGAGGCACGGATTGGCAAAGCACAAATTAGTGAGGTTCTGCTGTGTAGCAGAATTTTACTGTGTACAGAGAGAAGAAGCAGTTAACACAATGGCTGGTGAAACCACAACCTCGTCAGAGCATTTTGTAATGCATGGCAGGCAGGAAACAGGTAACTCTTACAGCATCCATTCAGAATGATAATTCTGTTCTTCAGCTAGTTGATCTGCACTTGAGTAAGAGCAGCAACTTCCAGCAACTGAAATAAAAAGAAAGGCAAGTTGGCAAGTGTCAAATACAAAATATTAGAGGTTTGTTTTTTTTAAATGAAGCTTAAGTCCCAAAAGTTTTATGCAAATTGTTTTCTATTTTCTTCTAAAGATATTGATTTATCTGATTTCTGTTTTCTATTAATACTAAAATTATTATCGGAATGTTACACACCAAGCGCTGAGTCCAGACTCCTCCCTTTGCAGGGGAACTGGTGCAGTTTTGCTTTGTGATGGAGCAGGGAACTAAATGTGGGCAGCCCTGCAAGGCATGTGCAACCCTATTCAGTGTGGAATGCAGCAGCACATGGGGGCGCACTATATGGGTGGGCTAGGGACTGCTGGAAGTGGGGCTAGAGGATCAGTTGCTATGTTCTTCCTCCTTTTCTTTGCACCAGGGGTTTGGGTATGTACCACACCAGCTCTGCAGTGCATCTACCCAGTGCTTGGCCTGGATGCTACACTCAGGATTTGAATCCAAGAGAAGAATTTCTACTCTGAAAACTTAAAATCTCGTATTGGAACACGGCTGACGTTCAAAAACACAAAGGGCAGTTAAGTGCCCAACTCCTATTTAAAGTCAATGTGGGTTGGGCGCCTGGCTGTCCTTTATACCTTTGAGAATCTCCCCTTCTGGGCCTGATTCCACAATTCTAAAGCAGGCATTAATTTTCCTGAACTCAATGGGAGTTTTGTTTGTGCCAGGAGTGCAGCATCAGACCCACATTGCGCCACTTAATTGCTTATTATTTATACAACACAGAGGTGTCTTTGGTCAGTCATTATAGGTATGCTCCAATGCGCCATCACTGTTAGCCCTGAGAAAGAGGCAATAGGACCCTTTCAAACTCTTACAATGACAAAAAAATAATATTTTTCTCTTCTTGATGCTATGATTTATTGTATAACAATCTCTATTGTTTTGTAGTATAATAAATAGTTTTAATAGCAGTTAACTTCTTGTTGTGCTTTGATTACTACTAGGAGAGGGATTAGCCCCTTTAAATACATTTTGCATCCTTCATTGTTTTGTTCGGATACTTCTCATAGGAAAAAGCAGGCTTTGTACAACAGGGTAGCGGTGTTGCAAGGGACAGTGCATCTGAGCCGCTGTTTCGCTACGTAAATGAAGAGCGTCTGAAGAGCATAAAAACTTTTGCAGGTGAGATCTTTCCTGTGGTTTGTTCCTCGGTAATTGTGCATCCTTTCTTCTCATTGTCATTTTGCTAACATTGGAAATGGAATGATGAATCTGCATTTTTTTAAAATGTAGACTTAAAATGTAGCATTACGTATAGCTTGAATGGAGACTATTGGGAGATGAAGATCATCACGCAGTATGTCATTTGAAAGGGAATGTCCGCTAGATTTTCAACAAGATCTTGGAGTTTACCTGTGGCCTCTATTTCAGAAAGTATACTGATCTCCAGAGGAAATATGCAGGTAAACAACGTACAGATTTTTGGTAAGATTGGCTAGAATTATACGTATTTACAAGAATAAATTCAATCAGCAGAACCCAGCAACTTTTAAAATCTAACTTGTTCACACTTAATATTTTTGTTGCTCAGATGGTTGGGCTACACCGATATTAAAATAGAATACAACCAACCAACATTACCTTTATTTCAAACAAAAGTCTCTGAGCAGTATTCTGATATCTGTTGTACCTGTGAGACAATGGCAATAAAAGCAGTGGCGGCAATCTCTCTGTATTTACACAGCTGCGTAACTCAGAGCAGAATTCGGCTTTATGCCTATTAAATGGCAGTTCCAGAAACTGCCATTCCAATTTATTACTTATTCCTTGGTGCCTCTAGAAACATTAACTAATTAATTGGGTTGTAACATTATTTCTCATTTTGCAGCCATTCAGGTTCACACTGACTCCTTTTCTGCCTGGAGGATGTTTTCTGGCATTACTACTTCTACTGTGGAACAAGGACCTATTATTCACACAGATTTTTTTTTTGGCCAGGATTAGCACCCATTCCCTGGATGGGCTCACCTGGGGAATGGGCAAACTTTATATTATTGAACAGCAATGCCTACTGGGCCTAAAACCCTCGATCAGAGGAAAGATGCAAAGATACAGCGATTAGTGGAGCTTCACCAGAACACTGTTATTTATATATCTGCTAGATAGAATAACAGAATTGATCATTTTTTTGTGATTTATGTTGCCTTCTAGAGGCCAAGCTACAAAGGTGATTTTGGTCTACGCACTGTTGAACATCTATACCAGGTGCCAGGCTGAATGGAATCTTTCTTTGCAGCTTTTGTTTCCCTATTGGATAACTATGAAATGTCAACCGGTGTAGCAGAAGTTGTGACCCCACAAGAAATGGCTGAAAACAATCGTTTTCTTGATGCTATCTTAGAAACAGAAGTAATGAAAGTGAGTAGAGCAGCTCTTCATGATTTATCACTTGCCACAGTTAACTGTAAATTAAACTAATTATATTTCCTTATTTTCAATCTTCCAGCTTACTCATCAATATTTAGTTAGAAAAAATTGGTCAAAACCCAGTCTTAACGATTTCAAGTCTCAGCTCTATGACATCTGGTTTCAGCTATACACCAGGGAAACAGGAAAAGGGTATGTATGGTCAATATGGATGTGAGTAGTAACCATATTTAAGAGGATGTAAGAAATAAGTCTGTATGTCTCACAGACATAACCACAGAAAATGGAGAAAGTTATGTATTAATTGGTTATGTATTAACTGGGTGAAAGTAATTTTCAGTGTCCCACTATTTCTGTAATAGACTGTCCTGGCTTGTCAAAGACTATTTATTTTATTTTTTGAAGACTGAATGATTACCAGGTACGCAATCCCTTTTATGAAAATAGATGCATTTGAGGGACTGTAACCGGGCAGCCTCACCCCCACGGCACCTCCTACTGGTCGTCCTCGGGAATTAGCTCAGTCCAGTGTCCAGAGTGCCCTCTGCAGGCTGGTGATCCGCCTTTCCAGCTACTGGCCCCATGTCCCTCCCTAGACCCGGTGCCCTTTTACATGGGGTTCTGCCCCCTGGCAGCAACCCCCTTTCCTTAGGGTTTCCCCTCCCTGGGAACCCCCCACCCTCTATTCCCACCTTGCCTCAGTGTATGGCTACTGCCAGTCATTGTCTAGCCCCACACCCTAGGGCCGACTGCAGTATCAGCCAACTCATCACTGACAAGGAGGGTTTGGACCTGCTGCCTTGGCCTACGCCTGGGCTGCACTTTGCAACCCCCACTACTAGCTCCCTGCAGCCAGGCCCTTCTCCCTCTACAGGCAGAGGGAGACTGCTCCTAGCTTCTCTGCCTTATATAAGGGCCTGTTGCTCAGTTTGGGGCGTGGTCCCAGCTGCGGCCACTTCCCCCAATCAGCCAAGCCTAAAAGGCTGCTTTCTCCAGCCCCAGCCCTTATCCAAGGCTGTTTTAACCTTTTCAGGGCCGGAGCAGTGGTCCACTCTGCTACAGGGACAAAAAGCAATTTACAGATAAATGTCAATTTAAAATGGAAAAGACAAATATTCTGGTCCTTTGATTTTTTGTATTTGTTTTTTACTGGAAGTTATTCCTTTAACATCAAGTAGCAACTTTAGATTTCACAACCAGATCCACCAAAAAGAAAAAGAAAACATTCAAAACTGGCAATGTTCACGGATAACTCTCAGCAAGTGCCAGTTTTGTTCATTTTCTGGCCTTCTTCATCCAGCAAATTAATTTTTTTAGCTAATTATTTTTATGCTGATTTTATTGGAGGCCTGATTCCTGTGGATTCGAACATGTGTTTGTCGGAGAAACAAAACATGGAAAAGAGATTCTGGGTTTGCACAACTGGGTACAATTTTACCTTCAGGAAAAGCATAAACAAGTTGACTACAAAGGCTATATTGCCAGGAGGAAAAAGAGCAGGGTAAGAGAGATTTAGAGTTGTCTGTTTGTATGTAAACAATTTATTAGATAAGGTGAGTAAATCTACTCACAATGTCTCTGTTAAGGAGTCCAGGGCTTCATGGGGGAGACAGATTATTTTTATTTTTGCTGTGGATTTTGTCTGCTATTAAAGCTCAATGCCCACCTAATTTTTAATTCCCCACTGAGACGCTAAAATTCTCTCAAGCCACCTTTTCCCCCAATACCGCTTGTGGTCAGAGGGGATTAATAATCCGCTTGTGTCTCCACTGATTTACCATGCTGGACTCAAGCAAGAAGGCCTTACATTGAAAGATGCAGAGTGTATTCAACCACAAAAATCCCTTGGAAATTCCCCTGCCTTTCAGATGACATTGGCCAGAACCCTGTAAGTTTGCTGCTTTTCTGCTAAGTCTAAATGCACTAAGTTTCAAAGGGCCCAATTTTGGGAGCTGTTGAGCGCTGTTAGGATAATGGGTTCAGACAAGTATGTCCATAAAAACAGCATAATTCTGTCATTTGCATGATGTATCAGGGTTAAAGAATGGGACTGGGACTTCTTGTTACTCTCTTGATCTGAGATCTTGGGACTTAGGGTCTTATCCAATACCCTGTGAAGTCATTGGAAGACTCCCATTGACTTCAGTGGGCTTTGGATCAGGCACTTAAACATTCTGTACTGTAGTTTCCTCATCTGTAACACAATGCCGATTGTACCTAACTCATAGTGCTTTTGTGAGCCTTAATTAAACGAACACCGACAACTTAATCTGCTGAGTTTTAAAAATTGTGAATTAAAAATAGTTTTAGCCTTGGAGAACCCCTGCCAATTGTTTTGGTTTAACGATCGTTTTCCTATTTATAAAAATGAATTCTCTGCACTATGGCTGTGTGAAGTGCCTATACAGACAGGGGACGCTGACCTGACTGAACACAGGAAACAGTGAAAATGACTCATATTGAAACTGCTAGCTAATGCACAAAGAGAACGTACAGAAAATATAGAGAAAATATTCTCTCAAAAATAATCTTGGGTGTTACTTGTAACAATAGTAGGTTAAAATAATCAAGCAGGTATCAACTTGAAGTTAATAGTGTTCCTTAAATTCAGGCAATGTATTTTGAGAGCTGTGAGTGAGAGGTGCTATAGAACAATGGTTCTCAACCAGGGGTACGCGTGCTTCTGGGGGTACACAGAGGTCTTCCAGTGGGTACATCAACTCATCTAGGTATTTGCCTTGTTTTACAACAGGTGACATAAAAAGCACTAGCAAAGTCACTACAAGCTATCATTTCATACAGCAATGACTTGTTTGTACTGTTCTAAATACTGGTCAGTCGCATCTTAGGCACATTTAACATGCAGGATTTCAGCTTTATGCGGTCGGCAAAAACAAAAAAAAAAAGAGAAAAATAGTAATTTAAACACTGTTTCTGTAGTGCGGGTGATTCCGCCCGCCATTACACTCAATGTAATTTTGACTATATGCAATTTTCGCTTTATGCGCTGTCTGCAGAACATACCCCAACGTAAGATGAGACAGACCTGTACTATACACTGAACTACAAGTACAATATTTATATTCCAATTGATTTATTTTATAATTATATGGTAAAAACGAGAAAGTCAGCAATTTTTCTGTAATGTGCTGTGACATTTTCTTATTTTAAGTACAGTAGTTTTAAGTGAGGTGTAACTTGGGGGTAAGAAAGACAAATCAGACTCCTGAAAGGGGTACAGTAGTCTGGAAAGTTTGAGAGTTACTGCTATAGAAGTGCTGTACTGTACAGTAACTCCTCGCTTAATGTTGTAGATACATTCCTGAAAAACATGACATTAGGCGAAACAATGTTAAGTGAATCCAATTTCTCCATAATAATTAGTGTAAATGGGGGGGGGGGTTAGGTTCCAGGGAAATTTTTTTCAGCAGACAAAAAAACTATATATTATATACACCTCTACCCCATTATAACGCGACCCGATATAACGCGGTAAAGCAGCAATCCAGGGGGGCGGGGCTGCACGCTCCAGCGTATCAAAGCAAGTTCGATATAATGTGGTTTCACCTATAACTCGGTAAGATTTTTTGGCTCCCAAGGACAGTGTTATATCGAGGTAGAGGTGTATATATACACACTCACACAGTATATGTTTTAAACAAGCAATTTAATGCTGTTCACAGCTATGATGATTGCAAAGCTTGGTTGAAGTGGTGAAGTTAGAGGGTGGAAGAGGATGGGATATTTCCCAGGGAATGCCTTGCTGCTACATGATGAACTAGCACTCGGCTGAGCCCTCAAGGGTTAACACATTGTTGTTAATATAGCCTCTCACACTACAAGGCAGCAGGAATGGAGGGGAGAGGAGACAGCATACCAGACAGAGACTGACACACACCTTGTGTGTGGGAGAGAGAGAAAAATGCACACTGCCCCTTTAAGTAAGCTGACCCACTCTTAAGTGCATTGTTTCTGTAAGTGGATCAGGAAGTTGAGACAACAGCTGCTGCCCCAAGCTCTCTGTCTCTCTCCGTCTGTGTCCCCTCCCTGCTCTATATGCAGAAAGGGTAAGCAGGGTGCAGGAGCAGGCGGACACCTGACATTAGCCCACCCTATTTCCCCCCACCCCTGCACAGCAAGCAGGAGGCTCGGGGAGCAGCTCCAAGGCAGAAGCAGCACTTGGCAGTGGGGGGAGGAACAGCCCAGCAATTGGTAGCCTGCTGGGCAGCTGCTGCACAGGGAACTTAGGGGAGCGAGGAGCTAATAGGGGGCTGCCGGTCCACCCTGGTTCCAGGCCCCCACCAGCTAGCTGCAACGGGCTGCTCTTCCTGCAAGCAGTGGACAAAGCAGGAGGCTGCCAAATGATGTTAGAAGGGAGCATTGCACAACTTTAAACGAACATGTTCCCTAATTGATCAGCAATGTAACAATGAAACAATGTTAACCGGCACGACTTTAAGTGAGGAGTTGTACATAGTTTTATTTTGTTTTCACAGTGGTGCAGTTTTCATTTGTGCCTATAGATGTCACCTTTCAACCATAAAGGAGGCCATAATTTTAGACACTGATGCAAGGGATACTGACAGAGATATCATTTCAGGGCAGGAGCGGAGTAACCACCCCACTACACTCCCACATTTGCATTTGCAGAATAAACCTCAATGTGAAACTATATCTGTCTGGTCATACTGAGTATTCAGGGATTTTCATTTCTTTTATTTTTGGTTACAGCCTGATGAAGATGATCAAGTTCTGAGCCTACAGTTTAGCTGGAAAGGTCTAGTAAAACCTGTGGGAAGCACCTTTATTGGTGTCAGCCCTGAGTTTGAATTTGCCCTCTATACGATCATTTTTCTTCAGTCTCAGGAAAAGGTCACTCGTGAGATGGTGCGGCTAGAAGAGTATGAACTACAGATAGTTGTGTATCGCCATGGTAAATACATTGGAACAGCGTATCCTGTCCTCCTTAGCAGCAACAATGAAGATTTGTATTGAAAAGGACCAAGCTAACCTGATTTTCTTTTTGAGTTTAACTGTAGTTTTGTATAATTTTAAATGTCATGTTGGAATAATTTCCTTTTGTTCTGTATTAAGATACTTAACCTAAGATGTGCCTTTTAAAGAAACGTTCAGTGCCTGTCCAGGCTTGAAATCCTTTTTATCACTGTAACCAAGGATGAAAGAAATTGTATTAAAGTGCCTTCATAAATCTGTACTTTAACTTCCTGACCAGACAACAGTTTTTAAAACTATGCTCTGTTAAAATGAAAATAGGGGTTTTATTTGTTAACTACTGCACACCTAGAAAGACTGATCAAGCCATATAAAATACAGACCAGAATATCCCATAATAATTGTATCTTGTGGCATTAGTGTTAAAATTAAGCCCTCTATTATGGCAGTGTAAAACAATACAGAATAGCTGTATTTTGTGTTCCCATCCCTATAGACTGAGAAAAGGATTTCTGCCAATGGCAATCTGGACAATTATGACATTATCCCTCCCCTTCCCAACCAGCACAAGCCTTATGAACACAGAAGGACTTCCTGGAATGAAAGTCAATGCAGCACTTATCACACTACAGCCAATCATTCTTCTATAGGACAGGACACGACATCTTAAAACAATGATTAATGAAAACTAGCAGGAAGCCAGAATAACTTGACTGCCTGAAGCCTGTACGCCGGTACGCCATACGCGGGGTACCGGCTTACTTTCGCCTCTGTGAGTAGTGAAATAATTAACTTGAGTCCTGCTTTGTGCCAGGGCTAGATGTCCTGTGGGCTCGGCCTGGCAATGAAATTGTGTCTTGTCTCTACAGGCAGCTGTACTCTTGGAACAGCTATCCTAATTAATCATTGTCGGCTTTGGGCCTTCAGTTTTCAACTTTATTGATATTAATTCTAGGCTGCTGGAGGTGGATGGTGAGCAGGTAGCAGCTATGCTACTCAGTCGAGGCTTAGAGGCTGGGAGCTGTGTGAGCGAGACCATGTGCTATGTGCAGATGGCAGGTAAATACACATGAAAGATTGCCTGCTGTTAATCACGCCTCAGGAGCTTGCACAGGGTTATGCTATCATTGCCCATAGCCTGTCTCCCAACCAGGAATACACTGTTCATTAAAATGGAAACCCGAGATCAGAAATATGCTTTGCTAAGCCTTTGTTGGCCAGGACTGTGGGGAAGGAGGGTTCTTGACAACATTATTGAGATAAACAACAGACAAAGGGTCTTATTTAATTCTTGGTGACTATGGACACTAAGCGGGTATCACCTGCTTGATCAACACACCCTTACACAAAACAGACTTTCTTAGATGTGATCCCATCAGACGGGATCCCACATGGTAACGCGCTTCTGAGCTCACAAGGCTTAGTGATCAACACACACCACTACACACACCTACATGGCCACTGGCTTGTTGAATACTTGATAGAGCACAGCCATCAAGGGGCTCTTGACTCATATACACACTGCCCAGATAGTGTTTTCTCCCTAAGAAATATCATGAGATTTTTAAGAAAAGCTGCCTGCAATGTCATGCTTCTACAATTCCAAGATGGAAATGTTGCCTGTGGGGACCATTGGGTAGTTTGTTTAAGAGATTATCTTTTGAACACTCTTTCTTTAACATTCCACTCTAAACATTCAGCACAAAATTGACCTGAATGTGCAGCATCTAAAAAAAAACAACAAAAAAAATGAATTTCTCCTGTCCAGACCCATTCAAAACATACTTCACCATCTCCTCTGGCAGTCAATTTCCTAACCAGGTTTCTTAATAACTCCATACTGTACACCACCATCGCATAAAGCAATTGTTTTCTGGGTTTTTTTTGTTCTCCTGAGGGGATCAAAATAATCACACGTAGACTGTCAACATTTTAAATTAATAGAAAGTTTATTTAAAGCAAAACTCTATTAGCCAAAAAGAAAATCACATTTAAAAAATGTAGTCCTACTAAGCCAAGGAAGTCTGTTAAAGAATTATTGCTATTCATGGAAAAAAAATTCCAAAAAATTTACTTGCTGAGTTTTCACTGTAATAAGATGAAAAAGCTGCTTCCTTTTTTTCTTGATTGCAATATGGTGAATTTTAACAAATTATATTTTCATTAAATCAAAAAGGTTTTATACTAATTGTGGTAGCAAGTTTTTCATTTGTTTGACACCTAACATCAGATGTTTCTATGAAAGTTTCAAGTAAAGTCCTGGTTCTTTTTTACATTGGCATTTCTGTGAAATTTTTGATTTATGTAATATCATGTGTCATTAGCTTCAGGGCAAATCCAGATTCAAATATCTTTTTATGGGTGGCTGTAAAATATATTCAAAAGGAACTTACATCAATTCACACCAGCTAAGAATTCTGTTATTCATAAAATAAACAGTAATTTGCATTTTAATAATGGGTACATTTTAAACAACCTGTAGGAATGCTTGTGTTCTATTGCTTTTAGCTTCTGTTGTATAGTGTGGTGTCGTACAAGAGAGTGTGAAATGTTGTTCTTGCACATTAACTTCTCTCTCTAATGTCAAACTGAAAATCTAAAGTGAGATACAAATGCATCCTCTATTTATTTTCAAATACAAAGAGATTAAAAAGTAGCCTCTGTTTATATTTCGCTCAGCTGCTGTTTGTTTCAGCAGAAAGAAAATGGGTAAAACAGAGTGAAAAATGACTAATCATCTCGTTTGGCTATGTAGCTTTTGTGGGGGTGGGGGAGGCTACTTCCTCAGCTGGCATAGTATTAATGCTCCATATTAGAGAAACATTCCAATAAAATGAAATTTGAGTCAGCAGCTCCAGGCCTCTGCTCGCAACTCTTGGCTGCTTACTAAAAGCAAATTAAAAAAATCTCTGAAAAAAAATGATAAAGTGGTGTTTCAACATTTTCAAATGATTTTTCATTTGGTTCATCTTTTCATTTAGAATTTTACTGCGATTTAAATTTAAAAAAGAATTGAGTCATCAAGTCACAGAATTTAAGGCCAGAAGGGACCGCCAGTTCCTCTAGGCTGACCTGTATAACACAGGCCACCAACACCACTAAACCCAACATCTATGCTAAACCCAACAACCAAAATTAGACCAAGGTATTACAGCCCACAGGAGACTGCACTAGTATGTGCCATAGGTACAGACTAGGAAGGCCTGAGGTGCACCAGTGCTCAAGGCCTCTGCAGTGGCAGGGAAATGATTAAATGAGATAGACACAGATAATCCTGATAAGCACACCAGACTCCACACTGCAGGAAAAGGCAAAGAGGGTAAAACAAAACAAATATTTTGTTTTGGGCCAAAAAAAATGTTGCCTTTGACCCAAAACAATTTTTTTTTGAGTATTGATTCCCCCTCCCAAAAAAATTAAAATCAGCCTAAAACAATTTTTAAAATTTGTTCAGTTCAGCCATTAAATCAAAAAAATCAGTCATTCATTCATACAGCTCTACTCAGCAAGCTCCTGCATTTAACAGAGTTAATACTCTGCAAACCTGGCACAGTTCCTGTTCCTCTTTTTTTTTTTTTTTTTTTTCTTTCCTGTCATCAAGCTGTTTTCTTTACTCTGCAGTTTCCTTCCCATGGAAGAGCTCTTCTCTCAGAAACGGGCTCATCTGTGCAGGGATCAGAACTCATCTCAGTACAGTCTCACTCTGAGCATGCTGACACAAGAAATATGTTCTGTTTGCAGGTCTGGGAGATGTTACGTGTCCCTGCCTTTACTCTACCTCTCTGTGTCGCTCATTCTGCATTCCTTCTCCCTTCTGGACCGTCATGGGTAAAAATGTAAATCTCTTCATTACACTGTGTTCAGTACACTCTGCCAAGGCAAAAACAGTCTGTAAAAACAAACCAATGAATCACTCAGTGTCATTACCTCAGTTTCGTTTTGCTGATCGATCCATCCTTGCTCTGAGAAAAGCAGTCATGTCTTTTTTGTTTTTGTTTGGCAACTCCGTACAGCGCACTAATGCTGATGCCCAGTCTGGGAGACCGAGCTGTGACAGTGCCAGCCAGGATTGGGGAACAAAAACATGCCAGTCTAGCAACAGCTTTGACACCAGCAGAAAGGGCCATCAACTGTGGGGCAGAAGTTCCAATGCAAGATGCGGGAGCCACGACTTTGAAGGAGGCACAGCTGAAGCGCTGGAAGGAAAAAAGCCTGTTACATCTTCCAGGAAAGGCATATGACAGACCCAGGCATATGACAATACAGAGAAGCCTGGCCTGACTTGCAAGGCTACTGGTTAGGCACCCAAGGGCAGAGGAGAGCATGAGCCATTACAATCAACTAAAAGACCTGAGGGGATTCCAGAGGCTTTACATAGCAGCAAGAATGTGGGGCATTTTAGGGACAGAGACGCTTACCCATAGGGTCCAAAGTCAATACTACTGGCCTGGATAGTACAAGGCTTGTCATTCAAGTGTGGCTCATGAGACAATCCTTACTTTAACCAAAGCCCCTAAGGTTGCCGCCCAGAAGGGCAGCCTTCTAAAGAGGATATCCATGGATATTCTGGGACATCTAGTTATCACAGAGAGGCAGTCAATACGTCTACTATAGCAGACTCCTTCTTCAAGTGGGCAGGGGCTCAGCCACTGCCTGACCAAAAAGCACAGATATTTGCCACAGTACTTGTTGAGCAGTTTGTCTGTTAGTACTGCAGACTTTTCTCCTTGCCACTGACCAAGAGTGAAACGTTGAGTCACGGTTGTACCAAGAGGTGTGTGACCTGCTCAGGATAAACAAGATCCACACCACATCTTACCACCCACAGTCAGATGGGCTGGCAGAGCCCCTAAACCATACACTGACAGCTACATTGTCATTCTTTGTAGACATAGAATAATAGATTATTAGGGTTGGACGGGACCTCAGGAGATCATCTAGTCCAACCCCCTGCTCAAAGCAGGACATCAACTAACAGAAATGGGACAGCTTGCTTCCCTACATCATCATGGCCTATAGGACTAGCATGCAGTCACCCACGGGGTACATGTCACATATGGGGATGTTTGGGCATGTGGCTGCCCTCTTGGTAGAAGTTCTGGATCGGGCAGATGTGATGGAAAGGTATGCTAATCTCAGAGGGCACCTAACACAGTTGGAAGGTATCCTTAGCATTGTCAGCCAATCAGTAAAGCATCACCAGGGTAAGGCCACCCAGAGACAAAAGAAATACTATGATTTAAAGGTGTTTGCCCAAATATTCCAGGGGTGATTGGGTTTGTCTCAGGTAGCACTGAAGGAAGAGTGGGGTTGAGGGCTAAATTGCAACAGAAGTACAAGGGCCCGTACAGGGTGGCCAGCTGCGTGTCAGCACTAACTCCTGTCCTTATCATGTAAATCCTCAGAATAATATATAGTCCATTGTGTTGTATTTTATGGAGCTGTAGGGAGAGCTTGGGGGAGGAGCCTTTGTCAACCCTGGAGTCAACAGAATCTATAGAAATTTACATCTCTATTAGCTAACTGCTTTACATGAAAGAGAAACAGGCAGAGTTCAGTGAGATGAGGGTTTGTAGGCTCTTAACTGACTCTTCTGGGCTCACAAAGAGAAGTTAGTGCCCAACAGAGTGACACCCTTTTAAAAATCCTGTGAAATTGATAGTTGATATGCTGGGCCTAATACCTGGACCACTTTGGATACAGACTTTATATTTTGTGTCTCACCAGAAACTGAGGAGACCTGTCAACAATTAACCAAATGATTGGAATGTTTCCAGCTCTGAGGAATCTCATAGGCTTGTTTGCTGATGAGAAAAGAACAGAGGGCTGCTGCAGTGAATTCCAGTGCTGAAGAATCCCAGTGACATATCCTATTTTTAAGCCCCACTGCAGAGACTAAGGCAACGTCTACATTACCTTTTATGTCAGCAAAAAATGGGAACTGTTTGACCCAGGTCACAGCAAAATAGGGTGACCAGACAGCAAATGTGAAAAATCGGGACAGGGGGTGGGGGGTAATAGGATCCTATATAAGAAAAAGACCCAAAAATCGGGACTGTCCCTATAAAATCAGGACCTCTGGTCACCCAACAGCAAAAGAGCTTTACAGCAAGTAGGAAGAAGATATAAAAGGGAGACAATGACATCATGATGGTACCTCACTCTCCCTGCTACAACACACCTGGAAACACCTGAAGGGCAAGGACTGAACTGTGGGAAGTGATGGTCCCAGGCAAGAAGGATTTTTAGCCTGTGTATGGAAACTCAGGCAAGCCAAGGCAATTTGTACCTCGACTCTGTCAGCCTGTTGTAGCACTCATGGTAAGAATTTGCTAATTTATATCCTACCTGTCAAATGTGTTAAACTCAGTTTGCTGTTTTTGTTTATTTACTCAGATATTCTGCTTTGATCTGTTGGCTATCACTTAAAATCTATCTTTTGTACTTAATAAACTTGTTTTTGTTTTAAACCCAGTTGTGTAATTCATAACCGTGGGGGTGGGGGTAGGGGAATTGTGCATATCTCTCTCCACAGTGAGGGAGAGGGCAAATTTCAAGTAGCTTATGTTGTACGGTTCGTTGTGCAGTTGAAGACAATACAATTTTGGGTTTACTCTCCAGAAGAGGCGTGCACTTGAGTGCTGGGCAATTCCTTAGCTGAAGCCTTCCCATGAAGTAGCGATTTCAGTGTCTGTGTTTTTCTGCAGCTGGATGTGTCCCTACCTGTGTGTGTGCTAGAGGAGGCTTGAGGGCCTGGCTTAGCAGGACAGGGTGAGGGAGCCCAGGTTGGTGGAACAGGCGGGCTCAGTGGTACCCTAGTACGTCGGGTGGCACCCTGGAAGATGGGGGAGCAGCCTGGCACAAGATGTATCTGTGAAATTCTTGATTTAAGTCATATTGCAGCATTGCTCACTACAGAAGAAGACACATTCAGTTCATCTCTGTCTTTCATAAAATTTACTGTCACGGGTTGGATCACAGAGACCCCTACTTGGGAACTGCCACCTGATGTGCTGAGACTACCTCTAAGCCTGTTTTCCGTGGCAGCTTGGGTCTTTATAACCCTGTCTTGTTTGAGTCAGACACGCTAGCCTGCTACAAAAACAGACCCAAGCTAAAAGATACGGGCTTAACTGAAAACAGCTTAAGAAGTGCTCCTGCCTCCAACACTCAGATACCCAACTCCCACTGAGGTCCAAACTCAAAATAAATCCTTTTTACCCTGTATAAAGCTCATACAGGGTAAACTCATAAATTGTTCGCCATCTATAACACTGATAGAGAGAGATATGCACAACTGTTTGCTCCCCCCCCCCGGTCTTAATACATACTTTGGGTTAATTAATAAAGTAAAAAGTGATTTTATTAAATACAAAAAGTAGGGTTTAAGTGGTTCCAACAATAACAGACAGAACAAAGTGAATTACCAAGCAAAATAAAATAAAACACGCAAATCTAAGCCTAATGCAGTAAGAAAGTGATTACAGATAAAAATCTCACCCTCAGAGATGTTTCAATAAGTTTCTTTCACAGACTGGATGCCTTCCTGGTCTGGACACAATCCTTTCCCCTGGTACTGTCCTGGTTATGGCTCAGGTGGTAGCTAAGGGATTTCTCATGACTGAGGCCCCTTTTGTTCTGTTCCACTCCCTTATGAATCTTTTACATAAGGTGGGAATCCTGTATCTCTCTTTGGGTTCCCACCCCTCCTTCTAAATAGAAAAGCACTAGGTTAAAAATGGATCCCAGTTCAGGTGACATGATCACATGTCACTGTAAGACTTCAAGCCTTCATTCTTCCCAACCTGCCTCACAGGAAGGCTTGTAAATAAACAGAGCCATCTGTAATCACCTGTTCTAGTTGACGGGAGCCATCAAGATTCTAAACCACCATTAATGGCCCACACTTTGCATAATTACAATAGGCCCTCAGTGTTATATTTCATATTTCTAGTTTCAGTTATAAGAGTGATACATTTATACAAATAGGATGACCACACTCCATAGATTATAGGCTTTGTAAAAGAAACCTTTTGTAGGAAGCATATTCCAGTTACATTATATTTACACTCATTAGCGTATTTTCATAAAATCGTATAGAGTGCAACGTCACACTTACTTGCCGTGTTTTCATTGTAACAGACAAAGGCAGGCACAGACCAACCCCTAAATACTCAGAGCATTCCCTGCAGTGTCAAGCCCCTTATTCTTTACCATTTTTTTCAAATAATCCACCATTTTATCCACATATTCTCCATGACTGAATTTGAGGTAATATGTCTCTGGTATAATTAGAAACCTTTATTAACAGAGAAATATCTTTGGGGGCAGCAGGCCTGGTAACTCTCCTGCATCTCATCTTAACTGTTTGCTGAAGCATTGGTCATAGCTCTGTCATTTCAGGACTGTTTTGAAAACCATTACGCACAGTTAAAGACTAACTTGTTATGCTGAAACCTGCCATATGGTCCCATTTTTGGATGTCAGTGAAAGGATCTAGTCAGAACTGTCGTGTAACTGAGACAAGATCACAGCAGTAAGCAGTCTCAGCATATGGAGGTCATCATTACCAACTGCCATAACTGCACGTAAAGTCTACTTTAGATTTACTTCCTGCCTCTGTTGTCACAGAAATAGATACAGCTTCCTAGTGATAAAAGTTCAGCTAGAAAGAAAGAAAGAAAGAAAATTAACTCGGGGATATTCTTGCATCATAAATTAGCAATATACAGACGCTCCCCAACTTATGCAAGCATTCCGTTCCGGAAGCCTTGCATAAGTCAAATTTTGTGTAAGTCAGGAACGTATACCCGCCTATTACACATACCCACAAAAAAAAAGTTTACGGGACTATCATAGCTTTCCTACTCAGATTTGAACCTTAGCGTTCATAACCTGAGAAGCTAGCATGAACCCCTCTAAGCTTAATTACCAGCTTAGATTTTATCTCGCTGCCACCATCCAAAAATTCCAGTGTTTTGGCTCACTCTGGTCTCTCCAAAACCTTCCCTGGGGAACCCCCAAGACTCAGATGCCCTGAGTCTACAACAAAGGGAAATAACCCACTTCCCTTCCCCCTCTCTCTCCCACCCAGACTTTCCTCTCTGGGCTAACCTGAGAGTTACTGATGCAACCTCTTTACATCACAATACCAAGAAGCAGTTCTTTTCCCACAAGAGACAAACCCAAATCAAGGAAACAGAAAAGAATTCTCTCTCTCTTCCGCCTTAGCTTTTTCCTCCCACCAATTGCCTGGTGCTGCAGAGATTCACCCTCCGTAGATCAACACAAAGAGAATTTCCATCCCCTTCGTTCTTAGCCTACCAGAGGAAAAAACTCAAACAGTCTTAAAAAAAACTGTATATAAAAAAGAAAGAAGAAGAACATTAAAATTCTCTGTATCAAGGTTGAACAATAATACAGTTCATGCTTAAAAGAAAAATGAATAAAACAGCCTTATTCAAAAGAGATACAATTTAAACATTCCAGCAATAACAATGTAAATTACAAACAAAAATAATAACAGCTCTAATTATTTTTCTACCTTTGTACTTACAACTTGGAAACTGAAGATTAGAAGCTTGAAGATAGAAAAGATCCCCTCTCATAGCTGAGAGCCAGACAAAGACACAGACCCAAACATTCCCTCCCTCAGCCTTTAAAAAATACGGTTTCCTGATTGGTCCTCTGGTCAGGTGTTTGGTTCCCGTTGTTAACCCTTTACAGGTAAAAGAAACATTAACCCTTAGCTATCTATTTATGGCAGGGACTTTTTCCGTAAGTGTGGATTTGCGTAAGTCTGGTTTGCATAACCTGGGGAGCATCTGCACTTTGTAAATCCTTCTCAGTTGGTATGTCTCAGGAATAGCAGTGCCTTCTTGTGGCTATTTAATCATTTTTCCATGTTAAAGGGTATAGTAAGATAGGACTCTGTACAGCATTCCTTCAAAACAGAATGATGCAATGTTGGGATAATACTCCTCTAACACCACTTGTAGAAGAGAGATGAAAATGTGTTAGAGAAAGCTCCAGAACAGGGTTGAACATCTAAAAGATTGTGGTCCCCAAATCACAGGCCACGGAATCCTATAATACAGGCTCTTCCTGAATTTGATGAGCTGCAATTTTTTTTTACTACTGGGAGACTAAATTTCTCTAAGCCTTGTTCAAAACTATTCATAAACATTTATTTTTAAATTAAACTACAATTATAAGCAAATACAGTATTGGTATTGTGGGTCTTCATTTGTGATTTCTGAGTAAGATTTGGGAGAAGATTGTGGTGTGACAACTCTCAATGCATCTGCTTTCTTTGATTCTTGTCAGTCTGGGTCTAGACCTGGCTGTGGAACAGAAACTACATTGTTCACATTGGTTGATGATGTCCTCCTGGCAATGGATGATGATCAGGTGTTCATGCTGGTATCAGATCGATCAGCTACCATTAATAATGTTCATCAGGAGGGGTTGTTGACTTGCCAGGCACTCTGCTGGGAGTAGACAGGGCTGCTTTTCAGGGCTTCATTCTTTTCTCTCAGCAAGATCTCAGCAGACTGTCGTTCCTCTTCTGTAAGGGCTATCAAGTGTGGCGTGTCACAAGATGCTGTTCTGTCACCACTCCTTTTCAATGTGTACGTGGGGTTGTTAGGAGAGTTAATAAAGTGGCATGGAGTGTGGTAGGACACCCAACTGTATGCCCCTATCCTGTCCAATTCAGATAATGTAGTTCAGCTATTCAGTGCTTACTTGAGATTGAAGGAAAGCGTGCTGGTTGAAGTTCATCCCAGATAAGACTGAGGTGTTGATGAAAGCAGTGAAGGAGGCAGCAGAAGGAATGCATCCATTCAGCTGCTGTAAGATGTTTATATAACAGCAGTAACCCAAATCAGCTTTTTACCATCTGTGCCTCATTAGAAAGTTGAAACCTTTCCTTTCAAATGGGGCACTCGCACAGATATTTATGCCTTTATGCCCTCAAGACAATTACATCAGCGACAGAAGCTGGTGCAGAATGCGGCAGCTCACTTACCGACCATTTCACTGAGAGTACATGAAACCAGTGCTCCAGGATCTGCACTGGCTGTATATTGGTCTGCTGGTGGTGATTAAGGGGTTGGTCATGACCTTTAAAGCCCTAAGTGACTGGGACCTGCCTACTAGAGATAATGCCTCTCTTCCCACGCCATACTGCCCCAGCCATGGCCAGCAGCTGCCCTCCAGTTGGATTCCTCTTGATAAAAAAATGGGGGGTGGGGCTACCAGCTGAGTATCTCAAAGAGGAGTCTCAGTCTCTGGAACTTCCCCATTGGGTTGAAATAGCCCCAACTTGATGCACTTTTATGCCTGCTGTAAAGGACACTTACTTGACAGGGCTTTTGAGGAATATTAAGGGGATGTTCCTGGAGGAGGCGCTGTGGGAAGGGTGGTGCTGAAGGGGCTGTTTTGTTGCTTTGATTATTAGTGGAGTTAATTCATTGTTTGTATATAACTATTATTTGCTGCTGGGTCATCATTTGTGACTGTAACTTTCACTAATTGGTAGGGCAACAAGAACTTTTTATGAGCATTTAAAAATTGTTATTAAAGGTACAAGTTGTCAGTGCAGCCCTCAGTACCATCAGGCTTTGGCCCCTTTGATCTAAGAGGACCAAATATTTCCCCCCACCTGCATTAGCTCTGTGGAATGAAGCTAAAATAAAGGTATGGATCTGAAGTCACTCCATTCATACTGTATGGCATGAACTACTGAAGTCTTTGTAGTTAAGCCGTAGGGCACAGAACCATTCAGGCAACGCCTAGCCTAAGCATTAAAAAGTGTTTGTTCATGATTCTCTTACTGTATTTTTCTAGCACTGGCTCTATTACTTTAAGTAACAACTTAGTAAAAGCTTAACACCAAGGGGAGTAGGCAGCTTCAATAGAGGAAGACAATTTCCAACAGTGCCTACTAACTTCAGACACTTCAAAAGCAATAGCAGTAGCATCCAGAATTTTAGCTCTCTCTGTAACTGCGGATGATTTAACCAGTGATGGGCAAAATTTTCTTGCCTCATTCTATACTCACTTCAACATCATGGGTTCAGAAACTCAGCTCTGACTCAAATGAAACTAGGTTTACATCCCACTTAGGAAACACTGAAAAGAGAGCAGAAATGAGGGAGAGCAAAAGTCTAACAGAACAAACACTATGGAGCCAGATCTTCAGCCCGGCCTAAATCCTCCACCAGTACAAAGGGGATTTAAGGCTGCCCTAACACTGCAATTAGGAATTCCTCCGTTACAGAGGAATCTGCTGGCAATGTAACACCAACTACATATAAGGACATTCTGGGGTGGACTGGAGTGCAGCCAGAGCATGCTGTGTTTCAGCAATCTTGGGTGAGCAGAATGGTCCCTATGGGACTGTTCTGTGTGATGGAAATTAGAACAGCCCAGTGGTTACTCTAACTTGTGTCAGAGATAAGTTTGGCCCCAGGATCATGGGAGATGGTCAGGTGACTTAGAGCCACGTTTACAGTCAGTGCACCTGAGGCTAGAACTCACGGTATAGATACATGTACAGCACGAGTACATGCCAGACTCGCTTTTGGAGGTTATTCTATCATTTATACATATTATGAGTTTCAGTGTTTAAAGTAGTGGGGGGAAAGAATGAGGGGGAAACTCTGGTAAAACAATCTGGGAGCAGCTGCTTTGGTAAAACAGTACGTAAGGTGAGCACCTCAGCAACCTGGCTTCACTTCCCCCACCTCTCTGACCCTTCAGTGATCCAGCTCCTTTTAAAACATTTTTTTAAACCAGGACTGAGCTCTCTTGCAATTCCCTGTCACACACACGTGAAACAGTGCAAAAATAGCTTTAAAGATAATGCCATATTCCTTATTCTAATATAGTTCCATGTTCAGAGTTAGAGTAAAGCTCTTCCAGTGACTTTATCATAGTCACATGACAGTGAGCTCTTTTGGCTGAATGAGTCTCTGAAGTGGAAGATTCTGTGCCTGAAATCCAGTAACGCATTGGTTGCTTAGAGAGAACCAACAAATTAAGTCATTAAATCAGTGGGCTCAGAATTAATGGTGTTACAGCTATCAAAATAATGTCATTATACTTTCTGGTGAGTTGGATTATCACAGCCAATGCTGCTCCCTCACTATTTTCCAGACTACTTTAGGATTATTCTGCGCTATCACAGATGACTCGCTGCAAATTCCAGGAGTCCATTCAGGATGAAGGTACCTTGGATCAGGGCTGGCTCTACTGTTTTTGCCGCCCCAAGTAGCATGCCGAATTGCCGCTGTGGATGGCGGGGGCAGTCCGTGTGCCATTAGCAGGGCCAGCTCCAGGCCACAGCGCGCCAAGTGCGTGCTTGGGGCGGCACGACGCAGGGGGCGCTCTGCCGGTTGCTAGGAGGGCGGCAGGTGGCTCTGGTGGAGCTGCCGCAGGCATGGCTGCGGACAGTCTGCTGGTCCCTTGGCTCCGGTGGACCTCCCGCAGACACGCCTGCGGCAGCTCCACCAGAGCCGCGGGATCAGCTGACCATCTGCAGAAACGCCTGCGGCAGGTCAACCAGAGCTGCGGGACCAGCTGACCGTCCCGCAGAAATGCCTGCGGGAGGTCCACCGGAGCCGCGGGACAGGCGAGCAGCAGAGCGCCCCCCGCGGCTTGCCTCCGTGCTTTAGGCAGCAAAATTGCTAGAGCCCACCCTGGCCGTTAAGGCAGCACAGACGTTTCCGTGGCAGTGGCAATTCGGTGGCAGTTTCTGTCTTCAGCCGGAAGACAGAAGCTGCGCTGCCGCAGACAGCTGAACATAGAAGCTGCCACTGAATTGCCGCCTCCATGGAAATGCGCGTGCCCCCCTAAAGGCCTCCACCGTCTGCAGCGGCAATTCAGTGCACTGCTTGGGGGCAAAAACACATGGACTTCCGTCCCTTGCAGATTGCCACCCCCAAGCACCTGCTTGGAATGCTGGTGCTTGAAGCCGGCACTGCCTTGGATGCATTATCTTCCTCCATTTTGCAAATACAACACAATATAGGAAACAAATGCTACTTAGCCTCCCTGAACTGGTGGATCTTAGTTTTTACATTAAGATAAATTGTTCATGTGGGAATGTCTACTTTTTTCTCTGTATCACCTTTTACTAAATTGTCTTATGTGTCTCTGCATTCAGGTTCCCCTTATTAAAGTTCCACTCCCACAGGCCCTGCCGGCTCATTGCTTCACAGGATGGGATAATCCTTGGTGGCAATAGAGCCATACTTGCTTTCTAGCTTCAGAATGTAATGCGTTCACCTCAGTATTCTTCTCTGTGTGAAAGGTTTATGCTAAGTTTCATTTTATTTGCAGAGTGTGGCAAACATTCCTTCTCTGCATGGGGCTATGGCAGGCTGCCGGCTACATCCTGTGTGGAGGAGATTGTTTCTGTACAGTTGGTGCACATGTGGTACAACTGGTGCCATTGTGCACCCCCAGAAAAGTATGTCTTTTCCATTGTATCTCTGTCTTTATGCTGTACCTAGCACACTCCTTTTAATTCTACACTACTCTGTATAGCTGGTTTGTGGGCCTTCTGCTGCTTTGTGAATGGTGTGACTGGCTGCCTTTGAAATACATAGTATGTTGGATTTCAACCTACATGTACAGCAGGCTTGGGGGTTTCACATTAAACAAGAATAAGCCTCCTTTGTTGTTTTGGTCCATATTCAGTACAGGACTGTTCTCCTAATCAAAGTCTACTGCAAGCTTCTGATTCATATAGATGTCTACTTTCAGCTGGGAGAACAGGTGCTCCTGATAGGCTTCTTTCCCTTCCGATTCCTTGAACCTGCTCAGTGCTTAACTTTAGCATAATAATATGTTCCACCAAGCCATACACCTATTTATATATTCATATTAAGTGATCACCAATGAATAGAACTCTCTCGAGTTCGCCCTGTTGGCATTCCCATTCACCATTCTGGATTACTGGGACTGAGGTAAAAATGATGCCAATGGACAACACTGGTCTGTTTCCATCTCTAAGCGGCATGTAGACCTAATTAATAAATGTCAGAGATATTGAGATCAGAAGGCACTATTGTGATCATCTAGTCTGGCCTCTTGCCTAGCACAGGCCATAGAACTTCACCTAGCAATTTCTGCATTAAGTCCAAACTTCTGTTTGAGCCCTAGCATAGTTTTTGAAAAGATATCCAGCCTTGATGTAAAGAATCTACCATCTCTCAAGGTAAATGCTGCAATTTTTTTTTATTGGAACTGTCTTTCTAGTCTCAGTTAGTCTAGAATCTTAATTTTTTTGAGGCCAGAAGGAACTATTAGGTCATCTAGTTCAGTGGTTCTCAAAGCTGGTCCGCCGCTTGTTCAGGGAAAGCCCCTGGCAGGCCAGGCCAGTTTGTTTAACTGCTGTGTCTGCAGGTTCAGCTGATTGCAGCTCCCACTGGCTGTGGTTTGCCACTCCAGGCCAATGGGGGCTGCGGGAAGAGCGGCCAGCACATCCCTCGGCCCGCACCGCTTCCCGCAGCCCCCATTGCCTGGATCGGCAAACTGCAGGATGCATTTCATCAGGCCCTGGTGACTTGCAGGCATCTAACTTTTCTAAGTGATTTTTAAACTTGTTCTTTTTTTATTTTATCTTCTAAACCTACCCCCTTCCCATTAGCATTCAGTATGTTAGACATTCCTTCAGACTTTCAGTGAAGACCGAAACAAAGAAGTCATTAAGCATCTCTGCCATTTCCAAGTTCCCTGTTACTGTTTCTCCTCCTCACTGAGCAGTTGGCCTACCCTGTCCTTGGTCTTCCTCTTGCTTCTAATGTATTGGTAAAAAGTCACTTGTTTCCTTATTCCCGTAGCTAGTTTGAGCTCATTTTGTGCCTTTGCCTCTAATCTTGCCCTGCATTCTTGTGTTGTTTGCCTATATTCATCCTTTGTAATTTGTCCTAGTTTCCATTTTTTATATGCCTCCTTTTTATTTTTAGATCATGCAAGATCTCGTAGTTAAGCCAAAGTGGTTTTTTGCCACATTTTCTATCTTTCCTACCGCGGAACAGCTTGCTTTTGGCCTTAATAGGTCCTTTGAAGACTGCCAACTCTCCTCAGCTGTTTTTCCCCTCAGTCTTGATTCCCATGGGACCTTACCTATCAGCTCTCTGAGCTTACCAAAATCTGCCTTCCTGAAATCCATTGTCTCTATTTCTGTACTCCTTTCTACGCTTCCTTAGAATTGCAAACTCTATGATTTCATGATCACTTTCACCCAAGCTGCCTTTTACTTTCAAATTCTCAATGAGTTCCTTCCTTTTGTTAAAAATCAAGTCAGAACAGCTTCCCCCAGTAGCTTTTTCAACCTTCTGAAATAAAAAGTTGTCTACAATGCAGTCCAAGAACTTATGGATAGTCTGTGCCTCGCGGTGTTATTTCCCAACATATATCTGGATAGTTGAACGTCCCCCATCACCACCAAATCTTGGGCTTTGGATGATTTTGTTAGTTGTTTAAAAAAAGCCTCATCCACCTCTTCCACCTGGTTAGGTGGCCTGTAGTAGACTCCTAGCACATCACCACCCTTGTTTTTTACCCCTTTTAGCCTAATTCAGAGACTCTCAACACTTCTGTCTCCTATGTCCATCTCCACCTCAGTCCAAGTGTGTACATTTTTAATATATAAGGCAACACCTCCTCCTTTTTCCCCCGTCTATCCTTCCTGAGCAAGTTGTACCCATCCACACCAACATTCCAATCATGTGTATTATCCCACCAAGTTTCAGTGATGTCAACAATGTCATAGTTGTATTTATTTAATAGTACTTCCAGTTCTTCCTGCTTATTACCCATACTTCTTGTATTTGTGTACAGGCATCTAAGATATTGGTTTGATCTTGCCTCCCAGTTTTGCCCTGACCCTCCTTTCTCTCTGCCATTCTAGCCCATGCTCCCTCTTGTTTCCGGCTCGTCTCCCAGGTCTCCATGTTCCCCACTTACCTGTGGGCTTTGCTCACCTGATTGCTTGTGCTTTGTGCTGCAACCAGACTCCATGTTTCTGACCCCAATTTCCAACAGTAGAACACAAACGCATGAATGTAATATTCGAATGATGGACGAACCCACAAAGCAGTAGAGCACATTCTCATATGCAGTCAGTGGAGAAGCTGTATAACCACTGTTGGGTGTTCAGGGGTGCTGAAGTTGACAATATTGACCACAGGTTGCTTGTGGCCACAGTGAAACTGTAGTTGAAGGCAACCCAAACCAAGCCTTCCATTAGTCGTTTAGACTTACAGAAACTGACAGATGCTGCTGCCAGAATGGAATACGAGGCTAAAAGCTGCAAACGATTTGAAGCTCTAGCCCTTGCTGATAAAAGCCTTGAACACAAGCCAATCAACAACTGGTGGGACTCTTTCCAGGCTTCTATTTTGGACATCATCAGCAAAGTGCTGGGGAAAACGTGCCCCAGCCCTAAACATTCAATAGATCAATCAACAGATCCTGGACGTCATAGAAAAATACGTGTGGCTTGCTAAAATAGGAACATCCAAGAATTCTGACACTTCAATGCCTTGTGTAACACAACTTTAAAGCTGGACCATGAGCAGTTTTGGGCAAATAAGTCTCAACTGATGGAAGCTGTATTATCCAGAAACAACTATGGCACTATCTGTAAAGAACTGTGCACCTTAAAAGCTGGTCCAAGGCATAGATCTGCACTCATCAATGCTAGACATGGTAACATACTGAACACCAAAGCAGAATGTCCAAGTAGATCAGAACTGCAGATCCTCAGCTCCAGGAGAATGTGAAGAGTCCAGTGACTGCCTATGCATGTAATGCAGAGGATGTCACTCTCAAGGATGTTTGATGAGCAGCTTATAAACTCAAGAATGGCCATACTGCCAGTATTTGTGGTACAGCTACCGAGATGATCAAGCATGGTGGGGATTCCATCTTGTAGTGACTGACCCATAGTATCACCAAAGTGTGGATTCATAAGAAACTACCCAACAACTGGCACTGTGGGATCAGGCTCCCATTTTGGAAAGGGAGAGGGAAAGGTGATGCTCTGTTGTGTCCCAATCACAGCAGCATCACTTTGCTTTTCATTTCAAGTAAACTGTTACACTGGTTCTTTTTGAGTGTGTCAAGCCTGCCATAAGGAATGTACATAATCTAGCGGGCCACCAGGTTTACATCCGGCCAGTCAACCATGGAGCAGCTTTTTACCATTAGGCGAACTATTGAAAAAGAAGTTTTGGCATAGGAAGGATGAGGTGTATATAGCATGTATTGATTTAAAGCTTCCTTCGATTCTGTTGGTTGTCACTCCCTTTGGCTCTGGCTGCAAGCTGCTGTGTGACTGGCAATCTCCTCTGACGTCTCATAGAAATGTACCATCAAAGTGAGAGCTGTGTCCACTTAGGTACTAGAATGCCCAACTGGTTTGAGGTCAACAGTGGTATCCATCAAGGGTGTGTGAGTTCAGCACCATTATTGCCCAAAAGCTGAAAGTCATCACTAGCCACATACTGGAAGTGATGCTGCATGACTTTTGCATAACACACTGGAATGGGCAGATGGCACTGCTATATTCAAACCCTCACAATTCAATCTTATCAATGACCCGAATATATTTATGGAAGAAGCAAGTTAGCTTGGTCTTCAAGTCAATTGAAAGACCATCAAACTGATGAAGTGGCTGATGACCAGACCTCTAGCCCACCCATTGTAATCAATGGACAAGAAGTTAAATTCATCAACATACTTGAGTATTTTGGCTTCATTGTCACCAAGGAGAGAGGTTGCCTTGCTGACATGAACCATTGAATTGGCAAGGCTACAGGTGTTATGCACAGTCTTTGGAAGCTTCTGTGGAATCAACATCACATATCAACTCATTAAGATGCACGGCTATCAATCAGTACTGGCTTCAGTCCTTTTGTTTGGCTCTAAAACCTGAGCTATCACAGTGACACAAATGTGCTAGCTGGATGCTTTTGACATGAAACAACAATGCTTTATTGAGGTCACATGGTGATTTTATCATGTTATGAATGAGGATGTTAGGCATTGGACCAACCTGCCTTCATTGTCTACCCAAGTGACTTAACACCAGCTCAGCTGGCTTGGCCATCTGTTCCATATGCCAGAATCCAGATCAACCCACCAATTTTCAGTGTTTGATCCAACAAAAGATGGATGGAGATGATCTCATGGGGCGCCCCACATAGGTTAGATCAGGGGCAGGCAAACTTTTTGGCCTGAGGGCCGCATTGGGTTTTGTAAATTGGATGGAGGACTGGTTAGGAGAGGGGGTCATGGCCTGGCCCCTACCTCCTATCTGCCCTCCCCCCGAGACTCCTGCCCCATCCAACTCCCCCTGTTCCCTGATGGCCCCCCTGGGACTCCTGCCCCATCCACACACACCCCCACTCCCTGTCCACTGACTGCCCCTGGATCCCCACCACCCCATCTAACCCCTCCTCTCATTCCTGACGCCCCTCCCCCCAGGGACCCCTGCCCCATCCATCCACCCCTTCTCCCTGACTGCCCCTGGACCCCTGCCCCTAACTGCCCCCCACCAGCCCATCCAACTACCTGTTCTCCCTGTCCCCTGACTGTCCCCTGCTGCCCCATCTGAATGTTCTGCAGCCACTGCTCATCATCCCAGACTTGCATGATGATAAAAGCAGCAAAGAATCCTGTGGCACCTTATAGACTAACAGACGTTTTGGAGCGTGAGCTTTCGTGCTCTCAGATGCATGAAAGCTCATGCTCCAAAATGTCTGTTAGTCTATAAGGTGCCACAGGATTCTTTGCTGCTTTTACAGATCTAGACTAAGACGGCTACCCCTCTGATACTTGCATGACGATGTGATCCCACCACTCAGTGCTTTTTTCCTGAGCCCAAAAGTGACATTCCACTGTGGTGAGCATGTCCGTGAATGCCACAAGCAATCTCATGTTGTATGCATTACTTGAGTTGATATCAATATCATCGTCGGAGTCCTCACTGTCAGTTTGGATCTTAAGAAGTAACTCGACTGCCAAATGTGATGTGCTGGTGAGACTTGTCAGCATACTCCTCAGCTATTTGGGCTCCATTCCCGCAGCCCAAAAGACAGAGCATGCAGCACAAAAAAAGTTGAAAGATGGTGCCAAATGTGGACAGATGGACGGAAGCACAGGGATTGTTGGGATGCGAACTGATGCATACTGATGCGTTGGGACAGGACCCAGAATGCTCTGCACTCCCCACCCCCTTCCCACAAGCCACAGCGCCAGAATGGGAAGCAGTGCTCTGTGGGATAGCTGCCCATAATGCACCGCTCCCAATGCCACTGCAAGTGCCACAAATGTGGCCATGCCAGCACGCTTGCAGCTGTCAGTGTGGACAAACTGCAGCATTTTCCCTACTGTGCTCTCCGAAGGCTGGTTTAACTCAAAGTGCTCTACATCTGCAACTGTAGCCATGCTCTCAGAGACTAGTTATCAATATTTCACAGTCAACCCAGACGGGCATATCGAGTGGAGTCCCACAGGGGTCTGTCCTTGGTCCAGTTCTGCTCAATAACTTCTTAAATGATTTGGATAATAGCATAGAGTACACAAATAAAGTTTGGAGATGATACCAAGCTGAGAGGGGTTGTAAGCACTTTGGAGGACAGGATTAGAATTCAAAATGATCTTGACAAACTGGAGAAATGGTCTGAAGTAAATAGAATGAAATTCAGTAAGGATAAATGCAAAATACTACACTTAGGAAGAAATAAACAATTATACAATCAATACAAAATGGGAAATGACTGCTTAGGAAGGACTACTGCAGAAAAGGATCTGGGGCTTATAGTTAAGCACAAACTAAATACGAATCAAGAACGTAACACTACTGCAAAAAATGTGAAGATCATTCTGGGATGTATCAGTAGAAGCGTACTAAGCAAGACACGAGAAGTAATTCTTCCATTCTTCTCCACACTAAAGCCACAACTGCAGTATTGTGTCTAGTTGTGGGCACTACATTTCAGGAAAGATGTGAACAAACTGGAGAAAGTCCAGAGCGTGCAACAAAAATGATTAAAGGCTTAGAAAACATTAATTTTGTAAATGGTCCATGATTTTAAATGGGCCAAGCCCTAAATCCATACATCCCTGAAATTAGAATTGTTAAAATCTAGTTCTGGGCCCTAATCAGAATTTTATGATTGGAGCTCATCTCACCTTAAAAGGCAATAAGACTACCTTCAAGAAGATGAACTTCTAGAATGCCCAGGTTCAAAGCCCAAAATGGAAATAGGAGACAAGCCTACTGGATTGATTTTCAGAGGTGATGTCAGTGAAAGCTGTGGATGTCGAGCACCTCTGAAAATCAGGCCAGGCCTCTTCTGAAATGCTATTTAATAACTTCTGTGGAACTGTATGGAGACTGAGCCAAGAGAAGCATTGCCAGGCAAGCTATGCTAATACAGAACAGAAATGTAATGTCTGGGTGGAGAGTTGTCATAGCTTTCCACTCAGATTTGAACCTTAGCGTTCATAAACTGAGAAGCTAGCATGAACCCTCTAAGCTTAATTACCAGCTTAGATCTGATATCGCTGCCACCAGCCAGGAATTTCCAGGGCCTGACTCCCTCTCTGGTCTCCCAAAACCTTCTCTGGGGGACCCCAAGACTCAGAGGGCCTGAGTCTCACACCAAAGGGAAACAAGCTCTCCCCCTTGTCTCCTCTTTATCTCATCCCCAGCTCCCCTCCCTGGGTTATTCCTGGGCGATACTGTACTTAAAACTTCTTGAATGCAAAACAGAGAGGGCAATTCACCTTCCCCTGAGGCTATGCAGATTCAAACCTAGTCAAGCTAACCCAAAGAGATTTCCCCCTCCCTTCGTTCCTTAGCCTTAACCAGAGAAAAATCAAACAGGTTTTAAAAAGAAAGCTTTATATAAAAAAGAAAGAAAAAAAGACATAAAAATATTTTCTGTATCAGTGGGACAATACAGGGTCAATTACTTAAAAGAAAAATATGAATAAAACAGCCTTATTCAAAAAGCATAATCAATTAAAAATTCCAGAAAACTACACACATGTAAATACAAAAAAAACAACAACGGCCTATTGTTTTTCTACCTTTGTACTCACAACTTTGAAACTGAAGATTAGAAGCTTGAAGATAGAAAGATTCCTCTCATAGCTGAGAGCCAGACAAAAAGACACAGACCCAAACATTCCGTCCCTGAGCTTTGAAAAAATCCGGTTTCCTGATTGGTCCTCTAGTCAGGTGTTTGGTTCCCTTTGTCAACCCTTTACAGGTGAAAGAAACATTAACCCTTAGCTATCTATTTATGACAAGAGTAATTTCTGCCAAAAGCTGAATGAGCTTAGCCAAGTGTGTCTGTGATAAATGCTCAGCAGAAAGCAGCTACATCTCACTTCTCTCACTCTTTGCTGAAAAAATGAACACACTGAACTTTTATCATCTCCAGTATTTTTAATCCCTCTTTGGTGTCTCTTGATGTTCTAGAGCAGTTTGTACTGAAACAACTCAACCCTGTGGATCTCCATTCACATCAGCAGTATCTCATCCTTAGAGCGCGAATCTGCGCTCTCCATCAAGTAAGGGTCGAAGAACGTGATATTGCCATTCGTAACAGTAATAATTTGAATTTATATAGCTATTTTCTTCTCGGGATTATAAAGGTATCACTATACAAATGGGGAAAGCTCAGGCATAAAACCAGTTTGGTTATTCTAGGTTATTCAGCCAAATAAAACCAGAGTTGGGAATAGGGCACAGGTCTTCTCACTCTCACTAGACCATGCCTAGGTAACATTGTCAGTGCCAGTAGCCATAGTGGGGCTAGCAGACCTTAAGCAGTGGCAGCACTAGTTCTAGAAATTATAGATCAAGCAGCAATAGCAGCAAGACTAGTGTGTTCATTTTGGAGCTACAGTTGCTACTTTTCTGCGTGAAGTTCTGGTGCCAGTTGCTAAAGATGATTTTTGACTGGAAAAGAGAGGAGCTCAGGGCCCCGGATTCCCACCTGTCCTGCTCTCAACCAGCTCATAAATAAGAGCATTTCTAGAAAGTGTTTTACCCACTTTTGCCTGTATAGCTGGTTTCACTGAGGGCAGTAACTGTAGGCTACTTCCCCTCCTAGCAACAGCACAGAAACTAAAGACAACAAAAGGCTTTACCCTGGGTGTGCAGAAGAGCCAATATTGCTTCATTGTGAGAGAGAGAGAGAGAGTGTGTAAAGCAGTAACTGCCTTAATCTAAAATGACTAATCTTTCTGTATCCCACATTTGTTCTGTAGCTCACATAGCCCTCATGGAGTCAGCACTAGTTTATTTAGCTCTCACAGAAGTCAGAATTCACATCCTACTCAGTGCCATGGTTTCCCCAAGAGAAAACAGCTTTCCTCCAACCTCACCCTTTTAATAGTCTCTTCTAATGAGGCCTCATCCTTGTTTCCTCACAACAGTCATTGCTGTCATGGCAGACGCCTGTGCTGTTTGTCTTTCTCTGGAAGAGAGCTTTAGCCATGTTAATGCAAAATAGTACCTGGGTGTTCACCTGTGGCTATGACTTATTATTGTCCAGTGTGCTCACCATGTGCAGTTAGGGGGTGTATAACCAAAACACTATACCCCTCTTTTCTGGGTTACAGTGTTCTCCTATCACGGTGTAAAGGACAATGGAACCTTGTTTGTTGCCACCAGTGACCGGCAAGTTTGATGGTGTTCCTAGTGTCTGTTCAGGTCTAAGCCCTGCACACTATGCCAAGTCTTATATGGGTTATTCACAATTTTGATTACAAATTGTGTCACTGTGCATGTCTCAAATGGCTCTGATAGAGCATTTCCTGGAATTCTGACCACCAACTTTTCCCCATGCTGACTGGATCCTAATCTTCAGAGGAGTCATCAACCAAGTATCCTGCAGCTGTTTGCTCACTCCTTTTCTTATCTGGGGTTTCATTCAGATTTGATCATACTCATTATTTAGGTATGCAGGCACCTTTTCCCCACCCCCAATAAAGTTAACTGCCTCTCCAGGCATAAAAAGTCAATTATATTTGGTGAGGCCAATATTCTGATGAAATCCACTTTCCCGTTACCCCTCATCTGCACAAAATTCATATTACACTTGAGTTTGTCCTATTATGCCTCCCTATATTCTGTTGTGAAATTATTTTCTCCTAGGAAATACTCCTCACTCCCTCTGCTGACCCTAAACCTGTATTCTCCTGGTATATGATTCCTATGTAGATGGCATAAATCCACCTTGCTCAGCTTTAAGTTATTTAAATGTAACCCTTCTGCCATATGAAGCCAGCAACAACAAGGGCCGTGTTCAGTATCTAGGGGTTCCTTTTCAACAATACAACACAAAAGCAGCTCAATTACACACCTCCCCTGGGCGTCTCTATGGGGCAATACTTCCCCTCTCACAAGTACAGAGTGTAACAAAAACTTTTAATAAAAGGAGGGAAGTAACTCAGCATTAATTTGGGAAAACACCACAACTAGGGTTCATAAACACAAACCATGAGCAAAAGTCTCACTCCCAAGTAAGTTGGGCAGCATCCTTTTCCCCTCAGGGTCTTAAGTCCAGCAACCCAAAAGTCTCTTTAACGTGCCTGTCCCTTCTTTGCACCCCATGCACAGTTGCTGTCCTTGGCCGGTGCAGCCCCAGAGTCCAGAGATTCATCCGCAGAGTTCATCTCCCACCCTGTGTGTGCGTGTGTAGGGGGACGGTGGTAAGGAAGCACCTTATATGCTGCACTGCTTGGGCACTTGCTCATCGCCCCAATGGCTGATTGCTGTGCCTCTCTGTGGGGCTCTTCTCTGGTCTGGCCCTCTCCACCAGCTGCCCTGCTTGCCATGCCAAGATGTCTTAAGTGGGGGGCCTGAACACAGCTTCAGTGATTTCAGCTGTTAGTGGGGGAACCTCACTGCTGGTGCATAGGGAGTAGTGTCTTGCAATAGAGATAATGTCCCAAAGTAGATCTAATACATAGACATCAATGATTTCAGGTCTTTGGTGTGTAACATGTCTCTCAATTAAGTCTAATTTTTTTTTTTTTAATACCATGGAGAAAGGAAGGGTCAACTGGTATCTAGGACCCCCACCACCAAGTACAAATCCCTATTCCCACCCTCTCTCAACTCATTGGGTTTTGAAACCCATGCCCCAGGACTAGCCAGTGTCATTCAATTGAGGACGAGTCCCTCCCTTGGGGTTTGCCAGGTACAGTTCTGCTGCTCTCAGTTCACACAAGGGTAACAACCCTTTATAACTGATTCCCCAATAACAAGACAACTGGGGATCTAACACCAGCCACGAGTGATCATTTGGGCAAGTAGTCCCAACATGCTGACACCTAGGAAGGGTGGGTGTGTCCATGCAAACGAGATCAGTTCCTGAAATCTTTTTCCACAGCTCACCACTAAATGTCAGGGGAGCGCTCAGTCAGACTCTGCTTACATTTATAACAGACCAAAGGATACCACAGACTCATTCTCAGATGTCTGGTTTATATTGTAATTATGCAAGCACTGTTATCATGTGTATTATATTAGCGCTTAAGGCCAACCAAGAATGGGGCCCAAGTGTGTTAGGGGTGGTGCCAATGAAGAGTAGTAGAGGTCCCTGTCCTGGAGATCTTATAATGTACCAGACAAAACAGACACAGGGTAGGGGAAGAGGTAGAACACACAAGTAGAGTGAACAGTGTGATAGTGGCAAACGTCATGTTAGCTGCATGTTTTGGGGGAGCTACTTAGGAGAGGATCAGCTAAATGGAAAGAAAAGGGAACAGAGGGGACATTGAAGGGAAGGACGGTGTGGGAAAAAGAGTGGGGAGAACATGATATGAGGGACAGCTGTGGAGTGAAGGTGAGATGAAGAGAGTGTGAGGGAATGGTTGGGAGAGGATTGGAGGAAACAGCCAATCAGCACAGGGCAGAGAAAGTCCAGTCAAAATTATAGAAAGTTCTCTGAATATCCAAAGACCCTTGCTCTGGCTGCTACTTGCTACCATGCCAAATCATGCTCTGAAGTGTCCCTAGCCTCTGTTTGCCAGAAGCTGGGAATGGGCAACAGGATGGATCACTTGGTGATTGCCTGTTCTGTTCATTCCCTCTGGGGAACCTGGCATTGGCCACTGACAGAAGGCAGGATCCTGGACTAGAGGGACCTTTGGTCTGACCCAGTATGGCCATTTTTATGTATTTCTACTGGGTGGAGTCTCTGGTTGGCTCCTTTCTGTCCCTTTTCATCAAGCTCACACCTGTGTCCTAGTGCTTCCAGAGTATGAGTGGGATATCCCTACTGCACAGTAGCTAGAATAAGGAAAGAACAAATTAAAAATTACTTAGCTGAGAAAAATGATGTCTTCAAGTCAGCAGGATCTGATGAAATACATCCTCGAATAGTCAAGGAGCTGACTAGGGTGATATTTGAGCAATTAGCGATTATCTTCAAAAACTCACAAAAAATGGGAGAGATTGCTGAGGACTGGCAGAGAGCCCATCTATAAAAAGGGGATTAAGTATAACCTAGGGAATACTGACCAGTCATCTTAACTTCAGTACCAGGAAGATAATGGAGCAAATAATTAAGCAATCAGTTTGCAAACACCTAAAATATAATAAGGCAATAAGTAACAACAGTCAACATGGATTTATCAAGAACAAATCATGTCAAACCAACCTGATAGCTTTCTTTGATAGTTTAACAAGCCTTGTGGATGGGAGGGAAGCAGTAGATGTGCTATAACATTAGTAAGGCGTTTGATACTGTCTTGCATGAACAAACTAGGGACATATAGCCTAGATGGAGCTACTATAAGGTGAGTGCATAACTGGTTGGAAAACTGCTCCCAGAGAGTAGTTTTCAGTGGTTCACAGTCAAGCTAGAAAGGGATATTGTGTGGGGTTCCGCAGGGATCAGTTCTGGGTCCAGTTCTGTTCAATATCTTCATTAATGATTACGACAGTGGCATAGAGAGTACACTTCTAAAGTTTGCAGCTGATACCAAGCTGGGAGGAGGGGTTGCAAGTGCAGGATTAAAATACAAAATGATCCTGATGGACTGGAGAAATGGTCTAGGTGAAATTCAATAAGGACAAATGCAAAGTTCTGCACTTAGGAAGGAGCAATTAGTTACATACAGTGGCAGATTAGCCACTGGGCCTATGGGGCCCGTGCCCCAGGGGCCCAAGCCAACTGGGGGCCCTGGGCGGGTAGGGAAAGCCTCCGCACCCAGACCCTGCTCCTGAGCAAAAATGCCAGATGGGTGGGGTGAGCTTGGTGTGTGAGGGGGAAGCCCCCAGCATTCTCCAATCTTGGTAGAAGCCAGGGAAGCTCCCTGCGCCCCCCAATCCTGTCCTTGGCAGAAGCTGGGGGCAGCAAGGGAAGCCCCCATGTGGCCCGACTCCATCCCCAGCAGAAGCCGGGGGCAGCAGAGGAAGTCCCCAGTGCCTCCCACCCCATCTGCCAGGGGGCAGCAGGGGAAGCACCAACACTGGGACCTCTGCTATAGCCCTGGGACTGGAGAAGCGCTCGCTACCTGCTGAGGCCTCAGGGTTGGGAAAGTTCTCACTACTCACTGCGGCCTAGAGCTGCAGCAGGGGGACAGAGCATCTTTGGGCCACAGTTGGGGGGGGGGGAGAATGGGAGGGGACCCTGGGTGGAACAGGGGCAGGGCCCCAGGGAAGGGGCAGAAAGGGGTGGGGCCACAGGCAGGGTCACATGTGGAGGGATGGAACAGGGGCAGGACCACAGGTGGAATGGGTGGGGAGGGAGCCCCCACTTGCTCTAGCCTCGGCCCGATGAATCCGCCTTTAGTTGCATACATACAAAACGGGAAATTACTGCCTAGGTAGGAGTATTGCAGAAAGGGAGCTGGGTGCTATAGTGGATCACAAGCTACATGAGTATCAACTTTGTGACACTGTTGCAAATTAAGCAAACGTCATTCTTGGACTTATTAACAGGAGTGTTGTAAGCAAGACATGAGACATAATTCTTGTCCTGTACACCACATGGATTGGGCCTCAGCTGGAATATTGTGTCCAGGTCTGGGCACCACCATTTCAGGAAAGATGTGGAGAAATTGGAGAAAGTCCAGATGAGAGCAACAAAAATGATTAAAGGTCTAGAAAACATGAACTATGAGGGAAGATTGAAAAACAAAACAAAACAAAACATAAAAGTCCCTTCCAGTCCATAATAGTTTCTATCAATTTGTCCAGTATTAAAGTTAGGCTTACTGTCCTATAAATGCCAGGTTTGCCTCTGGAGCTCATTTTTTAAAAAATGGTGTTGCATTAGCTACCTTCCAATCATCTGGTACAGAGGTTCATTTCAGCAATAAGTTATATACTCCTATTACTAGCTCTGCAATTTCATATTTGAGGTCCTTCAGAACTCTTGGGTGAATACCATCTGGTCCTGGTGATTTATTACTGTTGAATTTATCAGTTTGTTCTACAACTTCTTCTACTGACACATCAATGCAGTACAATACTTCAGATTTGTCACTAGGGTTGCCAGGCGTCCAGTTTTCGACAGGAATGCCCAGTTGAAAAGGGACCCTGGTGGCTCCAGTTGGCACCACTGACAGGGCCATCAAAAGTCCGGTTGGCAGTCCAGTGGGGGCCTGTGGCTAAGACAGGCTCCCTGCCTTCCCAACTTCACATGGCTCTTGGATGCGGATGCATGGGTGGCTAGGGAGGTTCCACATGCTGTCCCCGACCCACTGCTGGCTCCCCAGCTCCCAGTGGCTGGGAATTGCAACCAATGGGAGCGGTAGGGATGGTGCCTGTGGGCACGAGGACAGCATGCAGAGCCTCCCTGGCCACCCATGCGCCTCGTGGGGCTGCAGTCTGCTTCCTGGGAGCCACAGTAAGTGTCGCTGGGATCCTGCACCCCAATCCCATGCCCCAGCCCAGAGTCCCTCCTGCATCCCAAATCTCTCATTCCTGGCCCCACCACAGACACTACACCCCCAGCCAGAGCCCTCACTCTCCTGCACCCCAACCCACTGCCCGAGCTTGGTGAAAGTGAGTGAGGGTGGTGGAAAGCAAGCGACAGAGGGACAGGGGATGGAGCGAGCAGGGGCAGGGTCTTGGAGAAGGGGCAGGGCCTCAAGGAAGGGGGCGTGACAGGAGTGTACAGTTTTGTGCCATTAGAAAGTTGGCAACCCTATTTGTCAACCCAAAAGAAAAGCTCTACTGTGTGCATCTCCCCCACATTTTCTTCAGTAAGGACAGATGTGTAGAGTTCATTTAGCTTCTCCACAATGGTCTTGTCTTCCTTTAAAGCTTACATGGGGTTAATCTGACAAGGGATACAGCTCCATCATAAAAGTAAACAGAATTTGTGATATGGATAATTTCCCCATTATATTTCCTCACCTGGCTTTTCTCAGTTCTCCCTGGGCAGCAGTTTCACCTTGTTAAAAAGGTCACTCTCTCTAATGTTAGAACCACAAAGAACTCAATCAAGCAACAGTCAGAGGTGGTCCATTGCTTCCCATCCTTCCTTGAAATTGGGTTAACAATTAAAAGAGACAAGGAGGTGAGGTAATATTTTTTACTGGACCAACTTCTGTTGGTGAGAGAGGCAAGCTTTCAAGCAACACAGAGCTCTTCCTCAGGTCTGGGAAGAGCTCTGTGTTGCTTGAAAGCTTGTCATTCTCTCCCCTACAGAAGTTGGTCGAATAAAAGACATTACCCCATCCCTCGTGTCTCTAATATCTGGGACACACAGCTACATCACCACTGCATACAATTAAAAGAAGAACATTACTATTTAGTATTTAAACAACATGTTTAATATTTGCACATTAAAAGTGAAATCTGTTCCCTTCATTCATGATTCAGTGTGGTCACAATAAAACTTCAGTCACTTTGCTATGATTAACATGATTTGAACATACTGGAAATGATTTTATCATCAGATACACTTTCGGGAACAACAGAACACACATGCTGCCATTGCAAACCTAGAGAAATAAAGCTGAGCTAGTATTTAATAATTGAAAACTTATCAGGTATTTGTATATTGGCGCTGGGTTGGGTGTTAATAAACCTGCCAATTTCACTGCCTATCTGAACCTCAACAGGATACAAGACAAACCTGGGAGCTACATATTTCATTTTGCAAATAAGTCAGTTTGGGGATCAAAATGACAGTAGTGGTGCACAAGGTCCTTTATTCATCCATTGCCTTACTCAAAAAAACATTGAAGTCACTAGAAAGACTCCCCTTGACTTCAACAGGCTTTGGATCAGGTCCACAAATATAGGTAGGGCAATGGAAGTGCAAACTTTCCACTATTAAGACTAAGAGGATGGTCGGTACTAATTTAGGCCCTTGATTATTGACCTCATTGATAAGAGTAGTGTAAATTGCAATACAATTTCTTATGGTGTGGATCTGTCCATTTTCTGGACCAAGATCACCAAGCTCATTTTACATAGGTTACCAAATAAATAGTCATTTTGTATGGTCGCCATAACGCTGGATAGAGAACAGGAGCTGAATATTTTGCACTGACATTACCAACTGCCTATGCATCCAGCCTGCATGCCGTAATTTATATTTTAAAAATTGCTTAAACTCAGCTAGTTTAATGCTATTTCAACACTGCTAAATTTAATCAAGTTGTTTCTAGTGATAAGATGAAAATTTCTTGTCTAGACAATAACTAATGCAGATTACATAAAGTTTCCAACAATCACTTGAAAAACAAAAACACTTTTTTTTGTAGAAACATGAAATAAAAAGGTAAAAATTACATTTATTCCCCCCCCCCCCCCAAACATTGAACAGTAGGAAAAGGCCAAAGGCTGCTTTGGTTTATCTCCTTTAAGAAGAGGATGAATCTTTGAAAAGGCATCAAATGGCATAAATCCAGACAACAGCAGCACTAATTCTTGATTATAAAATAGGCCAGGATTTCTGCTTAGGACCTCTGGCAATAAAAATGGTGCCTGTGGTCTCTATCCATGCCAAAAACAAAACAAAACATTTTTAAAGCTTTTTCACCCCAGGGGGTGCTGCAATATTGCAGGAGCTTCTTTTGCCTAGAAGCTAAATCCTGAACCAGGTTGCCTTGTAAAGACAGTACCATGAAAAAGGTGAGAAAAGATCACAGTGAACTGCTCATCTCTACCTTTGATTATCAGTGCAAGTCCTGGCTACAGCTTAAAGAAAGTTCCCACTAGTTTCCATATCTCAGTTCAAGCTAAGTAACAGGAGCACCAGTTAAATTTTGACAGTCTTCAGGGAAAGACATAGATGCTTACTTATCTGACTAACAAAAGGTCACAGTTGATCGCTTCCAGCTTATTTTGAACTTTTTTTTTTAAATCACAACCAAATTTTCTCTTTCCCTTCTTGATGATGATTCTTCCACATTGAACTGCATTTGGCTGGTGCTTCAGACAACATTATAGCTTATTAGAGCTGGTTGGGAGCCACAATTTTCATTTTGCAGGAGAGTCTGACCAAAAAAATTGCTCCAAACCAAAACGAAAAGCCAAAATTTTGTAGTTTCCTGTGAACCAAATATTAAGAAGGGGGAAAAAAATCAACTTGGGACCATCTAAACATTTAATTTCAATAGCTTTGAAATGTTTCATCAATGTAAAAACATTTCATTTCAGAAGTGTCATTTCAATTCATTTTGTTGTGACTTTTATATCATATTAAAATGTTACATATATGTATTTTAATATAATACCAAAAGCCAAACAACAAAAAAATCAAACTTACTCTGAACACAAATTGTTTTGACTTTTATCCGTTGCAAAATTTAATAAAAAATCTGTATGTTCCTGCAAAAAAGTTTTGATTTAGTCAAAACTGCATTATGACAGAAGAGTGTTCTATCCAATTTTTTTTCCTAACCCAGATCTATTTAACCCTTGAGGCAGAACAATAGGGGCAAATGGCTCAAATACAGCCACTACTAGCTCAAGTCTGTTTCCTCATGCATGGATGAGAGAGGGATGTTGTATTCATTTTCCTCAAAATGGACAAGGAAACACTAGGCAAATGAAACATTTGAATTCTGCTGGGCACCCCTTTTATGTGTATGATCAGTAACACTAAGGCAGCAGTCAGAATGGAGATATTCAAGGCACGTGATCCTTAATGTGCAAAGGACTTTATTATGCATTTCACTGCAGACTAGATTGGCCTCTTCCTTTAGCCTGATATTAAGCTGCCATGAATCAACAATGTTCCACTCAAATCCTAAATTTAGAATTTTCCTAACATACTGCAAGCTAATCTGCCAGGACACAACTGACCCAACTTCCCATGTTCTACTAGGACAGAGGGACTCCCTCCCAATTTAGCAACTGACCTCTATTCTATTTACAGCAGTGGAGAGAACATGAGATTAATGCAAAGCTCTTTATGCAGGTTGCAAGCTTCAGAGAAATAGGCCATTCTATGAAAAGGCACTTTTTCACATAAGCAGTGCTATATTTTACATTAAATTCAGAGGCAAAGAGTGCGACCAAATGAAGTGCACACTTTGTGATGCAGCCTGACCAAAAGAAGTCTATGCCTTGACCATTAAGCTGTCCCTGGCTCAGCTAACATTTCATTGCTCAGCTGGACTGAGGCCAAGTAAAAGAGAAATACCAGAAATAGGATACCATACTACCCAGACCAGGGATCTGTTCCAGCCTGGCAATTTCATGCATTTCTATCCATTTATATAGACAGGAATAGGAGCTGCACTGACACAAGCTGGAAAAAAAAAATACAAGGGCTATCACTGCTAATGTCTCAGATATAAAATGTTCATGAGGTAGGGCTCAGGAAGATCCCCAGCATATAGTGTTACAAAGTTACAATGGGTAGACAGTTTGCCTTCCTCTGAAATAGCCAACATTGGCTCCAGTGGCTGGAGACAGGATACCGTCATACAGCAGCCCCATGGGCTGTGTAAGAACACAGTTCCTATGCTCTTAGACATTGTTGGGTTTTGGTAAGTACACACTTTTTTTTCTTTTGGAAAAGTGTGTATTCTAAAGTGCTCAGGGTGGGGACTGAGGGAAACCAACAAGATCAAAATGACTTTAGGACACAGGAAAAGGAGAGTAAAGCTAAGAATGTGACCTAAGGTTTAGAGAGAAAAATAAACCACACCTGATTACTCATAGCCTTGTGAAGTGAGGGGGATGAGTTCCATAGTAGGTTAGGGCCATTTTGTTCTGCTGTGTGTGTCATTGGGGTGGTTGCAAGTAAACAGAGAAAGAAAAAGAAAAAGAAAAAGAAAGAAAGATTTTGGCTTGCTATGCTTCAGGCTGTCTTTTGTTTTATACATATCTTTGGCTCAGCTGAGCAAATCTGTGCTTGCTTGTGGTTGAGCTGGGAAGCCGAAAAAGCCCTGAAGCAGCTGCAGACTTGAAGGTCAGAGCCAGAGCAGTCAGCAGTGTTGGTCGGATCACGACTTAGAGCAGTTTTCCAGAAGCATCAGATGATACCATCCCATTAGGATTCAGCATTAGTCATGTTCATGAAATGGAGCGCTGGATCAGCCACTGTCCCTGAACATCAGAAAAGCTTATTTTTAGATCTGAAGTTAATAGCCCAAGCCCATCTTTATTCATAAGAAAACTAACTGTTCAAGGCTCAGACAAGGTGTTTAAAATATTTTATAGTACTATGGTTTCCATTACAGAGTACAGGGTAGGAGACGGATGATGCTCTACTCGCCCATGACAACCCCATCTCAGCATGTCTGTGGCCCTGGGTGACCCCTCTTACTATAAATCTTGTTTTAGAGTGCATGTGCACTGAGACTGACGCGTTAACTGGCAGCCTGCTCCCTTATAGCTACTAATATTTCTTAGTCAGTTCAGTTGTGCTTCAAATCATGCTACAGACTCCCAGCGGAATCAAAGAGCAGGAAGAAGTGGTGGTCAAGACAGAGGAAGGCAGCACATTTTTTCCCATTGTGGAGGCTACAGTTGAATCCAACTTAACCAGTAAGAGCCCATTCCTGCAAGGTGCTGAGTGCCTCCTGTGAGATTCTAAGTTTTTTCAGTTCCCCTTCACTTCACAGAGGATGTTCAGTCTCTTGCAGTGTCAGGTCTCAAGATCAGAGACAGACAGGTGGGAGGGTGGTGAATTAAAGACAGGAGAGGTGCCCTGTGTTGGCAGCAGCAGAAGCTTCAAATTAAGGCTCAAAAGCTGGGAGATGGAGCAGTAAAATTTCTCTCCCACCCAATGCTTCCCCCTCCTTTCCAAAGTATATCACCACTTTATTCTACCTGACCCTTTCAGCAACAAGACCCTTCAATGTTGCAAAAAGCCATCTCCTTCATTGCCCTTCATCACTGCTACACTTCCCCTGACAGGTCTGTTGGCAGCTCATCTCTGCCTTCACACAGAGCAAGTACTGTAGTTCACTAATGTTATGATGCTTGTACGATCCCATTAGTAACAGCACACAGCTACAATCTGTTGTGTAAGGAAGGAAATATAGAATTCATCATTTATTTTACACTGAGTTTATGGAAACTGGAATTTCCTGTCAAAAGTCCCAAAGCTTTCATGGTCTCTCCTTCGGCTTAGGCCAGTGCTGGGAGTCTGCAAAGACACAACTTTTTCCATAACATAAACTGTCTCCCCACCACATCAGTTAGAAAGAGTCTGAGAGCCACTGATGCTTTCAGTAGCATTTATTCAGGACTCAAAGACGACCCCGGCACTTCCAGGCTACTTTCTGTGCCAGAAATAGCAGCAGAATGCCACAGAAGATTTGAAAGTGTAAGAAGCAGGATCTTTCCGTTCCAGTGCTAAAATGAGGTTCAGAAAAACCTAGGTTCAACTCCCAGTTCTGCCATGCATTTCCTATGTGATCTTGGGCAAGGAGCTTAGGCCCAGATCCTCAGAGGTATTTAGGCAACTAACTCCCATCTTTAATCTCTCTGTCTCTCAGTTCTCCATCTGTAAAATAGGAGAGTGGTACTTCCGTGCCTCTCCATGGTGTTGTGAGAATAAAATGATTAATAGTTGCTCAGATACTACTGTGATAGAGATGGGTGAGGAGAGCTGCAGTGAGTGTACGCACATAAATCCACAGATCATCAGAAGACAGACAAGATATAATTTGGACACACCCATCACTTGCATCTTCATAGCATATTAATTCTGACCCTCGTTTAAAATAAAAAGTTTGTCCAATGGCTGGTTAGAATTTTTAATTAAAAAACAAAAACAACACACACCTTTGGACAAACTCTGAAATCTTTACACAGTCAAACCTCATGCTGGAGACCATGGGAATTTGCCCCATTAAGAACTGAGCAAGGACTATATAGCACATGGCTCCTTGTACACACAGCATTGTCTCGTTAAAGCTTTGTAAAATAAAAGCTGGAACATGTGGAAGTTCCATTCAGCCACTGGTTTCTGCAGTAAGAAAAAAAAAGTATAAAAATAAAATCTGCCCTTTCTTTCTTCTCTCGTCTTCCTTATTCCCTTCCCTGGCTGCCTTTTCTGATCCTCCTTTTAACGCCTTCCTCAATTCATCTTCCCTCTGCTTCCCTCACTTTATTTCTTTGAAGAGAAAACCTGGGAGTTCACAAGAATCAACCAATGACCTGGGTCCAGCTTTTCATTTATACCAAGGCCTCTTTATGCCCTGTTGGCAGAATAAAGACTGTTTACTCTCACTTTAAAACCTCTTTATGCTGCCAGAGTGTTGTAATATTTACTTCCATCTTACGGTCCCTTTACACAGCCAGAGTAGTGTAAAGGGACCCGAGTGTAAGGAAAGGAAGGAAAATGAGGTAAGCACTGCTCAGTCTTTAGTTAACTCCTGTGTTCAACCTACATTCAGCCTGCCGTACATTTATCTTTGAATTTCACTACATCACACTGCCTGGTGATTGATGATTCACAGAGATGTAAGCACTTTCAAATGTACATTTTTGCTTGGAAGGCTGAAAAGTTTTGGCTACTTCCTTTGTTCAGTTAGGTGACAGGTGCGTCAATCAATTCCTTTCAAAAATACTTCTTCATTATCCCATATGTTGAAGGGCAGTAATGGGAATGCAGCTGAGCCAGCAAAGCTTTTGAAGTAACCTCAAATCTTGTCCCTTGACTCTTTTTATTCCAAATATGCACCGCGTAGGTGTTCTTGAACAGTCTGTGAAGCTCTGAGGAACTGACCACTTCAAAGTACTTCTTCCAGTCCTGCCAGCGGATAGGATAAAAGGCTTCTCTGGGAAGAGTACTGACTCCTTTACAGCTTTTACTGCTCCGGAGACTCCTGATAGAGCACCATTTTTTGAAAACACGGGTTAAAAGCTGTGGGCCCTGGTGCCCCCAGATCCAGCCATTGTAATTATCCACATAGTCCTGCATGCAAAGCTCTATGAACTTGTGTTTGGCTTCAAAAGAGAGAAAAGCCCCATTCAATACATATTTGGATTGGGTTCCAAGAGCATTGGTGAGGTTCTTTAAGTTCTTAAGGACTATGAAGTCTGTGTCTAAGTAGATACCCCCAAATTTCCACATGATAGCAATTCTACAGGCATCAGAAAGTATGGGTAAGAAATAAGGCTCCCATCTGTGCTGGGCCACCAAATACCAGTCAGCTAGAGGGGTACCAGAAAAAAGGTCATTCAAGTCCAGTGGCCGGATTTCCACATTGGGGAAGCAGCTCAGCAGGGAGAAGCCCCAGTGTTTTGGAAGAGTGAAATTTCTGTTTGCCAAGCCCTTCATAAGGATGACGACTTTGGTCTCAGGGTGAGCCCTGGCTGCTGATTCGACAGAGCACATAAAGAGAAAACTTGGGTTGGTTTTTTCTGAGGTCTCCACAAAAAATATATCCCCAGGCAGTGGAGGTGGCCTGCCAGATACAGCTGGGGGAGGAGAAGGCACAGATCGAGGACATTTGACTTCCAGAGGCAACCCATAGAGCAGATTCTTGCCTTTGGCATCCTCGGTGATTTTCCAGTAAAACATTATGGAGACAAAGGACATGAACTTGAAGGTAATGATAAACACAGCCCAGAGCTTGTGGTTCATCACTGCCCTGCTTAGCTGTAGCACGCAGATGGGCATTTTGTACATTTTTGCCTCTACCCCAGGGCCTTGTTCTTCCAATAAAAAATAGGGTGATCTGGAAAAAAAATAAAAGGAAATTAATAAACACAAGACAATAGAAACAGTGAACATTAATCCATATTTTGTAACCTTATGCAATTATATATTTTTCACTTTCACAATACACTGGCTTATTTTATTAATCACCATTATTATTTATTTGTATTGTGGCAGCATCCAGGGGCCCCAGTCAGAAACTGCAGCCCTATTGTGCTAGGTGCTTTATGAAACATGTAACCAGGCGACAGTCCATGCTCCCTTTAACACCATGCAGCCAAATTCTGCCCTCTGTTTACATCCATGCAACTATATGGATTTCAGTGGGGTTGCATGGAGCAGAATTTGGCCCCAAACAAGCTTTTTCTTTCACTTCAGGCCACATTCTTGACCAGACTAATGTAGTAATGATTCTAGAGAGCTGGGAATTGGGAGGGACTGTCTCTGTAGGGCTGCCGTCCAAGCAATCCTAGAGCCCTGGGAAAAGGCCGGGTGTGGAGAAGCTGCAATTGTTAGTGCAGGATGTTGATTACTTAGTAAGGACAAGGACAGTCATTTCCTGACTCTGATTGCTCGAGTGAAGCCAGCCAAGATGGTAACATGTTCCTCTCACGAGATCCCAACCGCTAGTCTGGCAAAACATGCAATGATCTTCGCTGATTGTATTCTGCTTTCTCATTCCCTTGTGACACCCCACTGTGCTGTTTTATTGTTATGAAGTCCCACAAGCATAGGTGCTGGAACTAGGGATGCTGGGGGTGCTGCTGCAGGGCTTACAGATTGGGTCTATGGCTCTCAATAGCCCCCACTATAACAAATTGTTCCAGCGCCCTTGCACACAATGTGAGAGCATTATCCAGACTGCTCTCACACTTCTGGCTCTGCTCCAATCTTGTCTGCTCCCTGATTTAATGTTTAGACCTTTACAATGAAAATATCTAAATCAGAATTTCACCTCCCCCTTCACAACACAGGCCTATGCTCCAGTACCCTTGCTTTACCAAGACCATCCTCCGGGATGGAAGGGGAAACAGCCAGTGCCCTTTTCCCTTTCCCTGCACCATATCAGGGCCTATACCGCCCTCTGGAGTATGTTCACAAGTGTGGGGGAAGCCTGTCTACCATCACAGTCTGCAGTTGGACCAAGGTACATTACTGCTGTCCCGCTGTTACTAGCCCCATCACGTTCTGGCCTGGGGCTGAGTCATTCCTCCGAGTTCACTGGACAGGATTTCCTGCCATTCAGTAAGTGAAGTTATTTGATCTGCCCAGACTATTCTACTAGGCAGTTTATTTTACCCTCTTCTGATTTACATAGTGTGGCTTTGCCTCGGGGGTCCTGCTCTTCTAAGTGGTTAGGGCTTGCCTCAGAGGTTTGCTGTGACCCTCAATGTAGCCTCTCTCCCCTCCTAGCTTACTGATCCACCTTCATAATCAGCCAGTCAATGGGTTTGGTGTAAGAGCCCTCTTTAGTCCCTGTCTTCCTTCTTAGGGAGCATTTTTTTTTTAAGAGGTTACGGGGAACCCGGGCCTGTCCTCTTTGCCGGCTTCCAGCCCAGGGACCTAATAGCACTGGCAATGGGTAGTTTTCCTATATTACTGGAGCTATAGCCCTTCCCTGGACTACTTCCCCAAATGGCCTCTCCTAGCACCCTCCTTGGTACCTGACCATGCTTGTCCAGGGCCGCCCAGAGGGGAGGAAGCAAGTGGGGCAATTTGCCCTAGGCTCCGGGCCCCATAGGGACCCCCACAAGAATATAGTATTCTATAGTATTGCAACTTGTTTTTATGGAATGGCTCCCCGAAACTGCTTTTGCTCCAGGCCCCCTGAATCCTCTGGGCAGCCCTGTGCTTGTCCTCCCAGCTCTTTCACTGCTCACCTTCTTTCTCCCAGTCTTCCCACAACACACCTTCTTACTCCCAGGTCCTACCAGCTGGCCTCTCTGAAGGGGCTTCCTTTTAAACTAGTCCCAGCAGATTCTAAATGGGCTTCAGGTGATCTGATTAGCCTGTTTCCCTTGATTACGTCTAATCAGTTCTTAATTGTTTCCAGGTGTCTTATGGAGGCTGCCTGACTTAACTGCTTCTAGCACCTTCCTGACAGCTCTGGGGGCAGCCCCTGCCCTGGTCACTTAGGAAAGAGAAAACTATTCATCCAGTGTCCAATATGTTTTCCTTCTACCAGACACCTGCACCCAACCAGTCGGGGTCTTCAGGAATTCGAAGCACGCAGCTCTACCTATTGCATCTGGCAGCATCTAATAAATACCAACAAAGCAGTGCACCTTTCCCTCAGAATTAAACACACTTATCTGAAACATGTCATCTTCCAGATACTTTAATGGTAATTGAAGCTGCTGAATAGCAGAAACATTCTTTGCAACAGCTCACCAGCCAAGGGAGCGGTGATGTGTTGCTGAAGAAGCTAGATTTGGGGGGCAGGGTGGTGGAGACAGATAGCTATGGTATCTGAGCAAAGAGAACAGCAGCTAACAGGAACTGGCAGTGCTGAGAGAAGCAATGTGTTGTTTTCAGTGCTGCCTTCTTGCCAAAAAAAATAAAAATAAAAATGCATCATTGGTAACAGTTGGCTTCGGTTCTCTTTTAAAACTTTCCATTCTGAAGAAATCTTTAATCAGTAACACTCGATGGGACTTCTTATTACTAGGGCTGGCTAGAAAACAACAATTTTGTTTTGCAGAAATTTTTGAGATCTTTAAAGAGAGAGTGAAAGACACCACCCAGGCCTCAAAGTCGCCAACAGCTCAGTGGTTAGGACACTCACCTGGGATCGAGAAGACCCACAGTCAGCTTCCAGCTCAGCCTGATTCGGAGCAGGGACCTGCCCTAATCAGCAGGCCATTTTCGGTGTCTCCTGTTGGATCTATTCCATTTTGTACAAATAATTACATATCCACTGGGCCAGAAAAGGTGACTTTACAGGCTGGTGATTAAGGCCTGGTCTACGGGGTGAGGGAGAAGGGAAAATCGATCTAAGTTACGATGTCTTCACTGCAATAAAATCGACAGCTGACGTTCTCCCATTGACTCCGTCTCTCACCCTGGTGGAATACAGGAGCTGATGGGAGAGCACTCAGCAGTCAATTTATCGCATCCAGACTAGATACGATTGATCCCGTGGGGGTCGATTTATTGTGGCCCATCAATGCAGCAGGTAATGCAGACAAGCCCAAAGACAGCTCTCAGAGATCCTATGCTCACATCTGTACTATAAATTGAAATGAGTAAACCATGGCAGAAACGGAGCAAAATTAACTCACCCAAATTCTTCAGTCTAGAAAGGAACCAATCAGAACTGGACAATCAGGCCTTAGTGTTTCCCCATTTTTCCCTGAAGCATTTATTATTGTTGAGAAATAGGTACTTGCACAAATACAGACAGATATCTTCCTTTCCAAATGCAAACGGATGGACATCATACCAAATGGACTAAAGGTTAAAAATCCACTGCTATCTACATACCACAAAGACCACAGTGAGAGATTATGCCATACTCTATCAAAGAAACTAAGGAACCACCTGATCAGCATCCTATACAACAAACAGGAAAACATCAAAAAAGAGCTCTCCAACCTGGAGACTCTCATAAAAAATACCAAACTTCATACAAAAACGACTTCACTAAATAAGACAGGAGATCTACATTACTCACTTCACCTCTCTACAAAGGAAAAAGGACTGTAGCTGTCTAAACTCCTACCTGCCACATGGACCACAACCGTGGGTACCCCCCAACCCCACCAGCAAATATCGTCAATTTTATCCAATACACACCTCAGCCAGAAGTCTGTCCTATCTCGAGGGACTCTCTTTCTGTTCTGCCTGACCACCCCACCAACATGATTACAGTTCTGCGGCGATCTGAGAAGCCTACTTTCACCGTCTCCGACCCTCAAAGAATACTTTCAGGACACACTGAACAGTGCACTGATCACAGGTACCCTCCCACCAACAGCACAAGAAGAGAACTCCACACGGACTCCTCTGAGGGATCGAAATGGACAGTCTGGACCAATACATTGAATGCTTCTGCCGACATGCACAGGCAGAAATTGTGGAAAAACATCGCTTGCCTCATAACCTAAGTCGTGCAGAAACGCAATGCCATCCACAGCCTCTCAAAACCACCCTGACATTATCATCAAAGAGGCTGATAAAGGAGGTGCTGTTGTCATCATGAACAGGGCCAACTACCAAAGGAGGCTGCCAGACACTCTCCAATACCAATTGTACAGGCCACTTCCCTCAGATCCTACTGAGGACACACTAAAGAACTGCACCATCTACTAAGGACACTACCTACACTAACACAGGACAAATCAAATATCCTCAGAGCCCCGACCAGAGTTATCCTATCTACAACCCAAGATCCACAAAACCCGGAAATCCTGGACGCCCCATCATCTCGGGCATTGGCACGCTTCACTGAGGACTGTCTGGATATGTGGACTTCTACTCAGACCCTATGCACCAGCACTCCCAGTATCTCCGTGACACCACTGATTTCCTGAGGAACTATACAAAATGCCTTGGACTTT